>NC_135497.1:23218447-23518447 GCF_052857255.1 Amblyomma americanum | reverse complement strand
ACGCCATGCGCCACAAAACGTAAAATTACTTGTCTACAAATCACTTGTCCGTTCTAAATTCGAATACACCTCTGCTATTTGGAGCCCAAACCAAAATTATCGAACAAATTCCCTAGAATCAGTACGAAGTCGAGCCACAAGGTTCATATGCTCGTGCTATTCATATAATGTGTACCACCATATATAATGTTAGTATATATAATGTTAGTATATCGTCATTAAAAGCAGAGGCAGGCTTAACATCTCTAGCTTGTAGACGTGGTAACACTAGTATGTGCTTGTTTCATAAACTTTATTACAGCTCACTTCGTTCTCCGCCCTACATCAATCCGCCGGCATGCATTTCCCCCCGCATTGGTCATCCCCTTCAAGTTGCCCGGCCTCGTACGCGCACTACTACATTTGCATCGTCATTCTTTCCACGTTCAGCCACGGACTGAAACGGCCTTCCACACGACATCGCCGCAATCACCTGTCCAACAACATTTGTGAATTGTTTAAAACACATATTTAACAGCGTATAATTTATGTACCTTACGTGTTTTCTTTGTTTATTAAATCTGTTTTATACATGTAACCGGCCCCTTATGTAACACCCCCAATCCCGGGGGCCTTTAAGGTAATAAAGTGAAGTGAAGTGAATTCCAACTACAGAAAATATGTAACATTGCCAGGTCGTGCCAAGTCCTCACATCACTGCCAGCGCATTGGTTAAGCGATGCGCCACTGCATTGGCCAGCGACTGTTTCAAGCACAGCCACCAATGGGGCTTGCGAGACCCAGGTCACTCTTTCCAAGCAATGTGACAAAGAACAGCTCCCGCAAGCCACATTTTTGCACAGACAGTTTTTCAGGATGATGTATATTTTGCTCATAGGACTTCTGTTGTCCGCATAGTTGTCTGCTCAGTTCGTCTCCCCTGCGAGTGAACAGGGGATAGGAGGCAGGTAAGAAGGGGGGGCAACTGGCAGGTGGAGAGAGAGAAATCCCTCTAAACACTACTTGACACGGTTGGCAGGTGGAGGATTTATGATGCTGCTGCCGCCGAGGGAGGCTCCAAGACCCTCCAATGTTATCACACTAAGATGCAGCATTTCTTTTTACTCGTCGGCTACTGAAGAAGTGCATTTCAACAGTAGAAAAGGGAATTTGTTGGCGAAATCTCTCTCGCAAACAGATAGAATGTAATAACCTTTTATTGATGTATTTCGACATGCCAAAGCAACACCATCAGCCATGAGGCACAGCATAATGAAGGCCTCCTCTTGGGATTCCATAACAAGCACCAAAATGTCAGTACACATAATTTCTGCACTTTGCCTCCATTGAAATGGTGGCATCATGGCCAGGATAGAAACCATAACCTTCAATCTAACAAATGAATGCCATAGTCACTGCGCCACAACTGCGTATCACTGTTTTCAAAGTACAATTGAGGCCCTTTATGGTTTGATGCCATTAGAGAACAAAGCATTGCAGAGGAGCCCCATTTCTCCTGTAAGGTGATACTAAGCAATGTTTTGGGGACCTGCCCGGCACCTGACTCGGCACACACTTGCCAGGGTCATCTACCTGACAAACATTTGGACAAATGACCCTCGACAACACATCATGCTACAGTTCATCACACAAAAAGGCACTAGCACCACCACAAGTGCTGACATTCCAAGGATGAGTCGTTGGGCATGTACAGAAGAAAATGTTCACAGCGTTCAGACAGATGAAGCTGATATGCTTGGTAGCTAGCTGCCACTCCTCACAGAAGTGCAAGCTGTCAATAAATGTGCAATACCTTTTACCCCATGGCCTTTTCTTCTTTCATTTATACCTCCTGATAGGGCTCTTAATCAATGCGCACATCGCTATAGAAATCCCAGTGACCACCTCCCCTTTGCTATTTGCAATCCTGGCTTCAGAACACTGCATACATTCAGGCATTGCCTTGTCACTGCAAGGCCAATGACAAATGTAAATACAACTGACCAGGCATTTCTGAAAATGATGGCAGTTTTCAATTTTAGCCACAAGATATTTTGTTACGTTGCATTTGCATTACCTATCAACACAATCAAAGTTTCACTGCAGCACCTCTTCACCCCCCCCCCCCCTCCCCAAGCCCCTTCCACTGAGGCCCCTATGGTCAAAACGCATCACAAAGATAACGAATGGTTATAAAAGATTTATTTCAATGCAATGAAATTCCATCATATACAAAATATTATTAGACAGCACATAGTTTTTAGCAGTACTGTCAGAAAACCTGCATGGCCATGGTCCTGCATTTTAAGCAATGGCGAGACAGGTCTAACCGAGTAAAGGTATAGGCCAAAGTTGACGCTCCCTTTAGAACATTAGGGGAGGAGGGGGGCCCTGCCTTGCCCTGCCCCCCCCCCCCCCCTCCCCCCGTGCGCACGTGTAATGATGAAGACCATAGAGTTTCTAAATATTAACTAGAGGGCAAGCTGGCAGCCTTGCTGGCATCCAAGGAGGTCATCCTAGGTATGCCGAGAAGACATGGCTTTGGACTAACATCTGGTAGCTTGTAGACACTTCTGAAGATCAGATTTTTTTGGTTCAGTTTCGTTTTCAATGATGTTTTTCGTGCTTTCAGTGGTGTAGTTATCCAGCTATGCAGGCAGTTCATTTCAGATCCGTAGCATGCGAAGGCTGGAACTGAACTGAACACAGTGTCTGGCTGCATGTTGGAAGAAAAATAGTGCAAAACAGACAAGGGCAAATGAAAAGGGGACACATACAAGCGCTTTCTCACAATGAAATTTTATTGGGAAGGCTGCAAAATACATATCAAAATGGAAGCAGGCAAAAACAAAACAAAAAAGGAAGAAGAAGGGCAAAAAACTGAACTGACAACTGCGGAAAAAAACAGGTCTGAAAAAAAAAACATAAAACATGTATGGCAGCATTATTGTTATGTGGCCCAAGGCGAGAACCCAAGAACGACCCGGGCACAGCGCAAAGGCTGACGGCACAGGGCCCGCACAGAGCACCCAAGCCCAGAACATGTGCACCACCGAGACACTCCGTTAACCTCTCCACTCACAATATCCGTTGCGCAGCCCCCGGTCGCAAAAACACCGTCTCTGTGTACATCAGGACACGGCCGGGGATGGCGACAGGTAGGGCTTGAGGCAAGAGACGTGGACAATGTCATGCTGAGCTGCACGGGAGATGGTCTCCGGGAAGGCCCGGGCGATCGCGTAGGTGACAGCGGTTACCTGGCAGAGCACACGGTTTGGGCCAACATACCGGGACAGAAGTCTTTTACAAAGCCCGACGCGGCGAGATGGCGACCAAAGCAAGACGAGGGCGCCAGAGGAGAAAGTGACCATGAGATGGCGGCAGTTGTAGTAGTCCTGCTGTGAGGCCTGCGATGCTAGTAGTCGGGATCGCTCCAGTTGGCGGGCGTGGTCTGCCCGGGCAATTGCGTCGTGTGCGTATTCAGAAGGCTGTGAAGTAGATGTCGGAAGCAGCATGTCCAGAGGTAATGGGGGCTTGAAGCAGTACAAAAGATAGAATGGTGAGTAACCGGCAGTGCCATGACGGGAAGAGTTATAAGCGAAAGTCACGTACGGAAGGAAGCCCAGTCCTGATGGTCCGGGAAAACATGCATTGCGAGCATATCCATGAGAGTGCAGCTGAGGCGCTCTATGAGGCCGTTGGTTTGGGGATGATAGGCGATGGCCAGCTTATGTTTAGTCAAGCAGGAATGGAGAACATAGTCGACAACTTTAGACAGACAGCAATGGCCGCGGTTGGTGAGAAGTTGGTGGGGTGCACCATTATGAAGGATGAGATCGTACAGAAGAAAGTCTGCAACATCAGAAGTACTGGTAGGGAGGGCCCGCATGATAGCGTAGTCAGTGGCATAATCCATAGCAACTGCAACCCATTTGTTTCCGGAGGTGGACTCAGGAAACAGGCCCAAAAGAACCAAGCCAACACGATGTAAAGGTTTGGGGAGCACATCCACAGGTTGGAACATGCCCGCTGAGAGAGTGGCAGGGCGTTTCCAGCGCCTGCACTGGTCGCAGGCACGAACATAGCGGCATACAGACTGGTAGAGGTAGGGACAAAAGAAGCGATGACGCATGCGGGCATAAGTACGCGAGACACCCTGATGTTCAGCAAAGTGGAGGTCATGAAGCTCGTGGAGGACGGGGCTTGGCGGGGTTCAGGCTTCTCTGCGGTATAGTGTGTCATAATGCAGCACAAACCGGCGCACAGCAGGGACAGATGGGGAGGAGTTGAGCTGGTCAATAATAGAGTGCAGCTCAGTATCCCGTTGTTGCTCATCGCCAACGTGAGCAATAGCAGAGTGCGAGAACAGGTCAGCAGCGCAGGCAGTGCAAGATGGTCAGAAGGGTCAACGGGATATCGGGAGAGGCAATCAGCATCTGTGTGTGGCCGACTGGACTTACAGACCACTGCGTAGTCATAGTCTTGTAGGCGCAAAGCCCAGCAACCTAGCCGGCCAGTAGGATCTTTCAGAGAGGTGAGCCAGCAAAGAGCATGGTGGTCTGTGACAACCATAAAAGGGCAGCTCTATAAATACGGGCAAAATTTTCTAATGACCCATACGAGGGCCAAGCACTCTCATTCTGTGATAGCTTCTCATTCCGTGAGGCGGCTGGCACAGGCAATGACACGGTCAGAACCAGATTGCCGCCGAGAAAGGACAGCGCAGATTCCATGACCGCTGGCATCAGTGCGGACTTCAGTGGGAATGACCACATCGAAGTGTATCAAGACTGGCGACGTGGTGAGCTTCGAGATTATAGTGGCAAAGACGTTTTCTTGTAGGGGTCCCCAGGTGAAAGTCATGTCCTTTTCGAGCAGATCACCGAGAGGGCGGGCAATGAGAGCAAAGCCTGGCACGAATCGACGGAAGTAGGAGCACAGTGCCAGGAAGCTCCGCACATCGTTGCAGGAACGCGGCACCGGGAACTCTTTCACGGCTCAGATTTTAGCTGGATCAGGGTGAACATTCGTGGCATCGACGACGTGGCCCAAGATTGTGATCTGACGACGCACAAAACGGCATTTGGAGGAGTTGAGCTGTAAGCTGGCATGACGGAAAAGGTAAAGAATCTTGGAAAGATCATCGAGGTGAGAGGAGAAGCTGCATGGGGGGAAGACTATGACATCGTCGAGATAGCAGAGGCACGTGGACCATTTGAATCTGTGCAGAAGGGCGTCCATCGTACGTTCGAAGGTGGCTGGTGCATTGCATAAGCCAAAAGGCATAACTCTGAACTGATACAGCCCATCAGGTGTCATAAATGCAGTATTCTTACGGTCCTGGTCATCCACTGCTATCTGCCAATAGCCAGAGCGTAGATCTATGGAGGAGAAGAATTTGGCACCGTAGAGGCAATCAAGGGCGTTGTCAATGCGTGGGAGACCCAGGTACAAGTCCTTTTTACTTATCTTGTTCAGGTGGCGATAGTCAAAACAAAAATGCCATGAGCCACCCTTTTTCCTCACAAGAACGACTGGCGAGGCCCAGGGGCTGTAGGAGGGTTTGATAATGTTTTTAGCAAGCATCTTCGTAACCTCAGCGTTGATGACCTCACATTGACGAAGATGGCAGCTTTCTGGACGTTTCGCTGCAGAAACCGCAGTGCAGTGACATCCTGCTGCTGCTCACAGTCGCGACCAAACCGACATCTACTTCCGGTGTTTCGAGCAATCAGGTTTGGCCGCTGCAGCAGATTGTGATGCTTTTGATGATGACACAAACTCAGAATACGGACCTTACTTGCAGTAGACAGGTTTCCGTTTCCTAATTCATGCTATTTTTTTTGCAAGAACCACAAGACAGTGCCAGGACATGGTGACAGCCAGCACTTTGCATGTGCAAACAAGTTTCTCATAGAAAGGTGAAAAGTCAGGCATGTTTTTCATAGCGTGAACCACAGCCTATGCGCGAGCATAGTGTGCAAATCCAGAATAGCAGACTACAGCAATGAAACGTTTCGATATTTCACAATGCCAAAAATGGTTTTATGGGAGTTAACGTCCCCAAGCGACTCAGGCTATGAAGGACAACATAGTGAACGTCTCTAGAAATTTCTGACCACCTGGGGTTCTTTAACGTGCACTGACATCGCACAGTGCACAGACCTATAGAATTTCGCCTCCATCGAAATACGACTACAGTGGCTGGGATCAAACCCACGTCTTTTGGATCAGCAGCCGAGCGCTACAACCACTGAGCCACCGCGGCGGCTCAATGCCAAAAATGGAAACTGAAGTGTTAAATTTTTTTCAATGAACATTTTCTCTGATATGTATACATGAGGTTCCATAGTGCAAAATGAAGGGACAAGACACAAGTGCCCTTGTACTTGTGGCTTGTACTTGTGTCTTGTCCCTTCATTTTGTGCAATGGAATCTCATATGTGAATGACCCACTAGCCTCAATCACCCTTCGGAAAAGTGCATCTACTAACAGCAAAAATTGTTTAACTATATTTGCTAAGATAAAAAGCCCTCTCTAAACTCAGTGCTCATTTACAACTATTTGCTTTTCTGTTCCTTTATTGCCATATAAAGTTTTTATTATGGGTCACTTTGACTGTACTATGAAGTTTCCTTGCTATATATTTTTAAAATTTATTTTTGCAGTCGTAGTTATGTTTTATGGCTAACAGTAGCGAGGCTGAGAAACCTCGTCGCCTCAGCAATCCCCATAGTTGAATAGCTCTTTTAAGGAGTATAGACAACTAATTAAGTATACATTGATAACCATGTGGTATCCACTTATGTATGCAAAATAATTTATATTCGAATTTCTCTGTCAGAATGCTGGCTCCGACGTCAAAGTTGCATATAGGTCACGTGGGGCATGTGAAAACAGATATAATCACTGCTTCGTTGCATTAATTCACTGCAATGCTAAGCCAGCAGCCTCAAGAACCAAAATAATGAATGAAGGAGCAGCGATTTTATTGCTGTCTTCGCACGCCTCACGTGGCCTATCCGGAACTTTGACATCACTGAGCTGTTGAAACCAAAACCGAAATTGCATGACAGAAATATTCAATTGTAAATTTGTTAAGAGTTGCAAGCAAATATCACATGATAATCCATATATACAGTTTTATACATAAAGTGCAATGGTGTCAAAGCTATTCCTGTTGTTTGTGCTGCCTGCATCTGTGGCCAAAAAGTAGTGCGTTCCTTGTGGTGAGAAGAAAATATTAAATACTTTGCCTCCAGACTTACTACATGTTACATTTGTCATGAGCTTGATTAAATGCACTCTTATCGCTGACGACACATTGTCGCTTTCTCGTGCCTTAGAACACTACACCACACAAGAAACGCTGAGTAATATGCCTCCCTTTATTTTTCCGTGCGGACTACTTCCGTACCTTTCACAGCGTTGCACCTGATGTATGAAACGGAGGAGTCTTATGCATCACTACAATGAAGAAAACATGCCACCAAAATTAGGTATCTATACTTCTTTAAGAAACTCGCAGAAACGGTGGCGCCAGCTTTCCCTTTAGGTAATATTTAGAAACTCTATGATGAAGACGATCAGTTGCTTGAGCATGACAACATGGCCTGGGCAAGGTGACAGTTTAAAAGCTTTTGTGCACAGTAGAGATGCACTTGTTAGCGAATAATTTTGTAAATAAAAACACCTGCACGCTGCAGTCAATGATGACCAAAATCGAAGGAACAGTCACAGCCAGTCACAGCGAAACGCTTATAATACAGACCATTGACGAGGCTGAAACTGTATGTAAACACGATCAACGGAAAAGCAGTACTGAACAAAACAGGTGTAGGCACGTCATCTTTCACAATCGCCTAGGCCATGAAGAAAGCATCGTGAACAAGAGCAGGTTTACTCCAGACGCAAGACGTGACATTTGTTCACAAGTGCGGCGTCTTTTTCCATGTCTGCTGTTTCAAGATTGAAAGAAATGCAAACTAACCATCACATGCACCAGCAGCCTCAACTCGAGTACAATGCTTTGTCCGCACATTTAGCAGTAAGGCAATGTAAACAACTGTAAGGCTCGGTTTGCTCCTACTTACGACGCGCAATATCGTACTCAACTGCGAGATTTCTGCGAAGAACATGCCGCCGACGTATGGGACGACCGTTGATGTGAGGCGTTTTGCCCTCCCGTTCAAGAAGAGGACACCAAGGCAATGCAGGCCCAGCAAGCTGCGTCTTGTGCACAAAGCAGACACACCGCATCATCATCTTGGAGCTCACCAGAGCCCGTGTTTGCCCGCCGCAAATCCTTTTCGGCACTGCGTCCCATCACAGATTTCCTTGAGTTTTTACCACAAAATATACTGACAATAACCTGGTTTCTACTTCAGATTAAATCCCAAATTAAGCAAACGGGCAAAAGCATGAAGAACCCGACGCCACTTTTCACTCCTTTCCATCATGGCGACTTCAACTTTGGATTGGATTGGATATTAGACGATGCGTCAATTAGGCAAGGCAACTATAGACGTCCTCTTTGTTAAAAGATGAATAAAATAAAAACGTTTCTGATATAACACGCACAAATTTTTTTTCAGAGTTATAAGTACATAAATCGTACTAGTGCGCAAAATACCATTCGCAGAGTAAGACAATAACGAAACCGAAACTCTTCACATCGCGCCGCTTCTGAAGCGTTGAAATGCGCGCGCTAAACTATTGCGCGAAAGTTTGCAAGTTCTCCGTGGTGTGTCTTCTGTAAGCCGACAGCTACGCCTAGCTGAGTGACAGCGACCTGCACAGTCTGATCGCATCCCTTAATGACAATAAAGTTGGCACCATAAAGTGCGCCATGGACCTTGGGCCATCCACATCTTTGCAGGGGGATGAACCGGCCGCCGGCGCTCTAGAGTGCGTGGAAGATTGCAGGTCATCCACTAGTGATGTGAAGGTGCTCCGCTGCAACTTGTTGGATGGAAAAGCCGCAGAACTGTGGGTGCGCCAATATAGCACGAACACTAACACCTCCTGGATTTGCGAGAAGATCCAAACAAAATGCACCAGGTAAGCGAAACTGCGGTTTTGGCATGACGAAATGTGATGCGTGTTATTCAAATCAGGATGTATATGTAGGTGGCTCCGGATTAATTTCAACCACCTAGGGTTCTTTAAAGTGCGCTGACATCGCACAGCACACGCGCGCCTTTCGCCTCCATCGAAACGCGGCCACCGCGGCCGAGATTGCAACAGGGTCCTCCGCCAGTAGTCGAGCGCTCTCGCAATTATAACCTCAAGAATTTTGATGTCTCAGGCTTGTTTGATATAAAGTCCCTTCATGAGCTTTATGAAGATCCATCCATTCATCCATCCATCCATCCATCCGTCCGTCCGTCCGTCCGTCCATTCTCAAGGATGGAGGAAGCCGATGTTGCATGCAAGCAGCTTGAGGAACCCTAGACTACTGTACAAGCAACAGTCGCAGAAGGCATATACACACTTTATGGAGCACTTTCACAGGGTGACAGATCGTAATGGCTTCAATACAACGAAACAATGTATAAATGCAAGTATAAAAAAATTGATTCTTTAAAAAAAAGACTAAAAAATTCAGGGGCACTTTGTTAACCTAAAGTGCGGTGAGGCGATAGCCTTTAGCGCGGTGTCACTGATGTGTAGTTAAGATGTTAATTAAGTACACAATTATTTGTGAATCTTAAATGCTGGAGACACTGGAGGGCATTTGGGAGGCATCCGCCTGATTCGACGCCTTTCTGCAAACACTCTCCAGCGACGTAGACAAGGAGAACTACATGTGCGTTGGCAGGAAGTAGAGTAGTCGTTAGCACTCTAAGCTGCGGAATGGGAGTATGGTAGTTCGAATCCCATCGTGCACAAAGATTTTTTTTCTTATCGAAATGAAGAGTGTCACGGACGGATGGACGAATGGACACCGCGAGTATGAGCCATTAAAGGCTTTCGCCTTAATAATGCAGCTTAAAATATATACAATTAAGTGTGATGAACATATTGATTAGAGGTAAGAGTTCATGAGCAACTTGATTTCTGACGGAGTTTGGTTGAGAATTTCTTTGCCTCTGTTGTGACAACTGTTTAGAACTTTGGGTAGGTGACACTGAAGCCTTTGATCACCATAATTAGTACGGGAGCTGGTAACTTTCCACACATCTGTATGATGATTTAGACGTGCTGATGCAGACTGTTGCAAGTTTGCTATTTCAGTTAATGTCATGCAATGTTTTCAAGAACTGAAATAAAATTGTTTTATCGTCTTCGGTTATAGATCTGCTGATTTTTAGGAAGATTATATTTTTTGAAACAGGTTAAGTGTGCTCTGTATAAGGTAGGTTTTCAAAAAAGATTTTTTTTGCAATAATAGAAGTTTGTTAAAGGAGTATAGATACCTAACTTTTGGGCGCGTGTTTTCTTCTTTGTAATGATGCGTAAGATATTATTATACATGGATCACCACGTGTTATTCTCCTACGACCGCTGAATAATTTATAATCGCATTTCTTTCTCGTGCTGTTTCGGTTTCAGCAGCCTAATGAGGACTGTGATGTCAACTTGTGTTTACAGGTCACGTAACGCATGAAAAAACTGCAATATAATTGCTGCTTCTACATTCGTTGGCATTTCGTCTCTTGAGGAAGGCTCACTTCAGCACTGCAGTAAATTAAAAAAATGAAGCAGCGATTATACGGATTGTAATGGGGCCGACAGGCGCAGCGCAGCGAAGAAGCGGACGAGTTCAAGCGGGACAACGAAGAAGCAGACGAAGTGCAGCTGGGTTTTTCGAACGACGCCTGTGAGTGTGCCCGTTGTGTCGCCGGACAACCAAGACCAACCGACCTGTGCTTCAAATAAACGCCTTGACACTTGGTGGAGGTGCCTCGGTTCCCGTCCCGGTCCTCATCCTGGAACTTCGAAGTGGAACGCTCCTCGTCTCCGCCACCATGCCGGAAGGTCCGAGTGAACCATCGCAGCCCCTCCCTGCCACCGTACTCTGTCACGGGGTGCAGCGCCAGCGCGACCCTTCTCCTTTTAGTGGCACCGATGACCAAGACGTCGACGATTGGCTGGCCTCCTATGAGCGCATCAGCACTTACAATCGGTGGGACGATTCCGTCAAACTTAGCAACGTCCTATTCTATCTAACGAACGTTGCCAACCTATGGTTTCGCAACCATGAGGCCGACCTTCCCACCTGGTCGTCCTTTAAAACAAGCTTCGCCGACGTTTTCGGCCGCCCCGCCGTCCGGAAGCTTCGCGCCGAGCAACGTCTTCGTGCTCGATCTCAGCTCCCTTCCGAGACGTTCACCAGCTACATCGAGGACATCGTTGACCTGTGCAAGCGTGTCAACCCCTCCATGTCCGAAGGGGATAAAGTCAACCACATACTTAAAGGCATAGCCGATGACGCTTTCCAGATGCTGCTGGCGAAGAACCCCACCTCCGTCGCCACCGTCATCCAGCTGTGCCAAAGCTTCGACGAACTCCGCAAGCAACGCGCATCTACGCGGCAGTCCGGCGCGCCTGCGGGGGGTCTTGCTGGCTTGGCCCTTGGTGGCTCGTCTGCTGAGCAGTCCCTGTTCATGCAGCAGGTTAAAGACTTCATCCGCGAAGAGGTCGCTCGCCAGCTTTCTCTGCTGCATCACCTTCCCGACCCCGTTTGCCCTCCGCACGACCTGGCGCCATCTCTCACGCCCACAATCCGTCGTGTTATTCAGGAGCAGGTCGCTGCAGTTCTGCCATCCAGTCCCCCACCTCCTCCAGTGGCAGCGCCGCTCACCTATGCTGAAGCAGTCACCGGTACACGGCGCTCGCCCACCTCTGCCGCCTACCCTAGCAGCCCGGCCTTTTATGCTCCACCGCCGTCTATACCCCCGCCGCAGGTCCCGGTTCGTCGACCCCGCCGAAACCCTACGAACCCTTGGCGTACCGAGGACAATCGACCGATATGCTATTCCTGCGGTCTTCCGGGCCATGTCGCACGCTTTTGCCGTCAGCGATCTCCTCGTTCTGGCGATTTCATGCGCAATTTCCGGTACGATTCCGGGCCGGCCTTGCCTAATGTCTCTTCTGCCTCCTCTACACATCGCTCCCAGTACCCTACTCGTCGCTCGCCTTCCCCTCGTCGACGTTCCATTTCTCCGATGCTCCGCCGCCCGGACCCTCTCCCAGAGGAAAACTGACTGCCGCAGTTCAGGAGGCAAGAACTGCGTGTTTTGCCAACTTTTTAAGTCCTCCGTGTTCTCCTGCTAACGTGATTGAGGTGTCTGTTGAAGGCGTCCCCGTTCTCGCGCTCGTCGACACGGGTGCTGCAGTGTCAGTAATTAGTGATGCTCTTCGCCGCAAACTTCGTAAGGTGACAACGCCGCTGTCTGACTTTTCACTACGTACGGCCACCTCTCAGCGCATCCACCCCATCGCAGCCTGCACGGTCCGCGTTACTATCAACGACGTCGCCTATACCATCGAGTTTGTTGTGCTGACCGCCTGCTCTCACGATGTCATCCTCGGCTGCGATTTCCTCTCGACCCACCGTGCAGTGATTGATTGTGCCCGTGCGGAACTTGAGCTTTCTCCCCTGTGTGATGTTTCGTTGTGTGACCTACCTGTGCGCTCCGCTAAGCTTCTTGTAGCTGCCGACACCGACATACCTCCCTCCTCTTCAGCCCTCGTTCCGCTCCGCCCCGACTCTTTCCTCAGCGGCCCTGTTCTTTTCACACCTACCGCAGCACCCACTCGCCATCAGCGCCTCCTCATTCCATTCGCCGTTGTCTCGATTTCCGATGGCCACTGCGCCATCTATGTCACCAACCCATTTTCTTACCCGTCGTTTGTTCTTCGCGGCGAATGCCTCGGCTCTATTGAAGAACTGGACCCTGCTCTTGCTTCCGAGTTCTCCGATACCCGTGCCTGCTCCCCAGTTACTGCCTTAGCCTCTTGAACAAACAGCGCGAACAAAGACGAGCACAAAAGACAAGAAAGCGAACGACACGGCGCTCGTGCTCGTCTTTGTTCGCGCTGTTTGTTCAAGATGCTTAACCAACTAGCCCGCCAAAACGTGTTAATGCCTTAGCCTGTTGTGCGACAGCGCCCGATCCGATTTCCATCGACGTCTTTCGTCGTAACATCGCTCCCGACCTTCCGTCCGCTTACCGTGACCAACTCTTGGAACTTCTCTGCCGCTTCCGCAACTCTTTCGACCTTTCCCAGCCCTCCTTGGGGCGCGCATTGGCCGTCTCTCACACAATTGACACTGGTACCCACGCTCCCTTGCGTCAGCGACCGTACCGAGTCTCGCCGAGCGAGCGCCGCGTCATCCGTGACAATGTTGACGACATGCTTCGGCGCGGCATAATACAGCCTTCTCACAGCCCTTGGGACTCTCCTGTTGTCTTGGTGACGAAAAAAGATGGCTCCATCAGGTTCTGTGTGGACTACCGCCGTCTCAACAAGATCACACGCAAGGATGTTTATCCTCTACCCCGAATCGACGACGCACTGGATTGCTTGCAGGGAGCGGAGTATTTTTCATCCCTCGACTTACGCTCCGGCTACTGGCAGGTCCCGATGGCGGCGAACGACAGGCCGAAAACCGCTTTCGTCACCCCAGACGGCTTGTATGAGTTCAATGTGATGCCATTCGGCCTCTGCAATGCTCCAGCCACATTCGAAAGGATGATGGACACTATTCTCAGTGGCCTCAAATGGGAAACTTGTCTGTGTTACTTAGATGACATTGTCGTTTTTTCCAAAGATTTTCCTTCCCATCTGCACCGCCTTCAGCGCGTACTCACTAGCCTTACTGACGCCGGCCTCCAACTAAACTTGAAAAAATGTTACTTCGGTGCAACGCAGCTCACAATATTAGGCCATGTCATCTCCAAAGACGGCGTTCTTCCTGACCCTGCCAAACTTCGCGCCGTCGCTGACTTCCCCAAACCAACCACCTTAAGAGAACTTCGCAGTTTTATAGGCTTATGCTCATATTTTCGCCGCTTCATCCGAAATTTCGCCAGTATCATCGCCCCTTTAACGCAGCTTCTTGCCGGCAGCCCGAACCTTTCGTCTTGGTCCCCCGCCTGCGATACCGCGTTCAGCACTTTACGTCGCCTGCTGGTCTCTCCCCCCATCCTTCGCCATTTTGATCCCGCCTGTCCGACAGAAATTCACACTGACGCGAGCGGTGTGGGCTTGGGCGCAGTTCTTGCCCAGCGAAAGCCTGGGTATCCGGAATACGTCGTCGCTTACGCCAGCCGCGCCCTCACCAAGGCGGAATCAAACTATTCTGTTACAGAAAAAGAATGTCTCGCCATCATTTGGGCAATTGCCAAGTTCCGCCCTTACATTTACGGCCGGCCCTTCTATGTCGTCACAGACCACCACGCCCTATGCTGGCTATCCTCCCTCAAAGATCCTTCTGGCCGACTCGCCCGCTGGGCTTTACGTCTCCAGGAGTTTGATATACACGTCATTTATCGCTCCGGCCGCAAGCACTCGGACGCCGACGCCCTTTCTCGTTCACCACTCCCATGCGAGTCAACCTCTGCCCTCGTCTGTGCCTACGAATTCTCTTCGTTCAACATCCCTGATATGCTCTCCGAACAATTGGAGGATCCTTGGATCACCTCGCTGCTAAACTTCCTGAACACTCCCTCGCCGCATCCTTCGACCCGGACCCTTCGCCGCCAAGCCCACCACTTCGCCGTTCGTGATGGCCTCTTATACCGCCGTAATTACCTACCCGACGGCCGGAAGTGGCTGTTGGTCATCCCTCGACACCTCCGTGCTACAATCTGTGCCTCTTTTCACTCCGCTCCACAATGCGGCCACGCTGGTGTACTGAAAACATATGCTCGCCTTCGTCAGCGATTCTACTGGCGAGGTATGTACTGCTACATACGTCAGTACATTCGGTCATGCATCGCCTGCCAACGTCGCAAGAAACCTCCCCACCCCGCCGCCGCTCCTTTGCAGCCGTTACCTTGCCCTGGCCGTCCCTTTGACCGCGTCGGCATTGATCTTTATGGCCCGCTTCCAACTACTTCGGCTAATAATCGGTGGATCATCGTTGCCGTTGACCATCTCACCCGTTACGTCGAAACGTCAGCTCTCAAATCTGCTACCGCAAACGATGTCGCCCACTTCGTTCTACACAGTCTTGTTCTTCGTCACGGCGCCCCGAAAGAACTTCTGAGTGACCGCGGCCGTGTTTTTCTCTCGGACGCCGTCGAGGCCCTGCTCAAGCAATGCCAAATCGTTCATCGCTACACCAGCGCCTATCACCCCCAGACCAACGGCATGACTGAGCGGTTCAACCGCACTCTGAGTGACATGCTCGCCATGTACGT
The DNA here is from genome assembly GCF_052857255.1 of Amblyomma americanum. Classification (NCBI taxonomy): domain Eukaryota; kingdom Metazoa; phylum Arthropoda; class Arachnida; order Ixodida; family Ixodidae; genus Amblyomma; species Amblyomma americanum. The sequence continues at coordinate 23,503,093 of NC_135497.1, read as the reverse complement.
TGACACCGCCCACTCCAACTGGGATCAAGTGCTCCCGTTCGTCACGTACGCGTATAACACAGCTACTCAGACAACAACGGGGTTTTCTCCTTTCTTCCTCTTATATGGCCGGGAGCCTACATCCACCATGGACACCATCCTTCCTTATCACCCTGACCCTTCCGAGACCTCCTTACTCTCCAAAGCTCACCTGTATGCCGAAGAATGCCGGCAACTTGCCCGCTCTTTCACCACACAGCAACAATGGGATCAGAAGCACCGTCGGGATTCCCCGGACCCTCCAGCGTCATACCCATCTGGCGCCCTCGTTTGGCTCTGGGTGCCTTCCTCCACTCCCGGCCTCGCCACGAAACTACTGTCTCGCTTTCACGGACCTTACCGGGTTGTCCACCAAACTTCTCCGGTGACTTATATCGTTGAGCCGCTCGTTCCCTCTTCGGACCACCGTCGCCGGGGGCGCGAAACTGTGCACGTTGAGCGCCTCAAGCCTTACTATGACCCGCACATCCTCTCCTCTCCGTAAGTCGCCAGGATGGCTCCTTTTTCGGAGGGAGAGTAATTGTAATGGGGCCGACAGGCGCAGCGCAGCGAAGAAGCGGACGAGTTCAAGCGGGACAACGAAGAAGCAGGCGAAGTGCAGCTGGGTTTTTCGAACGACGCCTGTGAGTGTGCCCGTTGTGCCGCCGGACAACCAAGACCAACCGACCTGTGCTTCAAATAAACGCCTTGACAGGATATTTTTCCATGCCTCACGTGACACAAAAGCACTTTTTGACATCACAGCCATCGTTCAGATATTGAAACCGACACAGCATGACAGAAAAATTCGATTATAAATTATTTACCAGTTGCAGGTGAATATTGAATGATGATTCATGCGTAGTAGTGTCTTCCGCATCATCGTAGAGAAGAAAACATGCCATCAAAATTAGGTGTCTATAGTCCTTTAATATTGGATTCCGCTGTCGAGCGCCATTCCAAATGGGAATACTGTATATTAAATATAACATATATATTGTATATATGTTATGTTGTGATGATAAAAACGTTTGCAAAGGTTGGTCCTTTGTTTGTTGGTTTGGTTTTATAGAACTTTAGTTAACGTCCTAAAACGGCTGAGGCGAGGGACACCGTACTGGGGAGCTCCGGAAAATTGTGACTACCTAAGGGTTCTTTAAAATGCACTGACACTGCACAGTACACGGGCCTCTAGCATTTTGCCTCCATTGAAATGCGACCGCTGCGGCTTGGATAGAACCCGTGTCCTTCAGGTAACTAACATGGAGTGAGGAACAGAGCTTCAAAAAGTTTCTTTTGATGAAAATAACCCTCTGTATTGTGCTCAGTTCTTTCATAAAGTGTAATAATTTCTCCAGGCGACATAGGTTGACTGCCATCAGAGCCTCTAACTTTTATCTCGGTGTGCCACCACCATCTGTTCTGGCTTGACATTCTTTGCAAATTCAAAATGTAAATCCTTGCTGAAACCCCCAGTTTTCCTATCGTTATTGTCATCATAGGGAAAGGTGTGCAAGAATATGCCAATAATTTAAACTTGTCCAAAAAGTTGACTTCGTTCGTTTAAGGATTTTGGTAAACTGCGTTATGAATTTTTACCTGTTCATTAATTATAATAAGCTATGGCTGTAATAACATTTTATACTGAACTATGAAACAGTACTGAAGTATGAAGACAAAGAAATCCCTTCCTGGCTCAAAATTTCAGAATTCCTCAAAACTTTTCATAATAAGCATGCCTTATAAGCACTATTTATTTTACCTCTCCCCAAAGGCACAAGGCACATATATCACACATATATCATGTATGATGTTAAATAATGGCACATAATTTGCTCCATATGCAAACTGTTAGGCCATGTTTTTTTTTTTTGCCCTGTAGAGGCCTTCTCAGTTATTACACTCCTTGATGTGTCTGGATTCATTTCAAATAATTTGGCTTGCCTGCTTTGCACAATTACATAAAGACTGTCTTGTTAAGGTCATTACCAAACCTCATAAGGCCTACATTATGCACGTGTGCACTGACTGTGGCATCTTTTGGTTCTTGTAGGATGGTCTTCCACAAGGTGTGGCGGTGCCAGCATAATCCACGTGACAAATCGTCACACCGCAACACCTCGTGCCCAGCGAAGCTGGATATCAAGATTAAAAAAGTGAATCGCGACACTATGAAAAATGACCTGTTCCTCTGCCGGCAGACACCTCTACAGGCCGTTGTGAAGGTGTCACAACACAACCACAGCCTGCAGTCAGCTGACTCACTAAGAGTTCTTCGACCCAGCGAAGAAACAAGAGCTGCTTTTCAAGAATATTTTGAAGATGGAATGACGACAGCTCAAGCAATAAGCCACCATGAGAGGGTTCTCACTGAAAAACCAAATGGGCACACCCTGCTGGCAAATTCCATGGCCAACCCACCACCAAGGAGTGTTTACCGGTGGCACCAGGAATGGCGGAGTCAAAAATATGGACCCCAGGGTAACCCGTCTTTAAAGCTGCAGGAAAACAAGCCCAGGTATTTAGCCCAAGGTAAGCAGGATTACCTATTCCAAAAAATTCCAGCATTATTCTTTGAAATTTTTAATTTCTGCTACTGCTTCCAATCCTGATAAGTGTTTGCATCACCACATATCAGAGATGTAAGTAATGTACAGTTGTGTGATGGGGAAGACATTCAGGAAAATACTTTGGACAGGTGCTGTACACTCTGCAGTGATTTAGCTCTTCATCATCCGGGCAAGGCAGAGCTAACGCATTGCCAGCATCTGTGCTTATTCATGAGAGTGTATTGTGAAAACAAAAAATGGGCCATCATTTCCAAGCTATACTAGCTGTGCATTTTCAGTGAAAGTCCTTACACTGTGGGAAAAAAATTTACGTTATAAATTAGAGTCCTACATTCATGCAAAGAAGAAGCGTGGAGTAAGTTCAGCAGGGTTCATTGCTGGGCAAGTTGGTTTGCCATACTCAAATATGCAACACTGGCAGACGACGGAAGTCATCAGCCAGTGCTGCATATATGAATGCAGTAAGTGCTCAGTGTTAATTGCTGACTTCAAAATTATTCTTGTACGCCAATGCACTGCACATGTAAAAGCTGTGTAGTGACAGACCTGTGCCATGTTTGAGCACAAAAAGCCATAAACAGAGGCATTTCCATGAAATAGTCTCAATACTACACTACAATGTTACAAAGTTCTAAAAGCGGCACTGTTACCACAGTGACCTCAGTTATTGTCAGTCTACGAAGTCATACCGAAATGATGTGTTGATTATTATTTACCTGAAAACACCTTAAACGAAATGAGGCCACAATGCAACTCACTGTAACTCTAAGTTGTCTGAGAAATATACATGAATGGTAGATGGGCAATACACTGCATATGTGTACACTCAAGTACATCTTCATCACTCATTTTGAAGAGCCAAAAGCATCATAAAATTGAATACAGCCGCTTTTATACATTTTCTCCTTCCTTCTGTGTATCTTTGAGTAGAAGGATTACCTGTTCGTATGACTACTGTAAAAAATTTATCACCGCCTCTACTGCTGTTGCACTGCATGAGTTGCAGGTTCTTTGTGTCCTACTAGTCCTAATTCTGACAAACTGGCTTATATTTACTGTTGAGCCATTGTTAGAAAGCTGCAAAGCATTGAAGGCAACAAGAGAACTGATGCATGACATGATAAAGGAAATGAACCATGTAAACAGTGCACCAACTCAGGCGGTGCAAAAAGATTCTCAGCATTACATAAGCGTAGATGGAGACTTTGCAAGTCACTGCTGCTGGTAGCATTCCATCACGCGCACTTATCAATCTATGATTATTTTTAAAAATGCATACAGTCATTTGATCACTTCAATGATATAAAGGTAATGAATAGATTTAGGCAAAGAATCTATAAAGTGCTGCCAGAAACTCAAGAGCTGTGGTATACAAGAGCGATAAACTTCCTGGCTGAAAACGTGCTAATCCTTGTTCACTGTCCAGAGACCTGACCAATGTGGGAGTTACACACATGAGCAACATTATCTTTTAGAGTAAGTGAGAACAAATTTATTGTCGACTTTGTCGCTTACGCTTGCTGCGGTGGACAGAAGAGGAATATGGAAATATCAGATTTGCCCTGCTCTAGAATTCTAAGGAAAAACTAAAACTATTTATTAACATTTTTTCGCCAAGAGATTACAATACAATATCTTTTTATTTTGCATTGGCAAAAAATATTGGCAAATATGCTAAGATAAGTGGCCTCTACAAAGCAATGTAAAGCGTGGCTATACCAACCGTGTCCTTCATTCATGTATCAATAGACCCCTACTTTTCCCTTTCTTAGCAACCCAATTCCCCAACAAATGGCCTTGAGCCTCCCTTTCTAAATAAACAGCTCATTCATTAATTCATTCATTTTACATGAAACATCAAACTGCTCTGAAAATGCACTGTTAAGATGCAAAGATATTAAAAAAGACTGTCTTCGAACAAGCTTGTGTTACTAGAGGGAACATTCTGTGATAAAAATTTACAATGCACAAATAAAAAAGACTGCCTTTGAACAAGCTTATATGTTATCAGAGGCAACATGCTGTGATAAAAATTTAAAATGCATAAAATCTTCTAGACAAAGTACTGCCAGTACAAGAGCTGGAATATGGTATGTGGAAACACCTGCATCAGGATTAGTGACTAGCTAAAATTAGTGATAAGCTCTTGTTCAAAATACCTTGCACACCAGTTGCAGTGCGGAGTAGAAACTGATGTTCAGAGTGCTGTGGTTTTATAAAAACAATAGCGAGCAAGCTTGTGAAGTCAAACATACAAATTTTACTTTACTCCGCTGCTGTAATCCATAGTGAGTAATAGAGAGTTCTCCTATATACATAAAAATGTTACGAAAGCTAGCTATTGGGCATAAAGAGAAACACAAAAGGTGGAGAGGCTAACCCTCATGTTTATCAGTCTTTTCATGCTCCTTCAATGATATGCTTGTTTGTTTTGCAGGGACAGATGTCAGCATCACGAGTGTGGCAGATGACAGCTGGGCAGTCCTTGTCGTCACACCCATCATGCATCGAGCCCAGCAGCTGGAGTCCGCACGTGACATTATATTCGTGGACTCTACATCATCATGCGACGAAACTAGGAGCACCATAACGGTGCTGCTGACAGCCACAAAGACAGGGGCAGTGCCTATTGCACTCGTCATACACAGCTCCCAGACCAGGGAGGGGTACAAACAGGCCTTCCAGCAACTCAAAAGCCAGCATCCATTATGCTTTAGAAACAGCCCGGTTTGTTGCTTTATTGAATTATGAGCAAATTAGAATAACATTAATTTTTTTTGCAAGACTTCCCATCCAAACTGCCTTACTATCCGAAATATGACAATGGTGACAGATTGATGTGGCACGATATTGTATTTTGATTTGGTTTTCTGTGCGTCTTACAACTTTTACATCTGACACTTCTAATATGACCACTGTATTTTTCTCTTAGATGCCTATTTGTCATATGCCCTGCATTAATGCTGCTACGAAGTGTACCTTGTACCTATGTATATTTTTGCCTTTAAGTTTTGCCACGTACAATAGTTTATTTACTTTTTGCCTTCCATCTCATGTTGTATTAATTAGTTTCTCTTGTACATATGCCACTTCTTGTCCCTCTTACTCAATGCATTTCTGACCCTTGTAAGGTATTATGAATAAATAAATGAATAAATACAGTGCATATCTAAAACCGAACACAACTGCAGGAGAAGTTGGATTTATAATGCAACAAGCTGGACAATTTTTTGGTATAGGTTCAGTCACATGTCAGGCAAAGGATTACCAACTTTCTTTTTCGAAGAAGATTGGATAGAGGCCAGGACACATGACAGACAAACAGCTGCATGTCGAAATTAGCAATTTTTTGGTTAACGCGTATCTGCCTACAAGCTGATTTTCTCGACCACGCTGCCTTTCAAGGCATGTTTCCACCAAGGAATTTTCAAAAGGAAACACAATGCAGGAAAAGCAAGCTACCAATTTTTCCACCAACTCGTTCTTGGTTTTTATCAAGGAACTCCTGCAGACTGTTGCTTTACCCCTCATGTAAATCTCTCACCCAAGGACCCTTGAGGTATCTATAACAACAAAAAATAAAATCAAGCACGTTCCTGAATTCTAGATGAATCTTTAGCTTAGTTTTGAGAAGTTATGTAATTAGCTGCATAGTCATCCTTTTCTTCTTATCTTTCCAAGAGTTCTTCACAGTAGAGAATGCTTTCTTCTCTGACTGCTGTTGCAAGGCAGATAGGTTAGAAAATGAAAACCCTTTGGAGTGGCTATTTATTCCTGGCTATATGACCTGATCGAACTCAAAAAGTGGTTATTTTGATAAGGTCATGTTCGGAACAGAAAGTGTGATTTGGAAAACCCTCACAAAACATGGGCTAATCAGTAATCATATACAACAGCATTGACTGCTTTTTTATACATGCCGAAGTGCTGGTCAGCATTGGTGTTAATGTCCACACAGTAAGTACATGTCCCACTACAACATTTTAAACATGGGCTGTAAGTGCCTCTGCATTTAGAAACCTGCCACCCACAGGCTCTAGTATGTGCCAGAAGTAAGCATAAATTTTTTTTAATCCTCTTGCCACAGTGTTTGCAGAATATTCAAGAAAAAACAGGGCATAGAGTTGGCAGATGGGTAGAATGTTAAAATACAATCTTGCCGAGGTGTATACGAGTGCGTCAGCCTGTTGGTTTATGCTTGTGATGGGTTCCTTTTCACCTTACAGGCTCCAGCTGTGTTTCTGACTGACAATTCAAGACCCGAAAAAGATGCCCTACATGAAACATGGCCCAGCGCACGACAGCTGCTGTGCCACTTTCATGTTCTACAGGCCGAGTGGCGTTGGCTGACCTCCACAAAGAACCAGGCAGCCAAGGAAGAGCGACGCCACTTGATGAGAGCTTTTCAGAAGGTGATGCAGACACTGTCATTTGACTACCTGCCTAGGCCATACAATACAAAAGAAAAGAGAGACACTCTGCACATAAAACACTTCGCCATGCCCATTTTGGCTGAAACATTGCATTACTCAGAAATAAGAATGTACAGCTAATATTTAAAAGGACGCTAAGGGTAAACTGAAGTTGGCCTGCACTGATAGATTCCTGCAAATGAAAAGAGGCTAACCACACCCCTAATGATGTAGCTTTTAGAAGTGAACAAAGACAGAAAAAAATGAGAGTTATCGCTACCACAACCATCCTAACAAGCAAACTAGAATGACATTAAGACCTAATCTTATACGTAGATTCCCAAGGCAAGGATCCATCACCTCCCACTTCTAAACAGTGATCACAGAGCTCTTTCCAGTCTTGACGGCATGAGTTTCAGTCAAGTGGAGGGAAGAAAACAAGTGTTTCATTTTTACAGCCAACTTTCCAAGAAATAAATGCCTCTTTCACTGCCATATGACTGTGCGGCACTAGTCATTTTGTTTTTGATTTTTAACGAAGTAAGTACAACATGCAGAACCTGGCACATATAGTGAACACCTTGAGGTAAACATACTCACGATGACAGGAAAAGAATTCCATGCACTTTTCCTGTCACATACATAGTCTCATTGCCATGCTTCACAACAATGTAGCAAACACAGATGAGAGAGACTGGACATAACAAGCACTTGTTGTGTCTAGTCTCCCTTTCACCCATGTTTGCTGCACTGTTGTGAATCATGAATATATATCAACTCGCCCAACCTTCTATACTCTCATTGCCACTTGATTCAATGGCCACTGAACTGAATGGAAATCCGCTGGTGCCAAACTTTAGTTTTTTCACTCGCCATTCAACTCTATGGGGATTAACTTAACAGAGGTTTGAAAATGCAAATAGATAATGTCAAGAAGCCATGAGAACAACCACATGGTCAGCATACATTGGAAAAAATACACAGGATTGAAACAAGAAAAATGAAAATTTTCTGTTCATTATTTTATTAACTGTTGACTTAACTAACTCCTTCAGAAATTACTTTTTATTCGATCATCAAAATAACAGCTCCGCAGATTTCCAGAAGTAAGCAAAGCAATACCATCTTTTTTGTATGCCACGTCTCTGTAGTTTGCCGATTTTGCCCATTTAAGCATAACTGCATACTTCATGACAACCAAGAACTGGCAATGCCCTACTGGTGCTACAACACAAAGAGAAGAGAACAGATAACAATTTGTTTGTGAAAGTACCACTGGAAAAAAAATAAATGCTTCTAGCTGAAACGAAATGCACAGTGTTACCTCCCATCTCTGTCTTTGGATTGTGCCTACTTGCAAAGTGTGCAGTGCTTTATTTTCTGAACATGTGTGAATTAAAAACTGCATTTACAACAATAACAAATGTTTTCCTAATCTGCTGCTTCAGGCCGAGTGTTCATCCCGAATGTAACTTACCTAGTTAGATATATCTTTTGCCAGCCAACAGATTTCATGCTTTCTTATTAACAAATTCATATCTGCGACAGCAACACACATGTATGGCCCTTGAAAAATTTTATGGTCATTGACTCCTTGCGCATTTAGATTGCTCATGTGACAGAGGATCCCTGGTGAGAAAAACTAAGCAAAGTTAACTGATCGAGGAAGGATGATGAGGAATGCAGAAACAGCTTGTACTTGCGCAAGATATAGGTCCAATCCTTTTGTGATATAAAGACATTCAGTTCAAAAATGAGTTCACGTGTTATGTATGGTACAGAAATAATGGTACGCAGCTAGTAATACAAAACACCACTGTATGCGTAGATGATATGCTTTTTTTGTTCTGGTTTCAGATTCTGTATGCAAAAACAATGGAAGAGCTCCAGACAGCTAAGGACGAGCTTCACTGCCACAAACACGAAGCCTTCATAAAGAGAGTGGAAACCTTCCTTCAACACCAGCAAGAGTGGGTGCTCCTCTACCGTGCAGGCACAGTCACCAGAGGCCATAACATGAATAATTATTCAGAGGCATCCATACGAATCCTGAAGGACATCGTTTTGTGCCGCACCAAGGCTTACAATGCAGTAGCCCTGGTAGAGTTTACGATCACAACTTGGGAAAAATATTTTGAGGCACGGTTGCTGAGGCATGCGCATAACCGTGACTCCTCCCACCGTGTTGCATTCCAGCACCTGCTGCAGAAGCTGCCCAATGATTTCGCCAAGTCCATTGTACAGGTGGATGGCGCTTTGTATAGTGTGCCAAGCTCATCTGGCACCAGCTCTTATGAAGTGGATGCGGACATTGGCTTCTGCAGCTGCTGGAGAGGCAGCCAAGGTGCTTTTTGCAAGCATCAGGCTGCTGTCCAGAAGGCTTTTGGTGGCTGTTTTCCGAACAGCCCGGAGCTGACGCCCGAAGACCGCCGACGGCTCGGCTACCTGGCACTGGGTGACCGTTGCCCAAACATAGAATTCTTTCTTCCAATGATGCCAGGAGGCAATGAAGAGGTCACAGTAGCCTGTACATCGGCACACAGTGAACAGGCTATGCATGCAGATGTGAGCCAGCTGCCAGAATCTCCTCCCGGGCCATTTCCAGAAAGGAAAGAGAAACCTGAGGTACAGTGGAGCATTAATCCTTTCAACTATTATAATGAACTATTGTAGAAGCATAACAAAACTTCTTGGAGGTTAATCGCATAGTCATCACTTTTAGCATAGTATATCCCTATGCTCATTACCTGGCTGATAAGAATATTGTAATGAACCACTAGGTTGTGGACAGTTTTTGTTATGTACTGTGTGCAGCAGGGTTAAAGTTTGGGGCATGCTTGCCCCAACTTGTAACCAGCAGCTCCATAATATTACATAAGTGTGAAACAATATATGAATGCAAGGCCAAGACACGCACCACCAACATCCCATTCCCAATAGTGTTATATCTTGTAGTGAGCCTTCAGATAATTTTTGTGCATCTTGAAGCACTGAAAAGCACATGTGTTTGACATACATGAACACATTAATACACTACATGCAGTCATATACATGCATGTATATATGCGTGCATGTCTATGCACACATGTATGGCAAGCATACAGTTGCCACTAGTGAGAAAGTTCCTTTTCAGGTGAGAAGGCCCTGAAGGTCAAAATAAAATGAAACAGCAGATCATGCATCAGTGCGTTCACCTTCATTTGGGATGGCGTGCATGCATGTGTTAATGATTACAGTGCACATATATTCAGGAAGGGCAACCTCCTTGAGAATACTGACAGGGTGATAAATCTAATGGCCAGGATCGAAACTTCACTTATTCTTGAAAACAGAGAGACAGATGCAAGGAAAGGCATAAAGGTTCACCAGGAAATGCCCAACAGGCTGCCCCACATGAGGAGAGGGTAAAAAAAGGACAAAACAGAAGAGAGAAGAAAAGTTGAATTCAATTAATTGAGAGGATGGAATATGTCCATATTGTCGTCTATAATCTACAAAACAAACAAGAGCTATTGTGTGTATACAGACTGTAGCTTAGGATAAACGTCATGTTTGTGACAGTAGAGGTAGTTTGGCAGCAGCACGTTTTAGGCATGCAACCAAAACAAAAATATACACATATCTGTAACTCAAGCTGGAAAGGCTGATGGTGGGTCAGTTGGTGTAGGATGTTCAGGAGGGTGAAAACCAGAAAAAAAGATACGGTGCAGAAGATAGAGGGCAGGACAGTGGCTTCACTAACAACTAAAGTCTGTATTGAAGACTGGCTGCGAATTAGTAACACAGCCATACATGGGCAAACAGAAATTTATCTATGAAAATTCACAACATCAATGTCTTTGTTATAGATGGTGCACTCACATTTTGTGCTTCCTTATCAGGAAGGTCTGAAGGATTTTGCGTGCCTTATGTGTTTTCTGGTGGCCTAGAATGGAAACCTTGCCAAAATATGGTGGTACATCTGCTACAGTGAAAGGTAGCATTACAACCAAGGCGGAATGCCTGTTCAGCTCGGACTTTCCATCAGGAATGACAAAACAGCAGAATCCGTCTTGAAAAGTAAGAACGGCAGTGCCAAAATAGAAAAAAGGAAAGATGTGACCAAAAAAAGGTACATTAAAGTCAGTCATTACTTATTTTCACAACATGATGCACAGCATAAAAAATTTACCAAACATCAAGGCATAAATGATTTTTTTTTTAAGTACAGCAAAGCCATCGTGCCTCATGAAATATGCACTGAGTAAAAAAGAAACTGTGCGCCACCAAACATGACAGCCAGCACATGTAATGCACCACAGAAGCGGTTTACAAGATTCCTTTAATTTGTGGAACAAGTTATGCCTGGCAGCACATGTGTTAATGATAGGAGAAGTGACAGATTGTAAAAGTACTAAGCTAGTGAGCAATACTGATGCTGGAGAAAATGGTCGTCTTGCCTTTTAATGTAGCTGATGTACCACAGTATCTATAGTCGCAGCCATTTAAATACAAAGCATTTGTTAATGATCAAACTCCTCTCGCACCTCACCTATAGTAAATTAGGAGGTACCCGACATGCACACAAACAAGTTCCGCTGGTGTGTTCATACATAACGTCTAGAAACCTTCACACTTTCGCTAAATGTATGCAAAAAGTTGAAATGATGAAGCTTGCTCTATATAGTTGTGGCCTTGACTGCACGTCACGTTTAGTGAAGTTTACATTCTAGGCCAGAGCGACATCCTTGAGGCCTTTCATATCAAGAAGTTTGGTGATTCTTATGCGAGTGTACCATCTCTAGCGCTGATGAAAAAAGAATTTTATGTTATGAATTCTCGTATGTAAATTTCTCTTAGCTGCGGCTTTGGCATATTTAGGCTGTATTATTTGGCAGCCTGCCTTCAATAAATATTTTAGTCCAGCAGTTGTCCACCCCTTTGTGTTGTGTACCGTCTTTTCTGGCTGATTTTCATCTACCTGTTACCCACTCTACCCACCCGTCCATTTAAAAATGTCGCATCAGTTTTGAACCCTTTGAGGTGTTATTTTTGTTTTAATCGAAAACAAACATTTTTCATCCTAAATAGTATATTCAAGCCCCATGAAGAGATAATTTGTTAGTTTGCAAGTGTGAAATACCACTTTATTTTTTAAACGGATGTGCAAAATCCGGTACATTGTGTCACAATTAATCGAAACAGCAATATTGAAATGACAGGAGTTGTCGAGTAAACAGCCGAAAAATAGTGAAATCAATTTTTGTTTTTGAGTTGCACATTACGCTTGAAATTGCGAGACAAAAATGACCTTACTGCTAGTGGCAAGATCTATCTGCATAAAAATGGCGAAGGACATGCTAATACCCTGCTCAATGTTTCGCTAAATATTACTTATTGTATTCATTAAGTGGCATAAATAAGAACCACATCATATGTGACATGAAGGACACTAATTCCATATGAAAGAAATTACTGCTAGGCATAGCACACTCTCAGAAAAGCCCGTTAGTTTGCCCTGTACACAGTTATGTACAAAATGCCTTAAAGGGTTAAGCAGGACTCACTCTTTCAGTATACAGTCAGAGATAGTATCATGATTATTTTTTTATTTTCCATTGCAGGACATGGAGGAAAAATACTGTGCACTTGAAAAGGAGCTGCGACGTGTGCACAAGCTGGCTGAAGACAGCGCTGTTTATCCGAAACTACTGGATGCAGTCACTGCACAGCTCAAAAATGTGACAACAAGTAGTGGTGCACATGCTCTTCTGCTGAAGCTAAAGGCCTCCTCTGCAGCAGATAGGAGGCGTGGCCAAATAATAAGAGTACAGCAACAAGCCTGGCAAGGCGCCGGCCTGGCCTACCAAGGGGCTCGAAACGTGTTCCTGCTGGGCGGCCACTCACAGCAGGACAAGCAAGAAAAATCAAACGTGGCCACAAACTGGGCAGTAGCATTCAGGAAAATGTACCGGGGGCAAAAAGTCACTAGACCTGCTTTCATAGGTAAAGACGAACAGGATGCAGCAGCACAAGAATACAACCACTGCTACTGCATCCTAGTGGCGTCGCTATAACTGCACCCAGTGCGGTGGCAATCGCGTCACCCTCCTGCCCCCTCCACCTTCTCTTCCAGTGTGTGCCGCATGAGCCCTCCTCCGCTTCACTCTTTAGCTTACTTCATACCATATGAATATAATTCAACTAACAGTGGCATGAAAAACATGCTTGGTGAACTTTCATATTCATATTAGCAGAGCCAGGAAAACGAAACCTCTGAAATTTGCTTTTTGAACAAAGGTGCACCAATTAAGAGAAATTTACACTTGTGTTTTGAAGACATGAATGAATGCAGCGACTGACAGTGTGAAAAGAATTGCGAAAATTGTGTGGGCGTTTAAAAGGTTTGCAAAGATATGAGTACCAAAAGCTAAAAAGAGTTATAACGGTAACCGCCTAAGGACTGTTTCAGATGTATACAGAACCACTGAATTGATATCTGCAGAGGTAATTAAAAAGAAACAATAATTAACTGATGCAAACTCCTTTCCAGTATGTGAAAATGTGTGTACTCATTACGCAGGAACCATGAAGGACAATTGAATGTCGAAGTGCACAAGGCCCTGACAAAAGTACAGAAAACAACTGAATTTTATTGCTGTTGGAATAAGCAACAAAAATGTAACCATTCAAGAGAGTTTTGACAGTTAGAAAGCTGAATTAAATTGCAAGAATGACAGGGCAACGTTATTTATTACTGCAAAACAAACACCTTCAGAACGACTAGTAAGTCGTTAATTGCAGTATGCAAAACACTTCTGGAGATGTACACACTAGCACTTCACTCCAATTAAAGCACTGGCAGTAACGGGATGACAACTGTAGTTAAGTGTGGGCTAAACAGAAATCAAAGGATTTCAAAATCTGTGCAATGGAATCACAGGGTTCCCAACTGTATCTAAAGAAATGTAGTGTACAAATTTCAACTGGAAAGATTACGGCCATACCCTTTTACAATACAGGAGGCTTTTTATTACTATAATGCATGCCATGTAATACGAAGACTTCAATATGCTTCAGTAACGACAAATATGGGAAAAACCAAAGTGAAATGTTGTGTGAAGCTGACAGCAAATGCGTTACGGCAAGTCTGCTCACGTCGATGCGCCAATATGCAAGCCTTTCAAATCTGAGCTATCTGGGAAGGTGGCTTCATGAAGCTTGAGCATTCACCGTGTTGCTCAGGCCTCGGTGGCGGTGATTATTTTATCTTCTGTAATACAAGCAATTTCTGCGTGGGCAATGATTTCCTGACGATAATGTTCCGATAGGTTCCTGCAGCGCCAAGAAGTCTCCTCAGTTGTGAGAGCAATGACGTAAGATGAAATTTGTGTTCATGTCAAGCAGTATTACACTGATAACAAGACGTACAATTTCTCTCCGAAAATTTTGTTTCAAATGCAAGTAGACAACCTATTAGCCCTTGGTGAACAACTCACTCACCTTGAGTTTGTATCGCGCAAATAAAACGAGCAATAATTTTTTTATTCAAGGAGAGGGTTGCAAGAAGCTCCTGATCGTTTCTTCAACTTCAGTGCTTTTTCCCAGTTTGCTTTCAAGAGATAATAATGCAAGGCCTGAGAACCTAGACATCTTATTTGTAGATGTTAAGTAGTTTTTGATAAGTTAGAAATTAGAACCACATACCACCTCATTATGCCCCAGGCAGGGGTATCCTGAGGAATATTTGAACGTCTAGTGAAAAAGCTCTGCAAGATGAAAAACCCAACTGAGGGATGAACGCAAAGATGTGCAACAAGGACGAATGCTTGGCCTCATGCAGGTCAGTGCCTGCCGCTTCAATGTGTCTCCGTAGCCAAAATATTTTGGCTCGAACAACTGTTCCGAGAGAGCTGTGAGTTTAGGAAATGAAGCATTAAGCTAAGTGGCAGTTAACAAAGGCACTGCGTGCCCCCCGCCATCCTTCTATCCTGCAGCTGCACCGCCTTGAGCCCTGCTCCTGATGCAGACCGCACCCCCTCACCCCCCTCGTGACGCCACTGCTGCATTATGCCACTGACTTTGCAAAGTGTCGCATTGCTATGCCTGCCACTTTTAGAAAAGGCCTCCCACCTCAGTTGTGCTCAGTATACATTCCTATTTCATGTTGGAGTGTGCTATGAGGTGTCCAAAGAAGCTCTAAGGGGCAAAAGAGAAAGGCTGTAAAGCTTTATTTAGTTGTTAAAAAAAACTGAACAACTGGAGACTTGAGATTACTGGTACGTTTACGATACCTAAGTGCATTTCTGTTCCATAGAATGTTTTCTGTTCCACCGATCCGTTTTCTGCTTTGCAATAGCTTAGTCGCGGTGCGAACTGTGCAATTTTTACACTTTTCTGTATACTGTTTTTTTTTTGTGTTGCCTTACGCTATGATACCTCAGTGCATTTCTGTTCCATAGAGTTTATTCTGTTTCACCGATCCGTTTTCTGCTTTGCAATAGCTTAGTCATGGTGCGAACTGTGCAATTTTTACACTTTTCTGTATACTGTTTTTTTTTGTGTGTGTTGCCTTACGCTACGATACCTCAGTGCATTTCTGTTCCATAGAATTTTTTATGTTTCACTGATCCATTTTCTGCTTTGCAATAGCTTAGTTGCGGTGCGAACTGTGCAATTTTTACACTTTCCTGTATACTTTTTTTTTTGTGTTGCCTTACGCTATGATACCTCAGTGCATTTCTGTTCCATAGAATTTTTTCTGTTTCACTGATCCATTTTGTGCTTTGCAAAGCTTAGTTGCGGTGCGAACTGTGCAATTTTTACACTTTTCTGTATACTGTTTTTTTTGTGTGTTGCCTTACGCTATGATACCTCAGTGCATTTCTGTTCCATAGAATTTTTTCTGTTTCACTGATTCATTTTCTGCTTTGCAAAGCTTAGTTGCGGTGCGAACTGTGCAATTTTTACACTTTCCTGTATACTGTATTTTTTGTGTTGCCTTATGCTACGTTACCTCAGTGCATTTCTGTTCCATAGAGTTTATTCTGTTTCACCGATCCGTTTTCTGCTTTGCAATAGCTTAGTCACGGTGCGAACTGTGCAATTTTTACACTTTCCTGTATACTGTTTTTTTTGTGTGTGTTGCCTTGTGCTACGATACCTCAGTGCATTTCTGTTCCATAGAGTTTATTCTGTTTCACTGATCCGTTTTCTGCTTTGCAATAGCTTAGTCACGGTGCGAACTGTGCAATTTTTACACTTTTCTGTATACTGTTTTTTTTTTTTGTGTTGCCTTACGCTATGATACCTCAGTGCATTTCTGTTCCATAGAATTTTTTCTGTTTCACTGATCCATTTTCTGCTTTGCAAAGCTTAGTTGCGGTGCGAACTGTGCAATTTTTACACTTTCTTGTATACTGTTTTTTTTTGTGTTGCTTTACGCTACGATACCTCAGTGCATTTCTGTTCCATAGAATGTTTTCTGTTCCACCGATCCGTTTTCTGCTTTGCAATAGCTTAGTCGCGGTGCGGACTGTGCAATTTTTACACTTTCCTGTATACTTTTTTTTTGTGTGTGTTGCCTTATGCTACGTTACCTCAGTACATTTCTGTTACATAGAGTTAATTCTGTTTCACCGATCCGTTTTCTGCTTTGCAATAGCTTAGTCACGGTGCGAATTGTGCAATTTTTACACTTTCCTGTATACTGTTTTTTTTTGTGTGTGTTGCCTTACGCTACGATACCTCAGTGCATTTCTGTTCCATAGAATTTTTTCTGTTTCACTGATCCATTTTCTGCTTTGCAATAGCTTAGTTGCGGTGCGAACTGTGCAATTTTTACACTTTCCTGTATACTTTTTTTTTTGTGTTGCCTTACGCTATGATACCTCAGTGCATTTCTGTTCCATAGAATTTTTTCTGTTTCACTGATCCATTTTGTGCTTTGCAAAGCTTAGTTGCGGTGCAAACTGTGCAATTTTTACACTTTTCTGTATACTGTTTTTTTTGTGTGTTGCCTTACGCTATGATACCTCAGTGCATTTCTGTTCCATAGAATTTTTTCTTTTTCACTGATCCATTTTCTGCTTTGTAAAGCTTAGTTGCGGTGCAAACTGTGCAATTTTTACACTTTCCTGTGTACTGTATTTTTTGTGTTGCCTTATGCTACGTTACCTCAGTGCATTTCTGTTACATAGAGTTTATTCTGTTTCACCGATCCGTTTTCTGCTTTGCAATAGCTTAGTCACGGTGCGAACTGTGCAATTTTTACACTTTCCTGTATACTGTATTTTTTGTGTTGCCTTATGCTACGTTACCTCAGTGCATTTCTGTTACATAGAGTTTATTCTGTTTCACCGATCCGTTTTCTGCTTTGCAATAGCTTAGTCACGGTGCGAACTGTGCAATTTTTACACTTTCCTGTATACTGTTTTTTTTTGTGTGTGTTGCCTTACGCTACGATACCTCAGTGCATTTCTGTTCCATAGAATTTTTTCTGCTTCACTGATCCATTTTCTGCTTTGCAATAGCTTAGTTGCGGTGCGAACTGTGCAATTTTTACACTTTCCTGTATACTTTTTTTTTTGTGTTGCCTTACGCTATGATACCTCAGTGCATTTCTGTTCCATAGAATTTTTTCTGTTTCACTGATCCATTTTGTGCTTTGCAAAGCTTAGTTGCGGTGCGAACTGTGCAATTTTTACACTTTTCTGTATACTGTTTTTTTTTTTGTGTTGCCTTACGCTATGATACCTCAGTGCATTTCTGTTCCATAGAATTTCTTCTGTTTCACTGATCCATTTTCTGCTTTGCAAAGCTTAGTTGTGGTGCGAACTGTGCAATTTTTACACTTTCTTGTATACTGTTTTTTTTTGTGTTGCTTTACGCTACGATACCTCAGTGCATTTCTGTTCCATAGAATGTTTTCTGTTCCACCGATCCGTTTTCTGCTTTGCAATAGCTTAGTCGCGGTGCGGACTGTGCAATTTTTACACTTTCCTGTATACTTTTTTTTTGTGTGTGTTGCCTTATGCTACGTTACCTCAGTACATTTCTGTTACATAGAGTTTATTCTGTTTCACCGATCCGTTTTCTGCTTTGCAATAGCTTAGTCACGGTGCGAACTGTGCAATTTTTACACTTTCCTGTATACTGTTTTTTTTTGTGTGTGTTGCCTTACGCTACGATACCTCAGTGCATTTCTGTTCCATAGAATTTTTTCTGTTTCACTGATCCATTTTCTGCTTTGCAATAGCATAGTTGCGGTGTGAACTGTGCAATTTTTACACTTTCCTGTATACTGTATTTTTTGTGTTGCCTTATGCTACGTTACCTCAGTGCATTTCTGTTACATAGAGTTTATTCTGTTTCACCGATCCGTTTTCTGCTTTGCGATAGCTTAGTCACGGTGCGAACTGTGCAATTTTTACACTTTCCTGTATACTGTATTTTTTGTGTTGCCTTATGCTACGTTACCTCAGTGCATTTCTGTTACATAGAGTTTATTCTGTTTCACCGATCCGTTTTCTGCTTTGCAATAGCTTAGTCACGGTGCGAACTGTGCAATTTTTACACTTTCCTGTATACTGTTTTTTTTGTGTGTGTTGCCTTGTGCTACGATACCTCAGTGCATTTCTGTTCCATAGAGTTTATTCTGTTTCACCGATCCGTTTTCTGCTTTGCAATAGCTTAGTCACAGTGCGAACTGTGCAATTTTTACACTTTTCTGTATACTGTTTTTTTTTTTTTGTGTTGCCTTACGCTATGATACCTCAGTGCATTTCTGTTCCATAGAATTTCTTCTGTGTCACTGATCCATTTTCTGCTTTGCAAAGCTTAGTTGCGGTGCGAACTGTGCAATTTTTACACTTTCTTGTATACTGTTTTTTTTTGTGTTGCTTTACGCTACGATACCTCAGTGCATTTCTGTTCCATAGAATGTTTTCTGTTCCACCGATCCGTTTTCTGCTTTGCAATAGCTTAGTCGCGGTGCGGACTGTGCAATTTTTAAACTTTCCTGTATACTTTTTTTTTGTGTGTGTTGCCTTATGCTACGTTACCTCAGTACATTTCTGTTACATAGAGTTTATTCTGTTTCACCGATCCGTTTTCTGCTTTGCAATAGCTTAGTCACGGTGCGAACTGTGCAATTTTTACACTTTCCTGTATACTGTTTTTTTTGTGTGTGTTGCCTTGTGCTACGATACCTCAGTGCATTTCTGTTCCATAGAATTTTTTCTGTTTCACCGATCCGTTTTCTGCTTTGCAATAGCTTAGTCGCGGTGCGAACTGTGCAATTTTTACACTTTCCTGTATACTGTTTTTTTTTGTGTGTGTTGCCTTACGCTACGATACCTCAGTGCATTTCTGTTCCATAGAATTTTTTCTGTTTCACCGATTTGTTTTCTGCTTTGCAGTAACTTAGTCACGGTGCGAACTGTGCAATTTTTACACTTTACTCTATTACTGTTTTTGTTTGTGTGTTTCCTTACGTGCCTGTTTTTCAAGAATCTATTTTCGTACGGGCCCACAGCCAATATTAAAGCTAAATGTTTGTGGTTCACCCCCTTGCCGAAAGTGGCAAATAAATTAAGGCTTATTAAAATACCCCACGCTTTGATACCAGGACCAACAGTAGATTGTTATGGCACAACAGCTGTGTGCAATTTTCTTATTGTGCATGCAATGTCCATGTGGCAAATTTAATTTAGGCATAGAAGAAATATGTAACCGTTCTTGTCTGCACACACTAGCAAAAGTCATGACCTGTATGCAAAATGCTCCTTTTCATATGTAAATCTATGAGGCCAGTACCTTCAACTGCACAAGAATTTTTATTGATATAAGTCGTCATCAGCACCACCCAAGTGCAGTACCGGACAGAGGCTCCTCCTGTTGGCCCCTAAATTTCCTGTTTTGTGCCAGCCACGGCCATGCTATCACAACTAATTTCATGAACTTGTTACTTCCTCCTGCAGTCAGCCACACTTGAATGCTCTTTCTTAATAGTCCAGAGTGCATGACAAAGAATTGGTGAATTCAACTAGTACGTCAGACTTCCAATCACATCTACCTCACTCCACATCAGCAGCCACACGCTTAAGTTAATTAGTACCTGGCCACTCAGTGTTGAGTGAAAAATCTAGGATGACAAAATTAAAGGGGCTTCTTCCTCTGGCTTCAGTTTTTACCTCATCACGAGTGCACCAACTGATATTTTATCAGTGGATTACTTGGAGACTTGACATATACCTGAGTAATAAAATTCAATCACTAGGATATATCTCAGCAGAGGAGAGGCTACAGTTTAAAAAATAAGCAAACATATAGTCAGAGAAGTACAAGATCATCACATCAATCAGCATACCAGTATATTGCAAATATGCAAAAATGCTGTGCACTGAAGACAGCTCAGAAATTCCTTATCAGATTATTGCTTTGAGAACAACTTTTATAATGCAAGTACTCTGCTGATAGATAGACAAATTGGGAAATTTAGTGTCATGTCACAGGTATTTTATTTCTGAAGAAGTGTTAGTTCTGACTCATAATGCCCCATTATTAGGCAAGCACCGAGGTGGCTTTGAGTGATGGAGTAGAACTAAGTTCAATAAGCATGCCTCACGTCCTTGTCACAATCAGCCTCACTGTGTCCACTGTCCAGCTTGCGCAATGACTCACAAGCGTGAAATCTTCACTGCCGCTTCCTTCCATGCCAGCAGTGTTCTCAGCATTGTCAGCAGTTTCCCAAGCATCCTTAGACAAATATGACAGCACCTATGTGTTAACTTTAACCTCTCGTGAAAGGCGACATGGTAGGCTCCTCAGTTATGCAAGCTTCCATTGCCATATATTAGTACGTCTCTAACATATCCCATAGGTCACCGCAGGCCCTAGCTAGCTACTCGCCTCATTGCAACGTACAGGGAGTTATCTCCTTCATTTGTGTTTTAACACTCTCATTGACAGCTTCAGGACCGCATGAATGGAAGCAGTAACAAAACACTAGTTGTAGGATAAAAAAAAAATTATGATGGAGTCGTTATTCCAGTCTCAAGAGAGCTTGCTTTTGGGTTTCTTAAACAGTTCTCAATCGGACATCGGCCTCACTGTCAACATGCCCTTCACACACATGCAAACACTGCCATGAAACTTGCAAAGTCTCCAGTATGTGCCTTTATTATAGTCATAGTTTTTACTCAAGTTCTGAACTGTAGTGCCTAGAATAGGCAGTATAATGGAACCAAAGAACCCTATAATTTTCACGCGATATGTAGATATAAGCGCCTACTTATCACTGCACAGTCCACTGTCAGTCTACAATTCACAGAAGGTAGTAGTGCGTATTGTGGCGCGCATAAACAGCCCACGCGCAAATTCACTTGGAATTAACACACCAGTCAATGCCGTGCAGTCTGTCGGCTGCTGTAGGTAACAGTATGGCGTATAAGTATCGAAAACAATCCAACAAGTGAAAAGTTAAGTGACCACCACTCGCCGCCATGGAGCGAGTTTCGCGGCCGTACAGCACAGTGCGTGCCAGTTGCATATCGCATATAACTCACAGGCGCCCCTCTTTAGCGCAGGTAAGGAGGCCAAAGTAGCAGAAAAACGCGCGTCCCCGAGGTGCGCAACGAACAGGCCGGGCGCAATGCGAGCGGCCATGGGGAAGCAGTTACCATAGCAATAACAACAACAAACAAGCAGCATAGAAGCATGGGGCGGAAATTACTTCAACGCACAGCGCAGCCAATTGGCGGCCGTCTGGCTGTGCCGGCTGCGTTCGGCGAAGGCGCGTCCCGCGCCCCCACATATACCCTCTTTAAACGGCCAGCCCTAACCGTGGTTAAGCTTAACTGCAGTTAAGGCGGTTAACCGCGGTTAGAGTGAACTGCAGTTCGCCGCGCTTACACACAGTTTAGCCATCTCGATTAGTGCTACGAAACAGATCATGTGATACTCGCCTCAGTGAAGTTACAACGTCGCCTACTGAGGCGTATTATTGAACAGGGCTACGTTGAAAAGAACACATAAGAGGAAAAATTTTGTTTCTTGCGCTAAGGCCTGCTTAAAAACTTTTTCCTTGTGCTTGTGTAGTTAAGATCCTTCGGACTTTTTGTGTGTCAAGCCTATGTTGGCCCTTAGCAGGCCTGTCGCGAACGAGGGCGACGCTCAATTTTGGGCTGCGCTCGTGGCGCATCAGGCAGCGCTACAACGCCTGCGCGTGCAGATGCTGGCGCTGAGCATTGAAATTGTCATGCTTGAAGAGACGAGGAAGTGACACCGGGGGCGGCCGAAGCTCTTTTTGTTGGCGGGGGCGCACCTGTCCGTCCGTGAGCGAAATCTGTAGGCGTACCCGCGCCCAGACTCGCTTCCGCACCTTCCGGACAGCGGACTCCGAGAAAACTTTCGGATCAACCGCAGCACATTCCGGTACATGGTGGCTGTTTGTGGAAGCATGAGCTATCAAGATACCAACATGCGGAAAGCGATTCCGCCTCGCAACATCAGCAGAAGAGCGGACTGCTGTCAACTTGTTTGGCGTGAGCACTGCGTCAGTTAATTTAATATTTCACGAATTTTGCGCCATGGTAGTGGAGTAGTTGGAAGCACGATTTGTGAATTTCCCAACACCAGCTGAGCTTTACGAACACGTGTAAATTCACAACAGTCTGCGGTTTCTCTCAATGTGTCGGTGCAGTGGATGGCTGTCATATTAAGGTGTGCCCCCCAAAGCAAGAGGCTGCTGACTAATACAGTTATAAGGGGTGGTACAGTGTCATTCTACTTGCTGTCGTCGACTACACATACAGGTTCCTATGCACGAATGTTGGGAGCCCTGGTAGGAAAAATGACCCGGCACTGTTTCAGAAGTCTCCACTGCCAGCTACTCTGGCTAGTGAGCTGTTCTGGCAAGAAACAAAACTCATTGAAGGTGTGCAAGTTGGCACCATTCTTCTTGGTGATCAAGCTTTCCCCTTGCAGACGCACCTGATGAAGCTGTTCCCCTTCCAGGTGCCTCTGGGTCAACCTCGCAGACCTTTAACTACCAGCTGCCGAGTGCCAGACGTGTTGTCGAAAATGCTTTTGGACGTGTCAAGGCACGCTTTAGAATGGTGCTGAAGGGCCTTGAGTGTGACATCCACAATGTCAGTTATGTGATCCGTGCTGCTTGTGTGCTGTACAACATTGTGAGCAGCTCAGTGACCACTGTGATTCAAGCTAGTTTGGTGGGGTGCAGAGCGCTGATGAAAGGCGGCCTCAGCCGGTGTGCACAAGCAACCGGGAAGAGACGTCAGGTGTGGATATCGGGAATGCCCTGAGCTAGAACCACGTTCGTGGGAAACTCAACAGAAGCTAAGAAGGGCACCTCTACCAAGAGGGAACAGCCCTGAACAGAGCTACACACACATTATTGAAGGAGCAGACTCTGGGTTCGGCTCACCTTAAATGGCTACCATTGCACGCACATGATGCATACTCCCTACTGGGGTGAAGGTTATGAGGGCTACAACTAGTGCAATTTTCGTAACCTACATGCGCTTCATAAAATAGGTTTGGTTTATGGAGTTTAACGTTCCAAAGTGGCTTGGGCTATGATTGACGCCGTAGTGAAGGGCTGCAGAATTTTCGACCACCTGGGGTTCATTAACATGCACTGACATTGCACAGTACACGAGTGTTTTGCTTTACACCTCCATCAAAAAGCTACCGTCGTGGCCAGGCTTTCAGAAAATAGTCTTGCATTATATAGCTAATGTTAATTATTGGTTCTTGTTAAGCTACAAAACGAAGTGGTTCGTACTGACTACTAGAACTCTTTATGACAAACCTTCACCTACATGCAACCATCTCTAATGAACTAATAATGATTTCATTGCTTCCTGTAAACAAATCTCTTCAAATAGTTTTGCTCGCAGACGATAGTAAAATGCCAGCATCAGCCTTAAATATTTATATGATTCGTTCTTGTTAAGCACTGCTGTTTATGTTGCTGTTTCATTGCCATTGTACTACCTTTTCATTTTGTGTTTGTGTCACATGGTTTGCGTATTGGCCGCTATTCTATCACTTGCTGTTTGCTTATAATTTCCGTGTATAACTGGCCATCGTCTTGCCACATTGCCAATCAGCAACTTGTTGGCTCCTTGTCAAGCAGTACAAGCTTTTAGTCTTGCACTCCTACTTCTGAAAGCAGAAGCGCTTGCTGTTGGGCTAGTTGGTTCATCATAAAACTGAATGGCACAAAGGAACAAATACAGGAAGACACAGCAGTGGCGCTTTTTCTTTCTCTGTCTTCCCGTGTTTGTTCCTTTGCGCCATTCAACTTTATCCTGAAAGCAGTATAGTGAATGAAATGCATTCACTATAATGACCTTCCCAATAAGGGCCCCCTGGGTATTACCATATTTTTTTGCTAGGCTGTTGCATGCACCTGATGCTAGCCCAGTGGAAGCGGATACCTCTGACCAAAAAAGCTGTTGGTACTTACAATCATATTACAGTGAACATTTTATATCTAGTCGAAGATTAAGCAACAGTTGCGAGAAATTTTTTCCTTTTGCTCATGAAGGTAACGAAATCATGTCGGTCACAGGTGGAAGCTTCACATTTTTGCACACATCATCCACACACAAAGCAAACACAAAAATGTGACGTAAATATGACCCAATGGTGAGAGCTTTGAAAGACTTAGTGTGATAAATTTCATTACATTCCCATCCCAACTCGTTAAACCAAAGTATGCTTTCTGTGAACAATTTCATGCCATTACTATTTTGCTGTTGTCAAAATTCCCCACTTTTTTATCACTTGCCCCCCCCCCCCCCCCCCCCCCCCAAAAAAAAAAAAAACACCCAGTTATGTTGCAAGAAAAGTATCAGCCTTGTAGCAAACAGTTCCTCGTGAACATGCAACAGCCAGCGGTTCTGAGTGGAGAAGCAGGTGGTGTGTTACTGCAAGAGCAGCAGCAATGTATTTGCAAGACTTGTTTGATTATTGCACTTATGTACCCCTGCAGTGTATGCATGTGCTCTGTTTATAACTAATACTGCAAGCTACCACGGTAGCCAGCCCGCACAATACAATTCATTGTTTAAAACACAATACAAAACTTACAGCAGTAAAAGATCTTTCATCACATGCTGTAATATCATGGAAAATCAAATAACTTCCAGCTTTTTTGATCACTCTTTATTGAACGAGTCATTATTTTCTTTGTTGTCCAGAAATTTTGCAAGCAGTTGCACCATGCTTACATTTATGGCATTCACTTCCTTCTGGAGGCGCACCATTTTCTTGCGCATTTTGTGTACCTTGCGGTTGGCCTTTGCTGCTGCCTCACTTTCTCCTTTATGGAGGGCAACTAGCTGCTCTATAGCAGATCCTTGTCGCTTGTGGCAGCTCTTTTGGGGTTCCCTTCTTTTGGCGCTTGTGCCAGCACCGGCACTGCTGCTTGCCCCTGCTGTGGCACTGCTGCTTGCGCCAGCACTGGCCCTGCTTGTGTCGCCGCTGCGGTTGCCTGTGATTTGCAGTACAGGTACTGCAGCACTGGCACTGCAAATGGGGGGCTGGCCACAATTTGTGAGAGGCCGTCTCTTCTGCTTCCTTCAGGCAGGCTGTCCTCCAATGACAGGAGCACTTCTGAGCCATCTGGTGCCTCATTGACAACTGGTAGCTGCACATGATGAAACATACAAGACAGCATGCTATCATCCCAGAAAAGAGGTTAAACTGTCCTAATGTAATTTAATCATCCGCTTCCACAACATATTACAAAAACACAAACTTGTGATGGTCAAACTGGAAAGAAGACAGAGGTTCAAATTTTTGTTTTCCTGAACATAACTAAATAGATATATGAAGGTCCCGACATGTACATCAGCATTCCCTAGCCCCAACTTTCACATGAACCAATAGGTTCAGTTAAGTTTTTTCCTGAATACTGTTGCAGAGTGCAATCGCCTTCCTTTAGGTTTATGTGACTCGAAATATTTTGTGAAGGAGTTGGAGGATTTTCGTATGGCTCCTAGTGTTGGTGTTGTGATGAATGTTGGATTTTATGACCTTTAAATGACTTGTGGCTGTTGCGGCTAATGGTTTTATGGCTTTTATAATTGTGTGCCCCTCCTGCTTAGGCCAAAGTTATGGCTCGCAGTATGTACAAATAAATAAATGAATGAAAAGCAGAACAAGACAGTATACCAAGATGATCAAAATCAATAACAAGCAATATGTTAAACATTTGCAAGCATGTCGGGCATGGTTGACCAAGGGTAAACCGAGCTGATGAGGTTGAGTTGAACAAAAGTACATGGAAAGTGAGGTGCGAACTCTGGCACGACAAGGCACCGCGATTTAAAGACGCAAGTGCCATTTCCGCTTCCTACTGCCATTAATGCCCATGGTTGTGGGAGTAACTTACTCTACATCCCCCCCCCCCCCCCCCCCCCCCCCCCCGAGTCTGTCCAATGGTTCCAAAGGAAGGATTGCTGGGTCAGTTGGTTCATCATTCAAGGCTAAAAACAGCACGAAAAATGGAATGATACAGAAAGAAGGAATAAACAGCACTGAACCTGCAATTGAGTGTATTTTATGTGAAATGGCAATAAATACAGAAAGCATGCACAAAGATCTTATAGACAAAAACGCAATAAAATACAGATATTACTTAAATACTTCGAACGAAGACAGCGCAAAAAAGGACAACCACAGAAGAGGACATGACACAAAGAACGCCCCTTTGTCCTTTTTTACGCTGCCGTTCGTTCCAAGTATGAATCACCAACTAGCCCACCACAATGTTTTATTGAATTACTTGGACAGTACAGATATCACATAGAAATTTATTATCTACTTTGCTACTTCCTTTCAGTCTCCTTGTAAAGAAACAACAGTTCGCAATAACAGCTTATGATCCACAGGTTGCTGTATTACTCCACTGTATTCAAGCCCAGTTGCTAATGGAACCAATGGATGACGATGAGTATCTACAAGAGAGAAGGATGAAGGTGAAGCTGCATGTGCACAGGTGTGAAAGATAAAGTCAACAGACGTCCCGATTTAGGCGGGACAGTCCCGCTTTTGCAGCCATGGTCCCGGTGTCCCACAGAGGTACTTGTGGGACAGCGTTTTGTCCCGCTTTGGCTTTCCCGAACGAAGCTTTGGTTGATAAATAGCTCTCAGAATCATCTCCTTTGAAACATGATGGTGTGAGCAACGCGAGCAAGTTCATTTTTTTCCTTTTACTGCTTTCCAAGTTGTATGTTTTCGGAACGGCCTAGAAAGATACCTTGTCTCCATCACTAGCGGCTTTATCCGCTCTATCCATCACAGTACGGCAGCACCACCTGTCCAACGTTTCACCTGACCGTGGCCTCCCCAAACTTGCGTTACAGCCTTCTAGAGCACTGTACTCGCGTCTGCTTGCATGGCTGGATGGATACTGGATAGGCTGGACAAGGCTTGCCTCCTTGCTGGCTCGGTGGCCTGCGTGGCAGTGACTGCTGCAACCAGGTCGAAATAACGCAAGCGTTATTTCAACCCATGACGTCACATCTGGTTTGAAGAAAAGACGTCACGTCCGGCAATTTTTTTGCTGTTTGAGGAGGCTATGGTTTGAGCCGAGCTGAGCATTGATTTCAGTAGCACCCTGGCCGGTCGAGTCGTCAACGGAAAGAGCGCGCGATCGTGTTGCACGTAATTTGTTCTTGCTATCTTTTGGTATGCACATACTGAGTGATTGCCCGTTATCTGACACTCGGCATTCCGTTGTCAACTTCCTTGCGCCCGAATATTTTGTGTTAGCAGATAACCCAGGACTAGCGCTGAGACCGCTTGCCCGGCAGTGGACCCAAAGGCCCGGAGGGAAAGACTCATCTGTTTTATCGTAAGTTCTGCTCAAAAGCTCTCTGCAGGTATACGGAAAAGTGCAAGCGCTGAGCGTATTTTTATATCTTTTGTCAACCCAGCCCAACCTAACTCATGGTCATGTAAAACACGCATAATTACCAGCTTTTGCGTGCTCCCGAAAAAAGGCGAGAAGCTTTTGACAACAGTCCAGTTGAACTAACCGTTTGTGCGATGAGTTTTGTACGCGGTCCGATTTTTTTGTGGCCTCGCGGCTGGGAAAGTCTGTAGAGTGTTGAATTAATGCTGCACTTTACAGTTGTGTGCTGCTGTTACAATTCGCTTTCTAAAACAGGTGCAAAAACTGCGGCGAGATAAGCGATTACGCTTTGGTGTCTGCAGCGTGAAACATGTTCTTTTAAATTCATATTTATTTCAGAAAACAGGACTTTATAAACTGACTGGCAGTTTTGTGGTATGCACGGACCTTCCCGATTCCTGCTTCGAGTCCGGCGTTGGTTTGCTGGCGCAGAGGCTGAACAAATGGAACGTTAAAATGCTGAGGCAGCAAAGGCTCTAAGGCGCCGCAAGGTGAGCCCTCAGCCTTCTGTGAGAATTTTAAAATGAGTGCTGTGCCACCTGCGCCGAGCATCGGTTTTACGTAGGAAAGGTGCTTGGACCCAGGTAGCCAACTAGAATGGAGTGCATGAGGCAACTGGAAAAGCAAGCTTAATTTTAAGGCCTCTAAGCTTAAGACAATTTTACAGCTGATGGTGTAAAGACCCCTTAAAGAGATGAACATTGTGGGCAATGTGCTTGATGTCCTTTAACTGTTTGGAAGCTTGTGAGGTGCATAAAGCTCACAAGACACTGTTGCAGTGTGTGACAAGTCATTGTGGTGATATTAGAAGACATAGTGCAGCACAATGAAACAGAGAAAAGGAGCACACAGGATAAGCGCTCGTCCTGTGTGTTCCTTTTCTCTGTCGCATTGTGCTGCGCTATGTCTTCTAATATGCTATACGAACAAGCCCAAACTACAACTTTGTTAAGATTGGTCATGATAGGTTTCTTTGATTTGGCTGCACTCTCTGCACTAGTTCTGTGAAGTTCCGCGGTGGTGCCGGCAGCGTGCAACGTCAGCTCAGGCAGTTCAAATGCAGCTTGGCACTGGCCGCTTCCAAAACGAATGGTCGAGTGCAGGCCCGATTGTCCAATAGCCTTGCTGTCGTCACGAAATTGCAACCAACTGCATGCCGCCGACACCAACAACCACCAAAATCCTGAAACACTTGGAGGAATTTTCAAGCAGCAAATCGCAATGAAGTTTTACCATGAACCTGCTGTAGGAAATGGTCATTTCACAGAAAGAAAAAAAAATATCGTTGCATGTATACACATAGGCGACTTACGAATTAGCGCTGAAATGCTGCCCATGCGACTCGACTGCTTAGGTTTTCATTATGACTCCTCAATCACTCACCTCCTCTATGTGTAGGTCGAAGAAGCAGAGAAGGTATGGCACGAGTTATTTAATGAAATGGTGACAGTTATTTGCTGAAAGGTTATGGCTTACGGGGGTTTAACGTCCCAAACCAACTCAGGCTATGAGGGACGCCATAGTGAAGGGCTCCGGAAATTTTGACCACCTGGTGTTCTTTAAGGGAGCATAGACACCTAACTTTTGGGTGCGTGGTTTCTTCTTTTTAATGTAATGACGCCACTGTGGTGGCTCAGTGGTTATGGGGCTTGGCTGCTGACCCGAAAGATGTGGGTTCGATCCCGGCCGCGGGGGTTGAATTTTGATGGAGGCAAAATTCTAGAGGCCCATGTACTGTGTGATGTCAGTGCACATTAAAGAACCCCAGGTGGTCGAAATTTCCAGAGCCCTTCACTACAGTGTCCCTCATAGCCTGAGTCGCTTTGGGACGTTAAACCCCTATAAACCAAACCAATCTTTTTTTGTAATGAGGTGTAAGGCATTATACACGGATTACCACGTGATATGCTCTCATAGCTGCTAAATAATTTATAACTGAATTTCTTTCTTGTGCTGTTTCAGTTTCACTAGCTGAACAATGAATGTGACCTTAAAGAGAGGTTGTAGGTCATGTGAAGCGTGAACTGCAATATAATTGGTGCTTCTACATTTGTTGTCATTCCTGCCCTTGAGGAAAGCTGCCTTCAGTACAGCAGTAAATTAAAATGATTAAGCAGCAATTATATGTTTTTCTCTGCCTCATACGACCTAAAACCTCTCTTTGATGTCACAGTTCTCATTCGGCTGTTGGAACTGAAACAGCATGACAGAAATATTCGATTATAAATTATTTAGCGGTTGTGGCAAATACCACATGGTGATGCATGCATAGTAGTGTCTTCCGCATCATTATAAAGAAGAAAATATGCCACCAAAATTAGGTCTCTATGCTCCCTTAACGTGCACTGGCATTGCACAGTACACGAGCCCCTAGAATTTCGCCTCCATCGAAATTCGACCGCCGCGGCCAGGATGAAACCCGTGACCCGAAAGACGCGGGTTCGATGCTGGCCATGGCAGTCGAATTTCGATGGAGGCGAAATTCTAGAGGCCCGTGTACTGTGATGTCAGTGCATGGTAAAGAACCCCAGGTGGTCGAAATTTCCAGAGCCCTTTGCTATGGCATCCCTCATAGCCCGAGTCACTTTGGGATGGTAAACCCCCATAAACCATAAAGCTTTCAACAAAGAACTGTCATCATTTCATTAAATAACTAGTGCCATACCTTTTCCGCTTCTTCGACCTACACATGGGCACCGCCGTATTGCTGCACCGCAGCTGCGCTTCCATTTCGGCAAGTGCAAGCCAGCCTAGAACTCGTGCTGCACTTTTTGAACTAGTGCAGAAAGTGCAGCCAAATGGAAGAGACCTTATGATTATGTGGCTATTTCCTTTGCATTGGGTGGGTGACAGTTTTTGTCCTAGCCATTACATAGAAAGAAGAAACAAAAACGAAACGTGGAAACATTCACTATTAAGACAACAGCTTTCACCTACAGACCCCAAATGAACAAAGCCTGCCTGTATAATGAATAAAACAACTAGGCTATCACAGATCTAGCAAATTATAACTTTGAAAGTGGGCCTCCTGCTGTGAAACTGGCAATGTTTGTACCCCTAGAAACAAGCAGTGGCGAGAGGCGAGAAGCCATAGACGAATGTATGTAGGACAGGGAGCTGAACGAGGAAGTAGTTCCTATAATTGAAGAATACATAGAAAGACAAGGACGAGACATGTTTATCTTCTTCCTTCTGTGTTCGTCGTTTTGTTTTCACAAGTTAGGAGTAGATGTATTTTCACTTTTTGAGAAAAATGGGGAGGGGGTTGTTCCATCTTGAGACATGTAGCCCAAAAGACAGAGCACAGGAGTGACTCACACATTAGTGTTTGCGTTTTGTTCCTACTGTTTTGTGTGCTTGCACCCCTTGTCCCCAAATGAGGCATTGACATGATCTTACGTGGTGCTATGCTGGTAAAAGGATATGTGCTGCATGCATATGGGTGTGTGGCATTCAAATTCAAGCACCAACACACGGCTTCTAGTGCAATAGCAATTACGGGGGGGGAAAAAGCCTCAAGGATGTAGATGAATAGTTTAGTTCTTCAGTTTGCCTTTTCTGAAAAATTCTGTGGCAGGAAGTTTTAATACATGTCAGCCCACCCCTTCTGCAATACTCCCTTGTGGGCCTTTGAGGTACAAATAAATAAAAAAAGTAATGCCCTTTCAAACAGTATAATTTGCAGCTTTGGTGCAAGATTTTTGGTGGCCACTTCAGGGAGTGTTTGCCCAGAGCTTGTAGTGATTGCTTAATGGCGCTTGGTCCCAAGAACCGTACAATTAACCAATTGCCCTTGTGCCTCTTGGTGAGAAAATCTGAGAGGTCAAAATGACAATTTACCATAGCTGTGAACAGTAATGAGCTGGATGTATTGACGAAGAGAACCGAGGTCATCTGCTTGACAGTGGTAAGAATTTTGGGTTGGTTAGAGAATAGATGGCTTAACACCATCTTCCATATCTTAATAGATGTGGCATTGTTGGCATGTGTAATTAAAAATTTGTTTCGATGTGTGTGGCTGGTGAGCTGTCCGAAGTTGTAAGCTCAACCAGAAGTACCTGTGCTGTTTGAGCTCAGGGCAAGAGCTTTGAGCGAGGCCGCTGCACTACGTCCTTGTTGTAAATTTGGCTTTCATGGTGCTCCTCCTTCCCCCACCTCTGTTAGGAATGTCGCCATGGGTCCGAGCGAAAGTGGTGGGGTGTAATTAGAACAGTGGCATGGCCATAAGGTCCATCCGAACAGCACTGCATAAGACTTGTTAGCTGGATTGGCCCCGCAGTCAGAACTGGGGTGAGTTATGAGTGGGCCACTGTGGAAAAAGACAGTAGACCAGCGGAAAGCTTGCCACGAATGGTGGAGAGCTATAGTTTGGAGGCAACCTTTGATGCCTTTGTTGCCATTGTGGTCAAAGTAATCTGTGAGACCATCAAGGGCAGCACCTGTTCTGAATGCATCGCATAGCAATAGATCAGAGCTTTAATTTTATAGTTGGATAAGTAAAACTCTAGTTTGGGCGAGTTGGTTCATGTTGAAAGAAAAACTGGTAATGGCGCAAGAAACGGGGACACAAAAGGCACACAAAAGACAGGACTGACGCCAACTTACAACTGGGGTTTATTGCACCTAGCCTGCCTTTTATACCACAACCAAGCCATATCAACAAACGCAAAAACAGGCAGGTTATCCGCTTTGTCTAATTTCGGCGGTTTGCGAAATGCTTTTGCAGAAACTTAAGCAACTCACTCGCATCAGGGAGCCGGTTTCGCATTCATCAGTAACAGTAATACCGTATATTCACAAGGTGTCGCATAATATTAAGAAAATAGCGAGCAGACACAATGTTCAGGTTGTATTCACCGCGCCTTGTAAGCTTTCAAGACTTTGTGCCATGACCAACAGAGAAAAGTGGCCGGCTTGCACTATAAAACACCAAAAAAAGTTCACGCAATGCAGGACACAAGTGGCTTATGAGATACCGCTTAGCTGTGGCCTCGTTTACATCGGGCAAACAGGTCGTTGTTTCAATGAGCGTGCAAGTGAACATTCCCGAAACTTGCGCAACAACGAAAGGACCTTCCTCGTTGACCACTGCAATAGCTGTTCTAAGTGCCGTCCCAAATTCGACAAAACTAGATTTTTGAAGAGTGGAAAAGATAAAACTGAGAGAGAGAGTGTTGAGGCATATTTCATCAAAAAAGCTGGAAACAAATGCGTTAGCAAGCCTTCCATTATTTTTAGCAGTGCCGAGACGTCTTTTATAGAAGGTTTTTTGTAGTTCGCAGATTTCCCTTGGTTTTGTGCTCTTGTTTCGTCCTTTCTTTTGGTGTTTTACAATTTTTAGTTTTTTAGACGCTAAGACGACTGTTTTTTTTTACAGGAATGATATTCAGTTTTTATCACTTGACGCTAGGCGCTGTATCTTCAGACTTCATCCCTTGTTATTGTCATCTTTTTTCACGTGGTTTTATCTCATTGTCGTTCAATTCGTGCTCTTTTTCGCCTTCTTCACGCGTTTCATAATTTGATAGTGTGGACTTGTCATGCCCCTTGGATGATGTTGTTATTATTTCTGCTGGCCAGAAAAGAAGTTGGCTTCCCAAGCTCTGTGTAGATTAGATTCTGTAGTGATCAGCGTTACTTTGTTGCCAGTGTTCGCATGAATTGCCGTTTGATATGTACAACGTTTACGCATTTGTTGATATGGCTTGGTTGTGGTGTAAAAGGCAGGCTAGGTGCAATAAACCCCAGTTGTAAGTTGGCGTCAGTCCTGTCTTTTGTATGCCTTTTGTGTCCCCGTTTCTTGCGCCATTACCAGTTTTTCTTTCATTATAGTTGGATCATGGGCCTTACTGCAGGAGGTGTATGAATTGGTTCAGATTTCACATTGACATGCATCAAATTCAGCAACGTTAGTATTCACAGGTACAGTAAAACCTTATTAAGGCATACCTCGCGGCACTCTGGAAAAACTGTGCGCAAAGCGGCAATATTGTCACGAAGACGACGAAGCTGGCAGTGGTGTGGGAACGGAAAGGTCACGTTATAGGCGAGCGGCCATTAAAATCATCTCACTGCCATCATTCATTACCACTTATTATTCGGCTGGTCGCCACTTAACATTTGGTGTGAGATGCGGGGTATCATCCCCATCCTGGTCCTGGATCTTTGGAGTCCTCCGCCTGCCGTTATCGTCGGCCGTGTGCACCTTGTTCGCCCCGCTGTGCCCCAGCCCGCCGAACCTGAACCGACCTCGCCGCTCACCCCAGTCCCGTCCCCCGCCCCGACCACAAGGCACGTTGACATGACAACGCTGCCGCGACCCGA
Organism: Amblyomma americanum; assembly: GCF_052857255.1. Taxonomy (NCBI): domain Eukaryota; kingdom Metazoa; phylum Arthropoda; class Arachnida; order Ixodida; family Ixodidae; genus Amblyomma; species Amblyomma americanum. Next base: position 23,468,840 of record NC_135497.1, on the reverse strand, counting down.
GACGCCGCCCACACGTGAGGACACCGCCCCCCTGCCCATGCCATTCGGTGCATTCAAGGGCTTCGTCCGTCGGCTACTGGCGATCTGTGTCCCGGAAGCTTCGTCGACCAGGATTCATTCACACATATCTTTCATCGTGGTGGCCAGCACTTCCCCCCATGCCATTTCTGTTGTACCGTCCTCCTCTGAGCCCATCTCCACTGAGCCGTCTCTCCGTCGGTGTCTTCTTCTATTCACGATCGGGACGATCGCTCGGCAGCCCCGGGTAGTGTCACTAAAATGACGAAGCTGGCAGTGGCGTGGGGACAAAAAGGTCGCGCTATAGGCGAGCGGCCATTAGATTGATCTCACTGCCATCGTTCATCGCCACTTATTATTCGGCTGGTCGCCACGTAACAATATGCCCAAACTGAAAGCAGCCTGAGTATATCCGTTGACCTGGTAAAAGATGATACCCGAGGCACTTCAAAGAATGCGCAGGTGAAACCTTTTAATCACATAGCTACGAGTGCAGCCTCGAAGGTATGTAAGCCAGGTCCCGTGTCGCAGCTGCTCTATTAGGCCGTATTTGAGTGAACAAGCAAGTGTCTAGCACGCATGCAGTTTTTTCCAACAGTACAAGTATAGCTGTCTTCCGCTTCCATGTAGGCGTTACTTTCATTGGATGGCGTTTTGCCAATGATGGAAGCAACAGTGTCAATACCAAACTGTGCTGAAGAAATCTTGGACTGCAGTGTCTAATACATCACCAATCATGCAAAAAAAAATGAGTCTCCGCAATGCGTCCTCTGCAACAAAATAACTCCTGTAAACAGGAGGTATTTAGGAATACCTGCTCCATTCCGAGGCCTGGATTGGAAACAGTTGGGGATGAGAGTTAACGGAGAATATTTTAGTAATCTGCGATTCTCAGGTGATATCGCTAAGTCACTCAGCAGATGAACTGCAAAGCAAGATCAGTAAGCAGAATGGTGGGTCTAAAGAATTAAAGAAGTAGACACCTAACTTTTGGGTGCGTGTTTTTTGTTTGTAATGATGCGTAAGGTGTTGTTATACATGAATTACCACCTGGTGTTCTCCTATAACCACTAAATAATTTATAATAGCATTTCTTTCTCATGCTGTTTCGGTCTCAGTTTCAATAGCCGAATGAGGACTGTGACGCCGTGTGCTTACAGGTCACGCGAGGCATGAAAAAACTGCAATTGCTGCTTCCACATTAGTTGTCATTCCGGCTCTTGAGGAAGGCTGGCTTCAGCAGTGCAGTAAATCATAACGATGAAGCAGCAATTATATGGGCATTTTTCCATGCCTCACGTCACACAAAAGCACTCTTTGCAGTCACAGCAATTGTTCAGCTATTGAAACTGAAACAGCGTGGCAGAAAAAATTGAATTATAAATTATTTAGCGGTCATAGGCAAATATTACATGGTGATTCATGCGTAGTAGTATTTTCTGCATCGTTGTAGAGAAGAAAACATGCCACCAAAATTACGTGTCTATATTCCTTTAGCACGCAGAAAACCAAATGGAAAATGCTCTTGGCCATTCCCTCCAATGCAAATGCTGTGTGGTGTATAATATTGTTACGCGGTGGCTGTCCAAAGAGTGAGTTGCGATGAATGATGGCAGAGATATAATTTAATGGCCGTTGGCCTAGCGCGAGTGCTCTGTAACGCACCGCAGCCAGCTTCGTCGTCTTTGTCACAATATTCCATTTTCTCATGAACATTGTCACTAATAGGAAACTGGGTGGTGTGTCATTGTTTGCGTAGGAACTTAAGGACACTGAGAAGTTCCCTAGGCAGCCGCTGACCACACACCATACGTGGCAAAATTACTTTTGAAAAGTAATTAAATTCCATTACTAATTACTTTCCTAGAAATCACAGAATTGGGAGTGCAATGACTGCTTATCCACGCATCATCCCAGAAGTGCACAGGTGCGTGAGAAGCTGTCAATTCTGCTGTTCAATTGATTTGTTCTGGAGGCAAGTTGGTGGAAATACATTGCATGTCGCTGGGACGCTGTTGCCTATCTTGACCTTGAGTTAGAAATACGGCCTCAGATGAGGCCACAAAAACCCGACAGCTCATGGCTAACTTTCTTATACATGCCAGTTGAGACTTCTTGTCAGTGCGGTGACGTCAAAGTACTTGCTCAAGCACTTGCAGTGCGTCTGCGCGAAGGTGCCATATGGCATGCCTTGGTCATCGAGCTCTCCTGGTGGCTATGCAGTGCGTTTGTGTGAGACCCTAAGCAGTGCAGGAAGATGCGTAGCAGTCCTGTGACTGATATGCAGACTCTTCACCAAGGCAGTGCTGACGCCTGCGCGCACATCACCTCTCGTCCGCGTGCGTTGCCCCCCCTGGGGTGCTGGCTATTACTGCTTGCGCGCTTTTAAGGCACAAGCCTTAAGTGGCACATTAACACCGATACCCGGCGTTGTTGTCGATGTCCAGGAAAAGTGGTCCATAACCCCCAATGACATCATCAGCAAAGAGAAAAATTTCTTCCAAAGGTGCAGAGAATTGAACCAAGGGCTTTCTGATTGCGATGTGATCACAACCCATGGGCCACAAAACCGCTTTGCTTCTTGGCAAGTAATGATTCATTTAATGTATGTGTTGCCCTATGACTGTAAGCTAATGAGTAGGTGTGTCACTAGAAAGGAAGGAAACAATATAAATTAAAAAGTGAATGTCTTTCGTCTTCAAAGCATGGAAGTAGTCTCTAATGCCCTCCGTAATTTATTCCTGCTTTGGGAGTCGCCGCGGTGGCTCATTGGTTATATGGTGCTCGGCTGCTGACCCGAAAACTCTGGTTTGATCCCGTCTGCGGCAGTCTCATTTCGGTGGAGGCGAAATGCTAGAGGCCTGTGTACTATGCGATGTCAGTGCACGTTAAAGAACCCCAGGTGGTCAAAATTCCCGGAGCCCTTCACTATGGCGTCCCTCATAACCATAGTCGATTGCTTTGGGACGTTAAACCCCCATAAACTACATCTTTGCTTTGTATATGCTCATCTCCCAAACACGAGGCCAAAGCATGGCAGATGCCAGGAGAAACATGGACTCGGTATGCAGCAATAGTAATATTGCTATTAATTAATTACTTTTCCATGAAATTACTGCTTGAAAGTAGTTCATTACATTACTAAATTACCAGGTCACAAAAGTAATGAATTACATTAGAAATTACCGAGAAAAATAATTTATGACTGTAATTATATTACAGTAATTTAAGTGCTGGCTAGTCTGCCACACACTGATTTCAAGATGATTGCACACTGCTTTTCAATGAATGCGAAATCCTGACATGATAGCTTCTGCAAATGGTACGAAACAAGGCCTTTTGCATTTTTAAGGCAAAGGTTTGTGACACCTTCCCTTTTATTTTGTTGTCTCGCCCAACCCCCTTTTTCCCCCTCCATTTTTTTTTTGATGTTATGAATGCAATGTTTTAGCAAGAAGCTTGAATTAGCACCTATGAAAAAAATTTTTCCTGGTCTGCACGTGAGTGTCTCTATGTCCAGGTTTTGCGCCATTTCGTAGTCCCTGGCATTTATTGGCACTTTCACTTCATTAAAACTTTTGTGAATGTGCTGGCACAAGTTTTGAAAAGTTCCTTTTCTAGCGCTTGCAAGTTGTTTCCATATTTTTGTTTTACATGGGGGTGAAGTTTCATGGCATGTCCAGTTCGTCACCTACTTCTTACCGTTCTCAGATACTTTGTCCCGTTACACTTGTGCATTGTGGAAGAGCCGCAGCTATTCTTAAGATGCTTTGTGTCCTTGTCTTTGTGCAGGGCAGCAGTGGCGTCTTCTCCGCAGCGCTCAGGTGCATGTGGGCAAAGCATCCAAAAATGATGACTAGCTTGGCTGGCATTTTCTCTTGGTCTCTGAATGCATCATATGGTCAGAATTTGGCAAAATTATGGACATGTATACCAGGGAATCGTTTCAAAAAGTTATCCAGGATTTGTATTGTGAATAAAAATAGCACAACACGCATAATTTTTCGTTTTGTGATACTGCAGATTACACAAACCAAGAACAGAACAGCAAGGTTCTACTGTATTTCTTTGAAGGGCTGTGACGGTTTTAAAGGGTGTCTAGCAACCTAGAATTGTCAAGAAGAATTTCGTTTACCTGAAAAAATCGGGGAATTGTGAGGGATACCGTCAAGAAAGTGGTCAAGACTGGGAAAAGGACGGACTGAAATTAACGCAGAGGTCTACTGCAAGTTTTAACGATACTGTGAGTGTCCAGCATATGGTTCGTTCTTATTGGCATGACATATTTTTGCTTCTAACAAATATTAGGCATGGCAGCCTGTCTGTTTTAGCTGTCTTTTTCTTGTCTTCAATTAGGTGAGCATTGTATATACTGGTTGGCTCTGTACAGGTTGCCTCACGCCTCATTAAATTTGGCCTGGTGCATGTGAATAGACACAGCTACGTTCAAAACTATTTTCCGTGGAATAAGCCGTAGTCATAGTAATGTGCAGAATTCATGCACTTTCAGCATACTGATGCGAGGTGCCACGCCACCCCAGTGTGGCATCAAAATCGATCTGTAAATCTTGCTCTCAGGCCTCGTCAATCTTGTAGGCTATTGCAGAAATGAATAAATAGAGGCTAGTTCGAGCTGTGATGATGAGGTCGTAAAAAGCTGTTACTTTTTGTGGAAATTGCTTGGTGCTTGTCCTGTGGCATTGCTGCTATCGAAACGGATGCCAGAGTGTGCCTTCATTGGAAAGGCAGTGGTTCTCAGTGATATGCAAACCAACCTTTGTCAGCCCTCCTGTTCAAGGGTTCCTTCTTGAAAGCCTGAAATATTCTTTTGCAGTACAGTGAGCAGTGTATGGAGCCCCTGAAAGCATGCAGAGTGTTCTGTTTAGAAATTTTCCAGAATTTTCTCAAAGAGTTTTGTTTCTTTTGTGAAAGCACATGTAATGTCAGCACATGTGGACACCACTCTTATGAACAATTAAAAGAAAGCAAAAACTTGTGAGCATAAGTTTAACAAACTTCCAAATCTAAGAGTCCGGATCAGTCAGGCACTTTTCGTCCAGTGAGAAAGAAAACAGCTGCTGAAATTCCTGCACAGATTCCTAGTTGAAATGTGCCAGCATCTGTGGGTCCCTTACGGGCAGGGATTCCAGTGTGGTGAAACCCATACACAAGAGTTAAGTGGGCCATGTCCCGTTAAGAATGCTGCATCTGGGGCAGCATTCCACAGCTGGAGGTGTCACAAGAAAGTGTGGAAGAGGTCGTCTTGTTAATGCTCTCACTCTTGTTGTAGCTTAAGCTGCTGTTCATCGATTTTTTGTGTCATTAATGTTTCTAAACAATGCCACATCACGTCATATGCCTTTTCAGTGTCTGAACTGTGACAAGAGCATCTCCACCACAGCCGTGGCCTCATGCTTGATTGCTCGCCTCGGCTACGGGAGGTCATGGGCACGATTCCCGCGGCCTCCGGCCCACCAGCCAATTAATCCAATGGGAACAGGTGGTCCCCCGGCCTAGTGCTCGGCTCTCCAGGGCTGCACTGCGTGGGAAGAATAGCTTGCGCCTCAAAATTCCCGTCAAATGCGGGCACAAAAACGTCTCCACGTGGTTAAAACCCGCAGTCCAAAACTCTCGCCTTGTGCCAGTTACAAAACTCACAACAATCACTTCTCTAGCCTCAAGATAGATGTGCCATAAGCACTCTCCACTCACAAACCCCCTTCGAGCAAAGTGCGGTGGTATTTGATTGCTACCGTTGTGGCTGACTCACACGCATCAGCAGGTGTGCATGACGGGTTAAAAAAAAAGATGGGCTTCTACCGCACGAGGTGGATTTAGGGTTGCTTGACGGCGGAACTTATCTCTGATCCATCAAGGCAACGGTTTGGTCGAAGACCCTTCTCCCAAGCATCTCACCCTAGATGAGCCGAGCACCATGGCGGGGAAATCTTAAAACCGGTGGGTACTCGTCGGCACCGGTAATCGAACACAGCACATACCGAATGTGAGGCGGATGCTCTACCACAAGGCCGCGCTTCGGTGCTATGATTTTCGCCAAAAGACCGAGAAATGAAAAGCCGAAAGATTGTCGTTCGGCAGCTTACAAAGTCAAGCTGTCATGTTTTTTCCTGAACACAGTTATGGCTCAGACTAATTGTACCATTCTACATGATTTTCCCTCATTCATTCAGATGCTCAATAAGCTTTAGAATGCGATAAATTATGAGGAGGAATGAAATATTTGTGTGAAATGTTTCTTTTCATCACTGCATTTTGTGGAAACATGTTTGTATTGCAATTTCAAATATCTGTTTTATAATTTGAACTACTCGAAAATAAAGCATATCGCAGTACTAGCCGGCATTTCGAAAGGCCCTGATATGCACAGCATGTGTACGAGGTCAGACGATGCAGCAGTCCCTGTGTCACTACTTTTAGAGCCCACATGACCAGGGTTGCTGCTCTTCCTCGGGAGTGATGTCATAATGCACCCCGACACAAAGAAACCAAAATCGCTCAGTATAAATGATGCGATAATATTTAATGTGCATATTTGAATTGCGGAGCACGTATCACGTGCCTGGTGGGAGCATGCAATGTTTGAAACTAAGAACACTCCAATAAAAAATTTGATGCCTCCGCCCCTTTAAGGTTTTGGGTTTAGCATATGGAGCTTGTGACCTCCTGTGTGCCAGCGTCAGAAGCCCTTCAGAAACCCTTTTGTTGTTTTTCTTGACTATTTTTATTCATTCTTGGTCTCTGCCTTGTACACACTTCTTTTTGTGTGTGGTTTCTCTTGCACATCTTGATCAATGTTCCTTTTATTCTTTTTTTTTTTAAGGATCTTTCTAATGTCCTTACGCAAAGCCAATACAGGAGTGCGTGGGCTGCTGCTGTAGCCTTTTAGGAGATGTCCTTATCTTTTTTCCCTCATATGCATTCCATTTTTTGTGTACTTGTTTGTGGGTTTCTCTTAGTGGTTTATTAGTTGCATTTTATTGTTCTGAGCTTGCATACTTTTTTCTCCTTTCATGGCATCCAACCCTGTGTATGACTGACACTAGTGGAGGGACTGCAGCAGCCGACCTTGCATGGCGCGGCATTCTCTCGTCCAAGGCACCTATTCCCCGTTCCAACCTACTGGCTCAAGATTGTGCCCATAAGTCTGCACCTTGGCCTACAGACAGAGTCGCATTAGGCCCACGTCGGCCAGGACTTTCTTGCCAAATAAAGTGTTCCTACCGACACGCCTTGTCAGTAATTGATGAAGCGTATGAATAAATGAGTAACAACTTCGTTGGTCGTATAGAAAAACCGTGTTACAAAGCAGTTTTTTTTTTAAGACCATACCCAACCACCATTGTTTCCTCTGAGTAACCTACTCATCTTTGAGGTAAGTGCTTGCCGTGTGTCGCATTAGTCTGAAGTGTTGCTGCAGAACCGCATGTTGCCTTCCTGTTTATGCCATTGCAGCAGAAAATGCTCCACAAAGCTAATGAAAAAAAAAATTTCACCAACATACTGCTCTGAGACAACTGCTAAACAGGTGATGAAGCCCACTGAAAATGTAAATCAAGGAATGAACAGGATGACTGTGGGCACTGCACGTGCCAACTTTTAATGCATAGGAGGGGACAGTTTCAACTTTCTTATAGGTACTAGTGCCTTTTCGAATTGCATCTACACTGAGTGGGATGCTTGTACCCGTACCACCACCTCATTCAGCACTTGAGCATTGACAATGCTAGGGAACCTCTTGCTGAACATTGTAATTGAGGCCCTTTGAATTGAATATTCTTTGTACGTATTTTACAAAGGCAAGATAACAGTCCTAGCAGTGCTACTGGGATTGCAACTCGCTGCAAACGAGGCGAATTCTGTAGCACTGGGCTCTTGCTGGCAGTGTGTGAAATTGGCATTACCCGAAACTGCACTGTAAAAGAGCATAAAGAAAACGATGTCTTCCTCGGTAATTCATGCCATGCAACATTTCATGGAAACCATCCCATGGCCAGTTTATCCATTGCCTTCAGGTTCAAGACATCTGCCAGTTTCTATACGGTTGCTTCAGACTGCTGCACTGGAAAATTACATTTCTCTTGAAGGCACTTTTTGAGCAGAAATTGGGTTTAGCCTGGTCTTCGTGATTTATGCTTCGGGTGCACAAACTGGGTATTATCAGGCTTTAACTGCTAACAAGAGGCCCTAAATATTTGCTAAATTTGATTGATAGTCTTCTCTTACTGTTGTGACCTATCTTTCCTCAAGCAGAACAGTGGTATGAGTTAGGTGGCTGAGTGAATTCGCATCACCTGTTAATGTCAGATTAATTTTTTTCTTCTAACTTTTCTCAGCTGCTGAGGGCCACTATTGCCAGAGGAGTGTGTAAGGTGCGTACTGTACACAGACAGGGAAATCGCTTAATTAAAACCTGAGGTATTTACAAACTGGCACTTCGCTCCCGTCAAAATCGCATATTTCAGTGCGACAAAGCTGCCGGTAATATAAGCATACGCAACAGCTGTACAGCTTACCTGTCCTGACCGATGAAGCATGGCAATGCAGCGTGCTGCATGCGGCAATTGTGGAGAACCACTCATCTACTACGCCTGTTACACGGTGCGTTCAAAGTGCAGTTTCTCTCCCCAGCTGCGCTCCTGTTCCTGCCACGACGTGGGACCAGTTTATTTCACCGTATGCGGGGCCTATCGAGTGGAATCTATGAGGCACCGCTGACAGTGCTGATGAGCGGTCGCATGAGAATGAAAAGACCCGGACCAACCCATGGTCGGGCTCCCAAATTTATTCCGAACTCTGCGTAAAGAACTATTTTCGGTCCCCTTACCCTTCGTTTTTAATCAGCATAGTTTGAACAAATTTGCGGTCGCTTAATAGTTTGAAGTATCGAGGCGCCGAATGCCTGACCATTGGTACGTGGCCATGTACATACTTCCCATCCATGGCGCACGCACAATTTGTCCCTAAACGTAATGGCCCTTGGATATATTGTCTTCATGTTCAAAAGACTTGTCGCAAATCTCGAAAGTTTATTATAGCGACAAATTTATATATAAGACTGCTCAAAGGAAGCCCGGCTACAAAACCACCTCCACACGCCGCTCTTAATTCAGTTCCAATAGATTGACCGAAAGTTTGAGCTATAAAAGCGAGCACGAAACAACGAGCATTCACTGTGTGAGCGTATGTTTGAGGAAGGATCGCGCATAAAAGGTTTTACCACTAAACGCACTGATCATAGTGCTTGCATGCGGCACAGCGAAATGGTGATATCGATATGAGATGGAATTGCGCATCTGGCGCTTCTAGCCCTCGCAATGAAAAGAGGGAGGATTAATTTTTCCCTTTGCAAAACAAACATCCAGTAGAACCCGCTGTTACGTTCGCGGTTGCAGCGTTTTTCCCGGTACGTTTTTTTTTTCTTTCATATGAGCCAGATCTAGTCCAGCTGCCACAGAAGCCCCTACAACTGAAACTGGATCGCCTATATCTGTTACATAATGCAATTGTTGCATAATTCCCTTGTCGTACGTCGCGAAAGTTATCTCACGATGGTAGTTTACACCGTCCCGGAATTCGTTCAATGCGCGCGTAATGGCAAAGCCGGCCAGAAAAAGCGAGACTATACACGTACTCTATATAGGCACTTGTTCGCTGCTGCATTCGGCGACTTCTGGAAGCACCCAGGCCAACGCCAACGCACTTACAGACCATGTGATTTTTTTTGCGTCTGTTGGCACAGTTGCATCGACGCTAGCGTTAACGACAGCACAGAAACGAAACTATGCCGCGGCAGATGGCACAAACAGCTCTGTACAAAATGCGCTTGCGTGGGTTCGCTCCGACAATTTTGTTTCTGCCATCCGTTTTATTCTTGTCGCCTGCACCTTAAAATACACAATTTCTAGATTCTAATATAGCGATGATTGTATGGGATTAATGCGGCCACCGCGATAGCAGCGAAGAAGCGCACGCGTACCGCAGGTATGCTCCCTCTTCATTGCTAAATCCCTTCCACAGACAGCTGCTCAGGCTAACCTAGACTCATCGCAGTGCGTTTCTGAAGAACGGTATTTGCTTATATCAGCTTTGTCCCCCTTTCCCTTATATATCATGTTCATTCTACTTGATCGCCATGCATTGGGGACTTTGCCATCCACTACCATTTTTTTCACTACCTCTATTAATGTTTGCTTGGATTTTGGTCAAAGCTTCTTTATTAATATAATTGGAATACCATCTGGTCCTGTTGACGTGTCACTAGCAACCTTCTTCTCTTGTCATAACGCGAGCGCATGGTTGCGCTCTCTGGAGGGCCACCTCGTCCGACATGGCTGCGCATCGAAGCGAAGTGGCAGATGAGGAGAAGCGCCACGCGCAGGTCCAACTTCTCTAGCGCCACTCGGCTGAGTGGCCGTGTCGGACGCAGTGGCCCTCCAGAGAGTGCAGCCACGCACTCGCATGTTCAGGGTGGACGACCCTGTACTTATGGGACCGCTGTTCGCTTCGACCGACGAATGCCTCGGGGACTGCGGAACCACCGTGCCTGATCACGTTGTAAAGAATTCACATTACTAACTTGCCTATACTCTGCGCAAATCAGGATGAAAGCTCGGAACTTATGAGCGCACATATACCCACTCGACCAACCCATAAATTACGTGAAATGAAAGCATATTTTCATACGGGCAATTAATCACGACAAGATTTTCTTGAGAAAGCTTCGAAAAAGACTTTCATTTTTCTGGAGCACCTTCGAAGGCACAAGCACTACACAAGTGCGAGCACACAAACCACGCAAGCACATAACCGTCCTTTCACAACCAATGTGCCACACCACACGTCCAGAGCAGCCAGAAGCCGACCAAACAAGCAAGCGATGCAAAACGCCCGCGCCTGCACAACAGCGATGCATAAATCACAAATGACGCCAAGCCAATCTATAATCCATAGGTGAAAATAACGCTTTCGTTATTACGACCAGGTCGGAATAATGATTTGGCTTGGCTTTCCGTTATTTTCACCTGGTCGAAATAACGCCAGCTGGCCTGCATTGTCCAGCGAGCCGAAGCCATAATCAAAATCAAATGTCCCGATTTGTTGACGGCGCCTCGTAGCGGCTTTGTCAGCTTTTTTTTTGGTTTTTCGACTTCTTTCGTCGTGTTGCCGGCGACAATGCCGAAACGCAAGTGCAAATTCACGGAACAGATGGGAAAAGAGTACTCGTTCATCAAGAAAACTAAGTCAGAGGCGGATGTGCGCTGTGATGCATGTGGGGCAGACTTTTCAGTCGCTCACGGTGGACGTTCGGATATAGTAAAACACATCAGCTCTGTCAAGCACAAGCAGAGTGTGTCGGCTGCTGCTAGATCCAATGCAGTAACCCAGTTCTTCAGACAGGAACGTGCCGGGGAAAAGGAACTCCAACTTGCTGCATCAAAGGGTGTATTCGCCTTCCACACGATCGCTCACAACCATAGCTTCCGATCAATGGACTGCACTTCAAAGCTTCTGCAGAAATTGTTCAACGAAAAATCCTCCTGCGCTCGCACAAAGGCAGAAGCGATTGCTTTGAACGTGCTTGCTCCGTCTGCAGAGGAAGAATTGAAGACTGACCTGCAGGAGGCTAAATTTATCTCAGTGTTCTGTGATCCTTCCAACCACAAGGATTTGAAAGTGCTCCCGATAATGGTGCGCTATTTCACCGCTGCTGCAGGAGTGCAAACGAAGCTCCTTGAGATTAACACCTTGCCAGGCAAGACTTCAGCTATGGTGAGCCAATATATAATGGACGCACTCGAAGCCAACCAAGTTACATCAAAGCTGGTTGCTTTCAGTGCCGACAACGCAAATTGCAACTTTGGTGGTGCTGCGCGAAACGGGAAGAACAATGTGTTCTCGAGATCGCAAGATTCTATGGATCACAAGATCGTTGGAATTGGCTGCGCTGCGCACATAGCGCACAACACCGTTCAGACTGCTGCCGATTGCCTGCCATTAGATATTGAGGCCGTGATTGTGAAAATCTACTCATACTTTTACATTTACACGGTCATAATGGAGTCTTTCAAAAAGTTTTGTGATTTTGCATCAGCGGAGTACCAGCGGCTTCTGGGCTATAGCAAGACCAGGTAGTTGGCATTGATGCCAGCTGTTGAGAGGGTCCTAAAGCTCTAACCAGCTTTAAAGGCATGTTTTTGTCAATAGACAAGTGTCTGTCTCTCATCAAGTCGTTTTTCGAAGACCCATGTGGAGAGCTCTGTCTCTATTTTCTGCATAGCCAAGCTGCTATGTTTGAAGCTACTGTACTCCAAATTGAAAGAGACACGAAGACAGCTGTGGAAGTCTACAGCGCCTTAAGCTAGCTGCAGACTGAAGTGTGAGAAAGATTTGAGCAATCATTTCTACCATCAAGTGTGCGCTCAAGGGCAACAGAGCTCGAAGAACAGGGACAAGTTCAAAGAGAACAGGTTGTGAATACTGTGGTGAAGTTTTATGCAACTTGCGTGTCATACCTCGACCAATGGTGCCAGCAGTTTGATGAAGTACGAAGCCTTCTATGGGTCTCGCTTGGGTCATCCCCATGCTGCAATGACATGCAGAAAACTGTAGAACTCATAACTTCAGGGTTCAATCATGTCATAGTTGATCAGAATGCCATGTTTGATGAAATCAATAATGTCTCACATTATGTGACCGCTGAAAAAATTTAGGAATGGAAGGCGCAGAAAATATCTGTTGGGGAACGCTTGATGGAGATTCTCGGGCACTTCGAGAAGAATGATGTGCCTTGTGAGAACTTGATGACCATGCTGGAATATTGCATGTGCCTGCCAGGTACAAATGCACCCGTAGAGAGGGCGTTTTCTCTCATGAGCAAGATATGGACAGCAGAGAAGACACAGCTTAAAGTGGCGACATTAAAAGCCATGCTTGCGCTGAAGGTAAATGCATGCATGACGTGCGAGGAATACTTTTCAAATCTTTGCAGAAAGGAACATTTGCTAAAGAAAATACATTCTAGCCAGAAGTATTAAAGAAGGAGACACTTTTCGCACAGGTTGATTTAGAAAAACGACAATGGCTTTTGCGTGTTCGAAATAAAAAATAAAAATGTATGATTGAATGGTCTCTTTGTACCCACCCCCCCCGTCCCACTTTGGGTTCCATAGAATATGGTCACATTAGTGAAAGATGAATTGTCATACAGCATTAGCAATGTTAATATACCACGCAAATAAAGGCACCGAAATTCTGGTGCGTATCGTAACTTCATCTTACTACAGACTTGAGTCAAATCCATCCACAAAGTGTGCCTTTTGACATATGATTCCCACCTGAAAAAAAAAAGGATGTAACCTAAACCAGCAATGCACATTGAACTCCCTGTACAACAAAGCGGTCTTTTCTCTGGCATGGTAACATTAAATACATGGGGAGACAACCAGCTAACTACCGATATGTAGATTTGCTAGAAAAAAAAAACAAGGATTTATGGACGAGCGGTGGGAGTTGCTTGGCTAGTTGGTTCACGCTTCATGACAAAGAACAACAGCACAAGGCAAAAATGTAGATGTGGAGGCCAGTGCCCATGTTTGTGGGAGTGGTTTACACAACTGCTTGAGTCTGTTCTTTATTATCTATTGTTGGCCACCATTTTATAATGAGTATAAGTTCCGCACTGAGAAATGAGCAGCAATAGAATTCTGAAGCGATCTGAACGACAGATAACACGCAATGTTATAAATCACAAATTACCTCTAAACTTTCCTTGACTCGCCCATCATCGTTGATGGGAAGGCAGCCAAGGAAGTGTGGAGCTGCCAGTAGAAGATACATGGGACACCAGGTGACCCAGTTGAAGTGCCTGTCCGTCTCAGCTGCCTGGACAAATAAAAATGATGAGAGCTATTAAATGTGTTGCTAAAAAAAACATTTGAGGGTTGTGATCACAGCATTTCTCTCAGTGGATTAAGCTTCACTGTACACATTCTCAATGCAAGACTAAAATTTCATAGATAAGTGTCTAATGCATATGCACAGGTACTGGTGAAATTAATGCATGCAATTTACATTTGCAATGTGACTAAACTACATCCTGCTAGTTGCTGCTTTGCAACTGAAGCCACGACTGTGCATTACGGTTCAACTATTGTCATTCTAGCAATATCTTACTAGGTTAATTTCTAGATTTATTTATTGCATATATCTTTCCCAGGCTGCACTGTGTATGCTATTTCACAAATGCTGCTAGTACACAGTGAAGCCTGGTAAAGAAATATGAAATAAATCTAGAAATTCAATTAACTATATTGTTGCTCTAGCAGGCGGCCAGAAATAGCGACGCGTACAGCAATGCTGTCAGCGCTGCAGCTCGCAATTTGCAAATAACAACGACCAACAACACGTGCGTAACGAGGAGGATGAAGTTTACATGCAGCGCCGTGCACGCGTGCACGAGCGAAGATTCGAAGTGCTGCGTATGCTGCTACTGCCTGAGGACATTACTCTCGAGTCTCAACAAGAAATACCGGTAAGTACGACCTTTACCGAACGATTCTCGTGCTATTGGGTTCTTGGCACTGTTTTCATAGTGCAGCTGAACTGCTTACATCAGCCTCGCATGTGCGACAGTAGCATGTGTTGTCGCTGGAGCAATGCGTCGATTCTCTTCGCCGTCGTCGCATAGGTCGGGGGTGTCGCAGACGATCTTGAGAATGCACTGTTGAGGTAGTAAGGTTTTCCATTTTCAGCTTCACTTGTTTGTTGTTGCATGGGCCTTCTCCCGGCGGCAGCCCGGCGTTCAGTTCCGCTACAATCGCAGCATATAGGCGAGCGTCGCGCGTGTTACCGTATAAGATCCGTATCAGATGCGTATAAGAGCCGAGGTTGTTGAATCAAGCCAGATGACAACTATGGGAGGACGAGTCCTTCGACGTTGCTGCTGCTGCTGCTGCCATGGGCGCTGCCATCTTGGCGGTTAAGGTAGCAAACAGAGGCTGCGGAGGTCGGCAAGCTCGGTTTGGTATGGCAGAGTGAACTAGAAGATACAGTGAACGAGAAGATAGGCGTAGTGGTTAGTGAACTCGCTTCACACGCAGAACACTAAGGTTCGATTCCTCCAGAAAGAACGATTTGTTTTTCATTTATTTTATTTTAAATCGCAGTTTGTTTTAGTGCAAACAAGCCGTGGTAGCAAGAAAAGAAAAAGTAAACCGCACCGAAACTGAAGTTTGTGAAGCGTCGCCTTGCTGCTGCTGTGAAAATAAATGGCCCCAGAATCTCCGTACCACCTGCAGCGCCAACATTGAATGCGCGTTTAGAGCACACCCGACGTTACTCTCCAAGCTTCGATCTGTGCTTTTAGCAGATGGGTAAGACAAACACTCCTTTTCAAACAGTGCCCAGGGAATCGTTTCGTTCAGCTTGGCGTCTGCGAGCTGCACAGAATGCGCCACGCAGAGGTACGCTGTCAATGACGGCCAGCTGTGGGGCGCGAGTTGATGCATGACTGAAAAAACCTCGGCGCAATGAAGACAATAGAAGGAAGAAAGACAACACATGCGCACACTACCAACTGTTTATTGGAACAAAATGGGCACATTTATAACCCTCATTCACTGTTCTATATCGCTCACACCCAAGTAACAAGTAATATGCAAATTACAAGTTTAAAAACAAAACGCAGAAGGCTTATCTACAATTCGCTTAAACCTCTAGCTTATGTAAAGATTGCACAATTTAAGCACTAGGTTATAATAGAAAGATAACCAAACAAAATCTTAGCAATAGCAGTGTCACTCAATCGTAGCAAAAGCAGTGTCATGCATTCGACGCCAAAACTGAAAAATTCGTTCAAGGGGAATCAAATCCTGGTCTTCCGCGTGTGTAGCGAGTTAACTAACCACCACGCCACGCAGCGCGCGGGTTCTGCCGCCCTTAAAAAGGCAC
Source organism: Amblyomma americanum (assembly GCF_052857255.1). Lineage (NCBI taxonomy): Eukaryota > Metazoa > Arthropoda > Arachnida > Ixodida > Ixodidae > Amblyomma > Amblyomma americanum. The sequence continues at coordinate 23,452,853 of NC_135497.1, read as the reverse complement.
CTAAGGAAGGATAACGTTCGCAGCGATCCTAGCGGAAATTACCCTCTTTTTGCCTCAATTTTGATACACAGGCGGCATAGGCGTTTGATACACTCTTTTAGTTCACTCTAGTTTGGGTAACTGTGGTTAGGTGGCGTAACTGCAGTTTCGTCTGCCGTAGGAGCACGGTTATACAGTATTGTGCGTTTTTATCGCTGACACATTCAAAAATTTCCCCGCCTCAACCGCTGGCTCATTTGCGGTGAAACTGCGCACAGAGCTTGCGTATTATGGTAACTTTTGTATCGTAGCAAGTTTGACAATGGCACTTACTTAGTTCAGGCGCACATGATGCGAAAACGTAAGCGTCTACGAGAGATCGGCGAGCCAAAACCCGCAGACGACGCTTTTTCGCTGAGAACCGGCAGTGGCGCCATCTGTATTCGGCAGCGGAAAGCGTCACGACTAGGCCGCCGAGGCGAGCGTTGCAAGGAGCGCGGGCCCTTTGAATATGCCGTTCGGCATTTGCTTCATCTTAAGTATTTTCAAATTATAGCACTGAAAAACAAACCAATTCTAGGCGTATCTCATCATTTGCCCTATTAAAACGATATACACACATTAGGCCGGAAGAACGGCTCTTTTTCTCGCAGGACGCCCCGCCGACCTCCTCTAAGTCAGCGCAACCGGTCCTTTGACTGGTCCCCTGTTTTTGGGCGCAATAAAAGAGTTTACCTACCTACCTCCGTCGTCAAAAGGGAATGGTGTGAGCTGTTGAAAGAAAGAATACTAATTTATTGGCAGTACACGCCGTACGCTCGTGTGTACATTCCGTCCATGTGTCCGTATCTTTCTGAACTGTTTTAAGAATGATCTGCCACCGACTCACCCTTGCCGCTGCATTGGTTGGAAAGCTGGCAAGTAAAAGACGTTCAGGCTGCAAAGCAATCAATCCTCAAAGTGGCCTCCTGCAGCGTCTATGCATCGCTGCAACCTGTGAGCGTATTCGCTGAACACTGCAGCTCTCATGTCGTCGCTTATCGTGTCGAATTCTTTTTTTATATGCTCATGAAGACGCTCAACACTGTGAAGGCTTCCAGCCCTGTAGACGCGCGATTTTATGTATCCCCACACGAAAAAATCGCACGGCGTCAAGTCTGGCGATCGCGGTGGCCAAGACATATTGGGCGACCCACGCCCCATCCACCGGCCCGGAAATTCTTCATTGAGCCATTGTCTAACTTTGCTTGCGTAGTGAGCAGGGGCGCCATCTTGCTGGAAGATGCATAGCCGCTGCTGCATGTGGTACTCCACCAGCTCCGGCAGAAATCGTTCCTTCAACAGGCGCAGATAAGAGTCAGCAGTCACACTGTCCTCAAAGAAGAACGGGCCGACCACTCCCTCTCGCCAAATTGCGCACCAGACAACAGTCCGTGGCGAGTTCACGGCCCTGGTGTGAGTGAAATGCGGGTTGTTTTTCGACCAGAAACGTGTGCACTGCCGGTTTACTTGGCCGTCCAGGTGAAAAACAGCCTCGTCACTGAACATCAAAAAATCGAGGCGTCCAGGATCTGCTGCCAGTCTCTGCTGCTCTGAGCGACAGAATGAGACCCGCTGGGCTTTGTCTGCTGGGCTTAAGTGCTGGTGTACACGCACCCTGTACGGACGCCATCCTTTAATCTGAAGTGCTCGGCTCACCGTCGATGGGGCTACGCCGAAAAGAAGCCCAGCACGGGTGCATCTCATACGAGGGTTGGTTTCAAAGACCCCCTCAACCGAATCACCGATTCCACGGCGTCCCTTTCCTTTATCTTTTCTTGCTTGCCTATTCACGGATCCAGTGTCTTCAAACTTATGGCGCCATTCCGAAACGGCTGTGTGAGACGGTGGCCGCCGACGAAACCGCACCATAAATTGTTTGCGGACGTAGTGCATTGAGTTTCTCTCAATTAGCCATACCACTGCCGCAGCTTTCTCTTTCGCACTGTAAGTTGGCATACCGAAGCTCATCACACAACACAGTGCAACGAAGACGTCTAAACAGCAGGGAAGAATAAAAAGTTCGCACCACACAACGAAATTAAACGAGAACAGCAGTTCAGGACTTCGTGGTGTCACCCTCCGATGCTTTCAGAGAGTCCCGAAACCAGACGAAATGAGCTGAATTGGATAAGCCACTCGGCAGAAGAAGAGATCAAACAATATTCTTATTAAGGTAAAGCCTCTTTAAATCAGTAATTTTGATATTTTTCCGCTCAATTAGCCGAAAATGTTGTAAGCGCTTCAGTTGAAGCAGACGCAAATGCCGAACGGCATATTCAAAGGGCCCGCACTCCTTGCAACGCTCGCCTCGGCGGCCTAGTCGTGACGCTTTCCGCTGCCGAAAACAGATGGCGCCACTGCCGGTTCTCAGCGAAAAAGCGTCGTCTGCGGGTTTTGGCTCGCCGATCTCTCGTAGACGCTTACGTTTTCGCATCATGTGCGCCTGAACTAAGTAAGTACCATTGTCAAACTTGCTACGATACAAAAGTTACCATAATGCGCAAGCTCTGTGTGCAGTTTCACCGCAAACGAGCCAGCGGTTGAGGCGGGGAAATTTTTTAGTGTCAGCGATAAAAACGCACAATACTGTAGTTACGGGGACCCGTTGTTTTTAAGGTCGCCCGTGTAAATGCGGTATTAGAAACATAAGCAATCACGTGACAAAGACATTTCGTTTGATTCGGTCACGGCAGACACATTTAAAACACGCGCGGCGCAACCGTTAGTGCGGTCTTGCGGTGCGGGATTCAAAATTTGTGTACATGTGGTAGTACGCTGTTGACTACGGCCGCTACCCATCATATCTGCCATACGTTGAATGTGGCAGCGGCGCCTTGTCTTTTGTGCGAAAGCTTTTGATTAGCGGTGAGTGCTGCAGCTAGTCGTGTACTGGATGCTCAAGCGTTTCCTTTCATTTCGGTGCTTAAGTCTAAACCATGGTTTTCTGAGATTCGCTTTTGCATGTATCATATTTGTCTTTTTTTCTCTCACTTAATTAAGTCGTGTACCACCTTCTGCTACCGGTTCTAACACTGCTCAATCGGGCCTCCCGTATTTTGTTTCGACAGAATTAAGGAACATGGCTGGGAAGCTGCTAACCTTCTCACCGCCTTCGAAGGTGCCTTCGAAGGTAGTCGAAGGCAGAGCTGTGGATGCCGAGGTGCCCATTCTGCTGCTGCAGCCATTCAGCAAGTCACCGCAGGTCACTTTCGAACAGATTCCGGTTGGCCAAGAGGCAGTTCGCCAGCTAAAAGTCTCGAACCCCTCCAACACCGACCACATGGTGACACTCAGCGATACGCTGCGGTCAAAGGGATTCAGAGCAGACCCAGAAGTGTTCAAGCTTCTGCCTGGACAGAGCCAGCTCGTGTCATTCTTCTGGAAGCCTAATGGCAACGAGACATCAAGCAGGCTGGCTGTCCCGATTTCTACCGACAAAGGCTACAAGGGCCGATTCGTCTTGCTGGGAACAGTCCGCGAGGAGCCGAAGCCATTGAAACCACCGCGTAAGGTACGACTGGCCCTTACTCAATTCCTGAGGGCGCCTACTTTATGAGCACGTAGCTGCGTAGCTGCTTCAGTCTCTATCTGCTGATCATACCTGAACTTGCTTCCAGACTGATGCATTGAAATCCATTTTGTGTCTTTATCTGTTTTAGCTAGTATGGCCTATGTTCTGGCGACATTCTGCTTCCAACTCTGGCGTCATCGATCTTATACTTAATTTCGCTACTCGGAGCTTAATCACTGAAAGTAAATTTCTTCCTGTCGGGTGAAGAATAAGTGAGGAAAACGCACAAGCAAAAAGCACAGACAGAAATGGTAACATCCTGAGTTACTGCCATACTGAAACGGGTTTTGTACAAAAAAAAAAATGTTCTTTCAGCCTGCATGTTCACTTGAAAGTGACCCTTCTAGGCAGGATGCTCATCCAGAACTATTTTTCTGTTGGTATCCTTCTAGGTACATTAACAAATCCAAACCCAAGAAGCTTATGCTGGCCCACAATGTTGCATTTGCACTGAAATGGGCTGCTTCCAAATACACGGCCTTCAGAGAGATAGTCACCCCAATTTAGAAGAGATTCCTTGTGTCCCATCTCCCCATGCACCTTGCTTATCTCTGCTTAGCCCCCGTCCTTCCAGACCTTCCTTTTCCTGCTGAAAGAGCTATTTTGTCTGCATTTCAACTTGGTGCGTGACATAATTATGTCTGCAGTATTATAGCTGGATTTGCAGTAAAAGGCCTTGTTCAGACTTGACTACTCATGCACGTATTGCTTTTTAATGTGCAGAATCTGGTCAAGTCAAGCATCCTCACCAGTTCACAGAAGCCAAACCTGAGCTCAAGAGCTACAACCTCTGTGCAAACACCAAAGAAGGTTAACTCAACTCCTGCACGTGCGTGCAAAAAAGCGGTGCCTCCCATCAGAGCGACCATCCCAAAGGAGTTCAAATCCTCTGCAAACAAGAATGCTGGTCGTGAGAACCTGACCTCAAAAGTTTCTGCATCTGCACAAGTGTCCAAGAAGGCAGCCACAGCCATGTTAGAGCCATGCAAAAAAACAGTGCCTCCAGTCAGAGTCACTGTACCTAAATGTTTCGCATCTCGTCCAAACAAGAATGCCACTTCCAACCGTCCTGCAAGCAGCTCATTACCTGCATCCATCACCTGTGATCCTCTCATTGGTGGCGACGCTCAATCCCTGCTAGGTGGAGGAACCATTTCAGTGGTGCCGGCGTCCAATAAATCTGGAGGCCTCTATCCTCTGAAAACAGCAACATGCACGGAGGAGATCCGCAGAGAAATGTTTGCCTGTGGTGCTCCTGCTTTGGAAGCCACAGCAAACGTCACGGTGGAGGATAGTGAGGATAGCTTCAAGACTGCTAATGCTACATTTGAAAACAGCCTAGAAATGTCCAAAAATGCTTTTAATGACAGCCTGGAACCAGGTAAATTGGCAGATTCAACTGCTGTGGATGCAGCAGCAACAGTCAACAATAGCGAAGAACACTCAGACTTTGGCAATGGCAATAATGACACCTTTGTACTTGACCTCAGTGCTGAGATGTTATATCAGCAGATAATTGAAAAGCAGTCCTGTGCCAGTTCACAGAAAGAAGAACCCATCACCACATCTGCGGAGCAAGCCAAACCGCTTCTGTGCACCCCACAAGAGGCTGACATTGAAGGGTCACTATGGCCTCCACAGCTCCAGGCCATTTCAAATGAACAGCGTTCTTCATCACCGAAGTGCCCGGCCAAGGCTAGCAAGGAGGACAGTTTGCCCGACATCGAGAACCTGCTCACTGAACTGGAGCTAGTTGCAGGCCGTGATCCAAGATGCAGTGTAGATGACTCGCTGCTAGAAATGCTGTAGGTGTTTGCAGCTGGTTCTCACACGCAGCTGGTTCTCACATAAGAAGGATGTCACCTGCCGCACAGGTAGATGTTTTCTTGTCGAATCCCGACGAAGAAGCACGTCCACTCCTTCCGAAACGCATCTGCTCCGTTCACTGTCTGGTGCCTTCCTCGCGACCTGATGGACCACGGCAAGCAACTCCGGTGCCGTCTTCCGAGGTTCTACGGCGAACTTGGGGCCCAATGCCAGGACATTCTTCACGTGCTCAGGTAGATGGACATCTCCAATAGTAGTGACGTCCCTTCGAACCGTGCGACCTGTATGTGCGACCTGTATGACCTGTATGTGTTGCTACGCACCACCAAACCAGAACGTCAAGCCGACAGGGATTTCCAGGCATACCTTCGCATCGCCTCACAAACGACAGAGTTCATGTGCGAGGCTTCTCCAGGGCTGTGTTCCAAAGATACTGCAACGCTTGCTGCCACATGAACTCTGTCGTTTGTGAGGCGATGCGAAGGTATGCCTGGAAATCCCTGTCGGCTTGACGTTCTGGTTTGGTGGTGCGTAGCAACACATACAGGTCATACAGGTCGCACATACAGGTCGCACGGTTCGAAGGGACGTCACTACTATTGGAGATGTCCATCTACCTGAGCACGTGAAGAATGTCCTGGCATTGGGCCCCAAGTTCGCCGTAGAACCTCGGAAGACGGCACCGGAGTTGCTTGCCATGGTCCATCAGGTCGCGAGGAAGGCACCAGACAGTGAACGGAGCAGATGCGTTTCGGAAGGAGTGGACGTGCTTCTTCGTCGGGATTCGACAAGAAAACATCTACCTGTGCGGCAGGTGACATCCTTCTTATGTGAGAACCAGCTGCAAACACCTACAGTGACCTAAGTTACATCAACAAACAATCTATTAAAAATTGCTATATTAATACTTTTTTGCTTGCTTGTTTTCTTTTTCATTCTAACTTAATTCTACTTTTCTGTTTTTTTTTACAGGGGGCACAAAGAAGCCTCTCAGAAAAGTGTGAGAGGCAGGGCTATATTTGTCCACTTGCAGACTAAAAGCATTTTTCTTTTCAGTGGCCATAGATAGATTAGATAGATAGACAGAGGCAGACAGACAGACATACAGACAGGTAGGTATGCATGTATGCATGCATGGTAGGTAGGTACACTGCTTTTGCTACGATTGAGTGACACTGCTATTGCTAAGATTTTGTTTGGCTTATCTTTCTATTATAACCTAGTGCTTTGTGCAATCTTTACATAAGCTAGAGGTTTAAGCGAATTGTAGATAAGCCTTCTGCATTTTGTTTTTAATCTTGTAATTTGCATATTACTTGTTACGGGGGTGTGAGCGAACGGTGAATGAGGGTTATAAATGTGCCCATTTTGTTCCAATAAACAGTTGGTAGAGTGCGCATGTGTTGTCTTTTTCTTCCTTCGGTTGTCTTCATTGCGCCGAGGTTTTTTCAGTCATGCAGTCACTCGCGCCCCACAGCTGGCCGTCATTAAGTGACAGCGTACCTTTGCATGGCGCACTCTGTGCAGCTCGCAGACGTCTAGCTGAACGAAACAATTCCCAGCACTGTTTGAAAAGGAGTGTTTGTCTTACCCATCTGCTAGAAATGATTGAGAATTACGGCAGCACTGAACTCTTTGAAGACCATGTTCGTGTCGAAGACTTCTTCCCTTCTGACGTTAGCAGCATTAACCAGGCAGGGAATTCCACCCATATGTTTTAGCAGTGGAGGTCAGCAAAGAGTAGCGGTACCTATGCCTTTTAAAATTTTATGCATGACGCGATTGTGTGTTTCCCTTGCTAAACTTCGCCAAAGTGAAAACAATCAATGGACGATTAAAAGAGTTTAAAAGGTCACCTCTGTCATTGCTGACATTGCATGCACACCTCCATTGTGTGTAGCGTAATTCTCTTATGCATGCCCAGGCTAGTACATTATCGAGAGCAGGAACTTTTAAACTGCAGCTCCTATTTAGCCCTGTCGTTCTTGGTATGTGACGTCTGTACCACTTACCATGGCAGCACTTGAAATCATTCAAATGCAGATAATAATAACTAGCAGCATGCTAATCAACTTATAGATGCCTACAAGTGACCACTAAGCACCGATTTATTACTGTAAGGAACAAAATGTGCCGAAAAATTCATCATCGTCAGCCCAACAACGCTCACTGCAGGGCGAAGGCCCCTCCCATGTCTCTGCAATTAACCCTGTCCCTTGCCAGGTGCGGCCACCGTATCCCCACAAACTTCTTAATCTCATCCGCCCAGCTAACTTCCTGCTGCCACCAGCTACGCTTGCCTTGTCTTGGAATCCACTCCATTACCCTTATTGACCAGCGGTCATCTTGCCTTTGCATTACGTGCCCTGCCCAAGCCCATTTCTTTCTCTCGATTTCGGCTTGGATGTCATTACCCTCCATTTGTTCCCTCACTTTAATCACCGATTACATGTGACATCGCAATAGCATAGCCAGACGTTTCACTGAACCTTTGGAAACCATTTCATTTCAGCCGCCGCGGTGGCTGAGTGGTTACGGCGCTCGGCTGCTGGCCCTAAAGACGCGGGCTCGATCCCGGCCGTGGCGGTCGAATTTTGATGGATGCGAAATTCTAGAGGCCCGTGTACTGTGCGATGTCAGTGCACGTTAAAGAACCCCAGGTGGTTGAAATTTCCGGAGGCCTTGACTACGGTGTCCCTCATAGCCTGAGTCGCTTTGGGACGTTAAACCCCCATAAAAACCATAAACCCATTTCATTTCATAGATGCTTATACCTGTGTTGGCCAACGGTTCAACTCCCGATTGATAGCAGAATCAAGCTGGGACTAGCAGTTCTGTGCTAGAGCTCATGCAGATTTGAACACATAGTCCTGCACTTGTGTGAAATTTGGGGGCCCACAATCTTTGGATCAGAAATGCCTCATTGGGCAAGAGGGTATGCACACGCACGCACGCGCACACACAAGGCAATTGGTTATATTGGTTGGGAAGTCTCGCTTGAAACTGTTTCCATTTACATTCAAATCAAACTTTATTTCACACCCGCGACAGGTGGAGCCAGGAGAATCCCCTAATGTGTGGTGATGGCAGACATCTGGATTCTTCTCCGACGCTTGTATGCCATCGCTTAAAAATTGTTGCTTGATGTTGCGCACAGCAGACAGGTTGCACAAAGGTATGCACACATCTCTTGGCAATGTTTGCTTGTCAGAAGCAATAACCTAGGCTGACAATAAAGGCCTTCTTAATTGAAACTGTAAATGTTGATATAGCCACCTGCCCTCACATTTGCTGAACTGATGCACTGTGTTAAAAGTAGATGTACTCACAGACAGCTACTTTTACAGCTCTAATAAAAGGGCACTGAACTGCTTCGAGAGTTTGACAAGATTCAAGCATTGGAACATGTGTGAAGCTTGTTAATAAGGAAGCAGTTTTTTTTTGTGGGAAAATTTTAACATGGGGAAGTAATCGCCGATTAAAGCCGCGACACTCCCAGTAAACCACTTGTGTTGACTAGACGTCAGATATACGTACTCCCCAGATGTTATGAACATTTATCAGATGACCGTATATATCTGGTTGACTAAGAATCAACATCCCCACAACTGCGAAATGCCTCTCCAGATCTGGTAACAGAGACATACTTTAGATGTTGCAGCTGGATGTTTGCAACATGATTTGGATCTTGTTCTGGCGCTCAGGTATGCTGATTGAACACAGAAGAGACGTTGCTTTTCAAAATTAAAAGTTTATGTGGAGGTCAACAAAGGAATAATAATTAGTCTTGTACTGTTGCCGAGTGCCTTCAAAATATACACAAGCTTGTTGCTGGCATTAAGAGTATGGAAGCATGCATTTTGAATTTTTATTAAGATACTGGAAGGAAAATGAATACAAATCGGCAGAAGCATCCTGCTATATCCAAAAATCTGAATAATGTAGGACATACACAGTGTTCGAAGTTAACTTTTCCAGATTTTTAAACACAAATAATTACAAGAAGGATGATTTTACAGATAGTGGTATATATTCCGTAAAAGTGGTTTGTTAGAAAATTGTGAAGGATTACTTGTGGAAACTTTGTCTTTGATCTACAAACAGGATACAGTAAGCTGTTTCATCACAATATTTCGTAAATATAGGGGTGCAATCCCATAGCAAATGCTTAAATGTAGAGTAACGGGCACTTGACTACGATTGTGATATCACCATAAATACAGTCAACATTTTTTTAAGGTACAAAAAAGAATAAAAACTAGGGTATGACACCTTTCAACATGTCGTTAAACAGAAAACTCGACTAGAATCTGAAATTCAGACACCAGGGCAGCTGGTCAAGTGAACAGAATTTACAACACAGAAGAGGCCCTCGGAATGTGACGCTATAGGCTAATGGTAAATGAGCTAGTTCAAATCGCAGCTTCAAGAAGGATCCCATTTATACAGTCCGTTCTTTACAAGACACTATACATTGGAAATTAAGCACTGGACCATAAAGTACACGTATACCCATACTTGCCTCTCAGACAAAAAGAGTAAATGCACATAGTCACAATATAACAGAATTTTTCAGATGAGTGAACCCACTGAATAAGGAGTAAATGGCACATGATATGAGTACTAATGACATGCACAATGGTCTTAGATTGTAGACTCATAGCAAAACCAAGAATTCTTTGATAGCCAAAAGACAAAGCTGTTCAAAATAAAAAAGACTAGAACACAAAAGTATCATACATTTGGCACATGTGCACACAATGAACATAGTTCAAATCTGGCAGTTGGGCGACTAAATGGCAACTCCACGTAGGTTTTTGGTTATAAGGTGCTAATGATGAACATCCTGGTCGAAGCAGCCAGTCTCAAAGATGTCAAGGCTTTATGGCTGCACATTGAACAGAACTGTTTGCAGATTCTTGGCAAAATATAGCAACAGGAAACTTTAAAATCAAATAAAAAAAGGAAAGGCTACAAAGTACAGAACTACCAAGCTGCTAAAATACTTGGGAAGTTGGACATCAACTGATAACAATATGCGAGGGACCTTTGCAATGGCCACCTCAACACGTTTGTTTCAGATGAAAACAGCAGTTGCTCTAGCTTGTATAAAATATTTCCGCGCATGCGAGTGAGTTCACCAAATGTGGAGTTAAAAGCACTAATGTAACAAATGATAAACACACCAGTCCCAAAGCCAAACCAGCACAGCCTGTGTACTTTTAAAGGCAAGTGGAAGCTTGACTAGAGTAGAAAAGCAGGCCGCATTTCGAGAATATTATGATGAAAGTGAAAGCGGACACATAATAGGTTCAACAACTGGAGATGTCTAAACTGACTGCCTTTCTACAGCAGTCTCAAATGTAAAGAGTAAGGCCCTTGCCCATGCAATGAACATAGTTCACACCCTGCGTTGGGCCAACAAAATGTGTTACATGTTGTTTAATACAATGAAATGATGTGGCAAAATATGATGGTTAAAAAAGTTAGTCTCAAAGTATGTCAGAGCAATATGGCTTGCACTGCTGAAAAGAAAGACTCCAAACTTTGAACTGTAATATTCTCTACAAGGTAGAAAAAAAACAATTATTACAAACATAAAATGACTACAGTAATAGAACTATCGGACATGTAGGCAAGTCAGTAACTTACTGTTGAAAAAGACTAGCCCTCAAAGTACATATGCTGCGATATTGTGTGTAGTGGTTGCCAAGGTAAACCTGTCACCTCAGGTGCAGGCAGTGGTTACTCATCACATTTGCAACGGCCATTATGGCCATGAAGAGAGGTTCTTGACACTTGCAGTCAGCCCACCGCATTATTCTAGGGAAGAGAAAAGACCACATTAGACCACATTATTGGTCAAATGTTCAGGGGAATCCCCCAAAGTGGAGTAGAATTTGTAATAAGGGATTAATTCCTCATTGGCATCCACCCAAGCAGCCGTACGGCTTCAAAGGAAAGCTATACAGCTTTCTCAAAGCTGTATAGCTTTCCTTTGTAGCCGTACAGCTGCGCTTGGGTGGATGCCAATGAGTCATTACTCCCTTATTACATAGACCACATAATTCTAGTGAAGAAGAGAAAAGGTTTGGGTGTGCTAGGCTAGTTGGTCATATGCTCTAATTTTCAGCAATCCATCGGTTACTTTGTACTGCTAACATTTTATAGCCATGAAAACACTGCTATGGTGTGCAAATCTTTTGCCAGGAAGCAGCCAAATCAGTTGATAACACTGCGTGTTTATTTTCAATACAAAAGTTACATTATTCAAAAATAAGATAAAGTAAGATAAAGATAACTCAAAAATCAATCCTTAATTGGCCTGTCCAGCTTTAGCAAGATAAAAAGGCTGCATTACCTTCCCAGTGGCACTGCAGTGCCGGGCAGGAGCGTGGCGCAGCCACTCATGGATAGCTGCTCCAACGACGTAGTCATTGGCGTCATGACCCCTCTTTATGGCACCTATTCAGAAAAATTTCACCCATGTAATTATTTCCTGCCTAGGTTTGCGGACCCCTCCTCCAACAGACAACTGAAGCTTCCATAAACAAACTATGATAATAAAGCATTTTAGCCAAATGCTTACGGCAAGGCTCCCCACTTACAGCGCTATATATGAAGCACAAGATAGAGGCCATAAGCAATCATCTAATATACAGCTGTACTATAACATGTCTTGAATGTAACAGCACTTGAAAAATCTTCACCCGTGCCAAAAATCCATGACTTACTTATTAGGCATGAGCAGAGCCGCAGGTCATTGAAAGCGTGTTTCCCTTTTTTGCCCAGCCACGAAAACTGGCATGCCAGGCTGTCCTCCAGAAGGTGCCGCAGGAGTCGTCTCGTTGATGAGGTTACATTCGCTCCACCTTTCCCCGAAAGTTCTTGAATCTAAAAAAAAATTAAATTGAACACAATCCTAACTGAAATTAAAGTTTCATATCCAAAACATTGCCAGCAGCTGCTTTTAGCGAGATAACATCATAGATGGCATAAAAAATGCAGTATAAGCGTTTTATAGTGTAGCCTTGACAAGCTCCATAATTGCATTCTACTTCTCTGAGTAAACAGGAATTCCACATCAAGTACCAAGTACCGTATTGCGCACAAATTCAAGTGAAAGTAGTAAAATATGCACCAACATACAGATTTCAGTTTAATAAAAATACTTACAAAATCTTCTCTCTTTGAACCATGCAGAGTCACATCAAATTCCTTCAGAGCCTCGTAATCTTTAAATGGAGTGGTGATCAACGGGTTTTGTTCACGGGAAACCACAACGTCCCTAGAAAGTCTGCCCGCCATTCCCACGATCACTTCACCTTGCTGCTGCTGCTGAATGATTCTCAGCAGGGAGAGTCTGCTCAGTACATGCTACTGGAACTCTAGAGGTGCATGCAGGCAAAATAATCCACAAAGAAAATCAGAATGATATGATAACAGAGAACTGTGAGCTGTGAAACTAATAGGTCTGAACCACACCAAACAGAGGAAGAAAACTGACAAAAGTGCATTAACAACTTAAACCAAGCAGGATGAAATTGGCGTGTTAAGCCAGGCAGTGTGAAACCGCAAATCAAAGCTACTGGTGGCATGCAAAAGCTTAAAGCACAGTGGCAGTGGCAAGTCTTGCTTGCTGTGTGAACAGGAACATATCATGCATGATAGTTGAAACCAGACCAGGCACATATAAAAACCGTACAGACCCAATGCGAGACATGCAGAAATGTTTAAGTCAGTGCTTCGTCTTTAGTCACCTTCGGGCAACATCAGCTTTCTTCGCGACCAGTGCTCTACTGCACCCTGGCTTGCAGGCAAGGGAAGACCTGTAGGAATGAGTGCATGAGCATTAAAAGTAATAAAAAAATAGCTTGCGCAAACACTACACCCACGCACCGGTCAATGGCACAAAGTAGCCAATAAGAAGGAAATCAAATATTTAGCTTGACATAAAGACAGCGACATCTGTCTAACAGGCAGCTGAAATGTAGCTGCTCTGTAAGTGGTGCAAAGGCAGCAAAGGATCTGTACTGTATTTTGTTCATTGGAATGGCAGAGCATTTGCAAATGGCCAGCAATAATTTACAACTGAAATTTCAATTTGTGCTGTTCTGTTTCAGTTTCAACACCTAGTCTAACGTTCGACGGAATACCGTCTGGACAGGATGAACCATAATAACAGGGTGAAGTTTGGGTCACTGACCAAGTCAAAAAGAAACGAAAATGACGTTTCGGGTCCCGTACGGGACCCTTGTTCACAATAACTAATGACAGCTTGTTGGCCAAATTGATAGCGAATATTCACGTAGTCTAACGTTCGACGGAATACCGTCTGATCAGGATGAACCATAATAACAGGGTGAAGTTTGGGTCACTGACCAAGTCAAAAACAAACGAAAATGACGTTTCGGGTCTCGTACGGGACCCTTGTTCACAATAACTCAAAAACAAACGAAAATGACGTTTCGGGTCCCGTACAAACGAAAATGACGTTTCGGGACCCGAAACGTCATTTTCGTTTGTACGGGACCCGAAACGTCGTACGGGACCCGAAACGTCATTTTCGTTTGTACGGGACCCGAAACGTCATTTTCGTTTGTTTTTGAGTTGGTCAGTGACCCAAACTTCACCCTGTTATTAAGTTTCAACACCTGCATAGTGATGTGACAAAAAAGACGTTCATATGAAGCACAAAAATTTCAGTAAAACACCTCCTTGGTACCTTCTCATTCGAACTCTTGAGGCTTCTTAGTGCAGGTCAGACTCCTTTAAAGTAATGAAGTAGCAATAGTACTGCACTTTTTGTATGTCTCATATGGCCTCAACATGTTTTATATGTCCCGTCAACTTTCTTTGGTTGTACTGGAAACCAAGCCATGCAAAAAAATTCAATTGTTCATTATAACTGGGCACAGGTCAATTTCACATGCCGTTCCATGTTTACTAATTTGTGCATTATTCCAAATACCATACTACTAATATTTGGCATTTCAACAACACACTACAGCTGTGTCAATTAACACAATATGGCCACCATACAAGCTACACTTCCCAGCAATTGCCTGTAGGCAACCAAGTTTCACATTATGAGTAAAGGTCAACCACAACCATTTAAATGCAGTGCTGGAACCAGCCGGAAAGCGTATATACTAAACAATCAAAAATTAGTTGCAGCACAACATGTTGTCTCAACTTGAGTTTTTAAAAATGAACCATTCCTTAGGTTCTACAAAAGACCTTCAGTCTCATAGCCACATTTTAAGTGGCCTGCTCGGTTTAGCTTAATGACTAGCTTCGGCAGTTATGCACCAAATATATTCAAAAGGGCCATGTCCAATGCCTCAAAATTTAGCAGCAACACACAAAAATTTACCACTACCTTGTTTTTGTGACAGCTGATTGTCCGTAATCAACTTGCTTGTAACCCCTAGCACTGCAATTCGAAAAACAAGCAAAGAACATTGAAAATAGCTCCCATTTTCCCTTCACTATTAAGACTACCACAGTAAAAAAAAACTATGTAGCATAATGCAAGCAATATGCACATACTTAAGCAACGGAATATCAGCTGAGTGAACACTTACTAGGATCGGTCTCCAAGAGCATCTTGGGATCTTCATCTGAAAGCTTCCCAAAAAAAGATTAGACTTTTGCTGCAAATGCCAAATTATGATTTATTAACTTCATCGGCAACTAGAGGAAGAACGTTATCATTTGCTGAAAATACAATGTATGCACATGAGAGCATTGTATAGTTGCCCTATGCAGCATACATACCTGTGCTGGACGATGGTCTGGGGAAACTGCTTGGTGGAGTAAGCCCCTCATCATCGCTCAGGTAATGACTTGGTCGCAGTACCTTAAACAAGGAGGTAAAGTAGACTGAACATGGGAATCAAACAACATAGAGGTAAATAATACCGAGCCAGCCCCAGTAATTACCTTTCGCTTCTCCATTCCTTCACTGTCGAGGTCCGAAGTATACCGTGCATGATCAAGCTTCCGCCTGGCATCTTCATAGCTGGCTGAAATATGAGTGATCATGTACAGCAGTTTAGTACCTTCTAGCTAGGCTATGCATTGTACACTTACTGTATGTTCCCTTGATTTTTACCGTGAAAGTCTTCCATTCTTTACTAGGCTCTTTTCCTTTTAGGACAAGCCCAGCCTCGTCACCTGGGCCTGGTGGCCACTAGAATTTCGCTCCAACAATCCAAGTTGATGGCGCAATGTTAATCATGGTTTCCTCCACAAATTCGACTATGCAAAACTCCATCTGCATGAGAGTTTCAGAATGGATAAACATCCAGCAGTAAATGTACGTCAAACGTTTGGAAAGGATCCAACATATTGGGAGAAATCTACGTATGGCAAAAATTGCATGAAAACTAGAAGATTGCAAATAACTGCCGTATTATAACAGTGCAGTAAGCAAACACGTATGAAGGAAAGGGGGAAACAAAAAAGCACTATAGGTGGATTCAATTCATGAATGCAGCAGTGAATACCTCTCAAAGGAGGCCGTCCAGCCAACGGTGTTGAGTGGATCTCATATGAAGGTTAATCACTTAACACGACATCGCAGGTGGCTGCCAGGTGCTTCTGTGAAAAAGGAGATGAACTGCGATGTCATGCCACTCGATCGATGCTGTTATCTGGAGGGCCTCTTCAGAGGGGCATTTGACGCCATGTCCTTAAAGGGGCCCTGAAAGGAGCTCTAATAAAGCTGCAGTATCCCTGCGATGTTGAAGAATGCCTCTTCACGAATACTGTCCAGCAAGAAATTTTCTAATGCAATTTGTAGAAGCGGCGTTATCTGTAGTCAAAATTTGAATTTCAGCGTCTTC
This sequence comes from Amblyomma americanum, assembly GCF_052857255.1. NCBI lineage: Eukaryota > Metazoa > Arthropoda > Arachnida > Ixodida > Ixodidae > Amblyomma > Amblyomma americanum. The sequence continues at coordinate 23,436,584 of NC_135497.1, read as the reverse complement.
ACGCTTTTCCCTCTCCTCTCGTCACTTTTTGCACGCAGGAAGGTCGGCGCTCCAACGCCGGCCCAACCTCCAGGGGTGAAGCTTCCCGACTTGCCAGAACTACGCAATTTATTTGCCGTGGCCACGGTAGCTGCCTGACGTCTGAAAGAATCCAACTAATAGCCAGCACTCGACATGTATACTTAGATGCGTGTGACGGAGGGGGGGGTCAGAGCATGAAAAAGTCGCCAAAAAGGGCCCGCCAACTTTCGTGCGTGATTGTGGGTCCTCTGCTGCGTGCAGAAGTGTAATATTTGACCGAGGTTTTCATGACACCACAATGCAGTGATTGAGCGAGTTGATGTGCTTTCCTCGGAAGGTGTTTCAGAGCCCCTTTAAGTTGTATCGGACTATATAATCTGCACCTTTCCGTAAACTGTGCTTGCTTACCTCACGGCTACAGCGTGAACCAATATCAGCTCAGGCAGCCTTTTTCATTATTTAGCTGCAGTGCAACAGTGGCACGACTGCGTGCTTGCCATTGTAGGGCAGCACCACTGCTTTCTTCACATTTACAACAGGCCAGTACCTAACAGATGACAGTCTGTTGACAATACAAATTCAAAGTCTTGTAGAGTCAAAAGGATGCACATACAACGGCTCAACATCCAAGAACTGCCTGCCTAAAATGCATGGACAGCCATTTTCCATCCAGTGTGCGAAGGCACTAATCAGAACAGTGTCACTGCCAATTTGACAACAGTTGTTGCCTTCTTTAAGGCTCAGTGTAAAAGAATTAAACTTTGCTGCACTCTACTGCGGTCCAATACATCCAAACGGGCGGCCAGCTTTGTCATCACTACCTAGCAGATCACAGTTAGCCCTATGCTCTGCACCAGATGGCTTCATTGCACAAGCGCTTTTTTTCTTGCATCCTGTTATATATCAGGCTGAGAGGGCATCCTGGCTTGCGAAGCAACGCTTCAATTTTCTGCAAGTTATTCTCGAAAGGAAATGCTGAAAAAGATTCCAACGTACCGTATTGTTCAGCATCTGAAGCAAGGCGTAGAAGGCAGTGAACATTATACGACACATTTTGTTCGCCATAAAGCAAAGCAAAATCTTGCACAAAATTTTCCATCAGAACATGAGCATAACTTGCATGCTCCTGGCACAATGACGGCATGCAAAATATTGTGCTAGCTGCAATATTAGAAAATTTCTGTAAGCAGCCTCAGAGATATTGTCCTTCAAGATGACAGGGCCAGTGTTGTGAAGAAGGAGCCAGAACTCTGAGGCCTTCCACCTATCCTTTCCATCAAGTGCCCTTGGACGGTGCACAAACTCCTCTGGCACATGCTTTTCAAGAGACATACTCTGTTTCGATATATTTTCACGATCTTTTGGACCAATTCGAATGGACAGTGGACCTGAAAACCACAGGTTTACAAGTTTCCTTGTTACACCTAAGTACACTAGGTGCATTGGATCAAGAGGCACACACTTACACAGTCAATGGGTAGTTCGGTCAAAATGGAAACTCCATAATAATGGTCCTCATCTGTCTGCAGGCGGAATGACTCATCTGTTCTCGGCACTCCTGCCGTCAGTGAAAAAAAACTTTGTCATCAAAGCCATCCTCTGCTGTGCACTTGGGGCACCCATAGTAACTGCTGCGCTCTTTCGTTTTGAAGATGAATGAGCGAGCTGGCACATCACAGATAATGTTTCCGACCTCAACCTTTACAGTGCCACTGGGAAGTGAAATGCCTTTTTCTAGAATTTCCTTGAGCTCATTCACAAAAGGCCTTAAAAAGCTGTCGACACAACCTGGTTTTGAGGGGCCCATAGATGCCCCAACAATAAACGGCTGTAGTTCAGCAACAGCCAAGTCTGAGGTATACACAAGGCCTTGTACTGGCCAATGTTGTTGCTTTGAGCTTTTAGACAAGGGAAGCCCATCTATGTTAAAGCTTAGCAAAACAACTAGTGCAGCACAGCCAGAGTTAAGCAGAGCATTCGTTAACCCCTTTTCTAGACCGTGATGGCAGTAAAATCCCGGAGCTAGAGGTACAACACTTGCTGCCATAGCTGACTTATGAGGGGTTTCCAGCAAACTTTGTGCATCCTTTGGAAGGTCACAAAAACAGTAATGCGACTTCAGAATACCCAATAACGATGTCAGGGAACGGTGCTTTATATTATGTTCTACAGCCCACCGAGCCAAACGGACAGAAAAACTTTCAGCGCTTGGATAGGCCGTCCCTTGATCGAACTGCTCTAGTGCTTCTGAACCAAACACGAGAGAAGACAAGTCGTCTGAAATCAGGTCAACGAATTCGCGTAGCACACTCTTCAATGCACCTACGGTTTTCCTCATCCGAGAAGTCCCAAAAGCTGTCAACATTACTGTCGCAAGAAACTGTTGCCTCAACTGTCCCATGGTCTGGAGCAATTGCCGTAGTCCCCGCGACATGCTTTTCCAGTATGGATTGTTCATGAGAAGTGTCTTGAACATTACTGTCATTTAGCGCACCTCGTGAATGCCCAGAATGTGAAGAGCAGTCACTGATAACGTTGTCTCGGGGAACTGACACTCCTAACTATTCGAGCATGCCTTCTACTTCAAGACGCGCTTTCTTCCGAGCATGATGCTCTGTCATTAGTTTTGGCATCTTTTCACACTCAAAACACTAATCCCTATTTTTTTTTCTGCGCACGTGCTCCTTATTGAACCGTGAGCAAGAATGAGCCAATAAATATGCGAAAAAGAATATCAGCGCTCAGGTGAACCAGTTATGCCCATACAGCACATAAAATTGCGTTACACTTCACTGGACATGAAGCATGAATGCATATAGTTGACAATACGCATACATACGAGGTAGAACGTTCTTGCGGGCTAGGTTGGTTCATTGCAGAAAAAAGGTTAGAACTGTGCGAATTAGACACGACAGGAGAACAGGAACAAACACGACAACCGAGGCGCAGATAATGTTTCTCAACCTTTAAGTGAAATGCCTTTTCTAGAATTTCCTTGAGCTCATTCACAAAAGGCCTTAAAAAGCTGTCGACCCAACGTGGTTTTGATGGGCCCATAAATGCCCCAATAAACGGCTGCCTGTGTTGTAGTGTTTGTTCCTGTTTTCCTGTCGTGTCTAATTCGGGCAGTTCTAACCTTTTTTCTGCATACATACGTTCCTTCTGACAGCGACGCTCCCGACATTATCACACAAAGGGTGCTGCATTGACTTTGCCAAGCCTACCAAAGTTCCTTGTTTCGGTGTGCTAGAGGAGACAGTGTAAAAAAAGAATATCAGCGCTCACGTTAAACAATTGTGTGAATGCAGCGCATAACATTACGTTAAACTTCACTGAACATCATCAAGCGTGAATCCAGAGTTCAAAACTGTATACATAAGTTCCTTCTATAGAGCTGCACCACGCCGCTTGTTGCAAAAAGCGCGCGCTATGAAAATTGCTGCGCTGACTCTGGCCCACGACCGGCTTGATTACTTGGCTTATTACCAAGTAATAAAGCCGGTCGTGCTCTGGCCCAAGCCCCGCAGCGCCCCCAGTCCCGCCAAAAACTTCGCGCGCTAGCTTTTCGCCTTGCATCTGAATCGCTCCAAACGTTAAACGGCTTACTAATAAATCAACGCAACAAAGAAAGCATTTATTTGTGGTAACACTTCAGTCTGTTATACTTATGCCCAGATTTCTGATGAGGATGAACAACGCCTCCTTTAAGTAAAGGAGGCACTGGGATGAATCATAAGTCACGTGACCAGCGGATCTGCGGTAGTAGCCATCGTCATTGTGCCTCGACAAGAATTACATAAAGGCGCTAGTTTTGAATCGCTAAATGTAGCTTGAACGTCCAGCTCCAGTTTCCAGCCAAGCCGCCAAATTACTAATGGTGTCTTCGACTGGTCGCTTTAGATCGCTCTAGAGCACTCTGAGAGGCGACCACACATTCGGCTGGTCGAAACCGGCCGCTATGACTACATTCGGCTGGTTCTTTGCGCGCCTCCAGTTCAGAGCGCTCTGAGGCGCTCCGAGAAAAAAGTCGGAGTGGCTCCGAGATGAGTCCACGTGACAGAGCCACTTCCGCCATTTCGCGGAAGCGGTGCGAGGCCTCGGCGTCCCCTGCGCGTAGGCAGAAGCAAGTGTAGGCTTTTGACGCAGTAGTAGCGTCCTTGCTGTGTTGTTTTGCGGGTGCCGCGCTGTGCGAGGCAAAATGTCCAAGAGAGGCCGGATAACTACACTAGGAGCGCGGTCTGCGTTGCTGCCGCATGACAACAGCGATTCCAGCAGCAGCTCAGACGAGGACGACAGTGCTATCCACCACAAGGAGATGTTCGAAAAATGAGCGTCCCAGCCTATATCTGTTACATAATGCAATTGTTGCATAATTCCCTTGTCGTGCGTCGCGAAAGTTATCTCACGATGGTAGTTTACACCGTCCCGGAATTCGTTCAATGCGCGCGTAATGGCAAAGCCGGCCAGAAAAAGCGAGACTATACACGTACTCTATATAGGCACTTGTTCGCTGCTGCGTTCGGCGACTTCTGGAAGCACCCAGGCCAACGCCAACACACTTACAGACCATGTGATTTTTTTTGCGTCTGTTGGCACAGTTGCATCGACGCTAGCGTTAACGACAGCACAGAAACGAAACTATGCCGCGGCAGATGGCACAAACAGCTCTGTACAAAATGCGCTTGCGTGGGTTCGCTCCGACAATTTTGTTTCTGCCATCCGTTTTATTCTTGTCGCCTGCACCTTAAAATACACAATTTCTAGATTCTAATATAGCGATGATTGTATGGGATTAATGCGGCCACCGCGATAGCAGCGAAGAAGCGCACGCGTACCGCAGGTATGCTCCCTCTTCATTGCTAAATCCCTTCCACAGACAGCTGCTCAGGCTAACCTAGACTCATCGCAGTGCGTTTCTGAAGAACGGTATTTGCTTATATCAGCTTTGTCCCCCTTTCCCTTATATATCATGTTCATTCTACTTGATCGCCATGCATTGGGGACTTTGCCATCCACTACCATTTTTTTCACTACCTCTATTAATGTTTGCTTGGATTTTGGTCAAAGCTTCTTTATTAATATAATTGGAATACCATCTGGTCCTGTTGACGTGTCACTAGCAACCTTCTTCTCTTGTCATAACGCGAGCGCATGGTTGCGCTCTCTGGAGGGCCACCTCGTCCGACACGGCTGCGCATCGAAGCGAAGTGGCAGATGAGGAGAAGCGCCACGCGCAGGTCCAACTTCTCTAGCGCCACTCGGCTGAGTGGCCGTGTCGGACGCAGTGGCCCTCCAGAGAGTGCAGCCACGCACTCGCATGTTCAGGGTGGACGACCCTGTACTTATGGGACCGCTGTTCGCTTCGACCGACGAATGCCTCGGGGACTGCGGAACCACCGTGCCTGATCACGTTGTAAAGAATTCACATTACTAACTTGCCTATACTCTGCGCAAATCAGGATGAAAGCTCGGAACTTATGAGCGCACATATACCCACTCGACCAACCCATAAATTACGTGAAATGAAAGCATATTTTCATACGGGCAATTAATCACGACAAGATTTTCTTGAGAAAGCTTCGAAAAAGACTTTCATTTTTCTGGAGCACCTTCGAAGGCACAAGCACTACACAAGTGCGAGCACACAAACCACGCAAGCACATAACCGTCCTTTCACAACCAATGTGCCACACCACACGTCCAGAGCAGCCAGAAGCCGACCAAACAAGCAAGCGATGCAAAACGCCCGCGCCTGCACAACAGCGATGCATAAATCACAAATGACGCCAAGCCAATCTATAATCCATAGGTGAAAATAACGCTTTCGTTATTACGACCAGGTCGGAATAATGATTTGGCTTGGCTTTCCGTTATTTTCACCTGGTCGAAATAACGCCAGCTGGCCTGCATTGTCCAGCGAGCCGAAGCCATAATCAAAATCAAATGTCCCGATTTGTTGACGGCGCCTCGTAGCGGCTTTGTCAGCTTTTTTTTTGGTTTTTCGACTTCTTTCGTCGTGTTGCCGGCGACAATGCCGAAACGCAAGTGCAAATTCACGGAACAGATGGGAAAAGAGTACTCGTTCATCAAGAAAACTAAGTCAGAGGCGGATGTGCGCTGTGATGCATGTGGGGCAGACTTTTCAGTCGCTCACGGTGGACGTTCGGATATAGTAAAACACATCAGCTCTGTCAAGCACAAGCAGAGTGTGTCGGCTGCTGCTAGATCCAATGCAGTAACCCAGTTCTTCAGACAGGAACGTGCCGGGGAAAAGGAACTCCAACTTGCTGCATCAAAGGGTGTATTCGCCTTCCACACGATCGCTCACAACCATAGCTTCCGATCAATGGACTGCACTTCAAAGCTTCTGCAGAAATTGTTCAACGAAAAATCCTCCTGCGCTCGCACAAAGGCAGAAGCGATTGCTTTGAACGTGCTTGCTCCGTCTGCAGAGGAAGAATTGAAGACTGACCTGCAGGAGGCTAAATTTATCTCAGTGTTCTGTGATCCTTCCAACCACAAGGATTTGAAAGTGCTCCCGATAATGGTGCGCTATTTCACCGCTGCTGCAGGAGTGCAAACGAAGCTCCTTGAGATTAACACCTTGCCAGGCAAGACTTCAGCTATGGTGAGCCAATATATAATGGACGCACTCGAAGCCAACCAAGTTACATCAAAGCTGGTTGCTTTCAGTGCCGACAACGCAAATTGCAACTTTGGTGGTGCTGCGCGAAACGGGAAGAACAATGTGTTCTCGAGATCGCAAGATTCTATGGATCACAAGATCGTTGGAATTGGCTGCGCTGCGCACATAGCGCACAACACCGTTCAGACTGCTGCCGATTGCCTGCCATTAGATATTGAGGCCGTGATTGTGAAAATCTACTCATACTTTTACATTTACACGGTCATAATGGAGTCTTTCAAAAAGTTTTGTGATTTTGCATCAGCGGAGTACCAGCGGCTTCTGGGCTATAGCAAGACCAAGTAGTTGGCATTGATGCCAGCTGTTGAGAGGGTCCTAAAGCTCTAACCAGCTTTAAAGGCATGTTTTTGTCAATAGACAAGTGTCTGTCTCTCATCAAGTCGTTTTTCGAAGACCCATGTGGAGAGCTCTGTCTCTATTTTCTGCATAGCCAAGCTGCTATGTTTGAAGCTACTGTACTCCAAATTGAAAGAGACACGAAGACAGCTGTGGAAGTCTACAGCGCCTTAAGCTAGCTGCAGACTGAAGTGTGAGAAAGATTTGAGCAATCATTTCTACCATCAAGTGTGCGCTCAAGGGCAACAGAGCTCGAAGAACAGGGACAAGTTCAAAGAGAACAGGTTGTGAATACTGTGGTGAAGTTTTATGCAACTTGCGTGTCATACCTCGACCAATGGTGCCAGCAGTTTGATGAAGTACGAAGCCTTCTATGGGTCTCGCTTGGGTCATCCCCATGCTGCAATGACATGCAGAAAACTGTAGAACTCATAACTTCAGGGTTCAATCATGTCATAGTTGATCAGAATGCCATGTTTGATGAAATCAATAATGTCTCACATTATGTGACCGCTGAAAAAATTTAGGAATGGAAGGCGCAGAAAATATCTGTTGGGGAACGCTTGATGGAGATTCTCGGGCACTTCGAGAAGAATGATGTGCCTTGTGAGAACTTGATGACCATGCTGGAATATTGCATGTGCCTGCCAGGTACAAATGCACCCGTAGAGAGGGCGTTTTCTCTCATGAGCAAGATATGGACAGCAGAGAAGACACAGCTTAAAGTGGCGACATTAAAAGCCATGCTTGCGCTGAAGGTAAATGCATGCATGACGTGCGAGGAATACTTTTCAAATCTTTGCAGAAAGGAACATTTGCTAAAGAAAATACATTCTAGCCAGAAGTATTAAAGAAGGAGACACTTTTCGCACAGGTTGATTTAGAAAAACGACAATGGCTTTTGCGTGTTCGAAATAAAAAATAAAAATGTATGATTGAATGGTCTCTTTGTACCCACCCCCCCCGTCCCACTTTGGGTTCCATAGAATATGGTCACATTAGTGAAAGATGAATTGTCATACAGCATTAGCAATGTTAATATACCACGCAAATAAAGGCACCGAAATTCTGGTGCGTATCGTAACTTCATCTTACTACAGACTTGAGTCAAATCCATCCACAAAGTGTGCCTTTTGACATATGATTCCCACCTGAAAAAAAAAAGGATGTAACCTAAACCAGCAATGCACATTGAACTCCCTGTACAACAAAGCGGTCTTTTCTCTGGCATGGTAACATTAAATACATGGGGAGACAACCAGCTAACTACCGATATGTAGATTTGCTAGAAAAAAAAAACAAGGATTTATGGACGAGCGGTGGGAGTTGCTTGGCTAGTTGGTTCACGCTTCATGACAAAGAACAACAGCACAAGGCAAAAATGTAGATGTGGAGGCCAGTGCCCATGTTTGTGGGAGTGGTTTACACAACTGCTTGAGTCTGTTCTTTATTATCTATTGTTGGCCACCATTTTATAATGAGTATAAGTTCCGCACTGAGAAATGAGCAGCAATAGAATTCTGAAGCGATCTGAACGACAGATAACACGCAATGTTATAAATCACAAATTACCTCTAAACTTTCCTTGACTCGCCCATCATCGTTGATGGGAAGGCAGCCAAGGAAGTGTGGAGCTGCCAGTAGAAGATACATGGGACACCAGGTGACCCAGTTGAAGTGCCTGTCCGTCTCAGCTGCCTGGACAAATAAAAATGATGAGAGCTATTAAATGTGTTGCTAAAAAAAACATTTGAGGGTTGTGATCACAGCATTTCTCTCAGTGGATTAAGCTTCACTGTACACATTCTCAATGCAAGACTAAAATTTCATAGATAAGTGTCTAATGCATATGCACAGGTACTGGTGAAATTAATGCATGCAATTTACATTTGCAATGTGACTAAACTACATCCTGCTAGTTGCTGCTTTGCAACTGAAGCCACGACTGTGCATTACGGTTCAACTATTGTCATTCTAGCAATATCTTACTAGGTTAATTTCTAGATTTATTTATTGCATATATCTTTCCCAGGCTGCACTGTGTATGCTATTTCACAAATGCTGCTAGTACACAGTGAAGCCTGGTAAAGAAATATGAAATAAATCTAGAAATTCAATTAACTATATTGTTGCTCTAGCAGGCGGCCAGAAATAGCGACGCGTACAGCAATGCTGTCAGCGCTGCAGCTCGCAATTTGCAAATAACAACGACCAACAACACGTGCGTAACGAGGAGGATGAAGTTTACATGCAGCGCCGTGCACGCGTGCACGAGCGAAGATTCGAAGTGCTGCGTATGCTGCTACTGCCTGAGGACATTACTCTCGAGTCTCAACAAGAAATACCGGTAAGTACGACCTTTACCGAACGATTCTCGTGCTATTGGGTTCTTGGCACTGTTTTCATAGTGCAGCTGAACTGCTTACATCAGCCTCGCATGTGCGACAGTAGCATGTGTTGTCGCTGGAGCAATGCGTCGATTCTCTTCGCCGTCGTCGCATAGGTCGGGGGTGTCGCAGACGATCTTGAGAATGCACTGTTGAGGTAGTAAGGTTTTCCATTTTCAGCTTCACTTGTTTGTTGTTGCATGGGCCTTCTCCCGGCGGCAGCCCGGCGTTCAGTTCCGCTACAATCGCAGCATATAGGCGAGCGTCGCGCGTGTTACCGTATAAGATCCGTATCAGATGCGTATAAGAGCCGAGGTTGTTGAATCAAGCCAGATGACACAACTATGGGAGGACGAGTCCTTCGACGTTGCTGCTGCTGCTGCTGCCATGGGCGCTGCCATCTTGGCGGTTAAGGTAGCAAACAGAGGCTGCGGAGGTCGGCAAGCTCGGTTTGGTATGGCAGAGTGAACTAGAAGATACAGTGAACGAGAAGATAGGCGTAGTGGTTAGTGAACGCGCTTCACACGCAGAACACTAGGGTTCGATTCCTCCAGAAAGAACGATTTGTTTTTCATTTATTTTATTTTAAATCGCAGTTTGTTTTAGTGCAAACAAGCCGTGGTAGCAAGAAAAGAAAAAGTAAACCGCACCGAAACTGAAGTTTGTGAAGCGTCGCCTTGCTGCTGCTGTGAAAATAAATGGCCCCAGAATCTCCGTACCACCTGCAGCGCCAACATTGAATGCGCGTTTAGAGCACACCCGACGTTACTCTCCAAGCTTCGATCTGTGCTTTTAGCAGATGGGTAAGACAAACACTCTTTTTCAAACAGTGCCCAGGGAATCGTTTCGTTCAGCTTGGCGTCTGCGAGCTGCACAGAATGCGCCACGCAGAGGTACGCTGTCAATGACGGCCAGCTGTGGGGCGCGAGTTGATGCATGACTGAAAAAACCTCGGCGCAATGAAGACAATAGAAGGAAGAAAGACAACACATGCGCACACTACCAACTGTTTATTGGAACAAAATGGGCACATTTATAACCCTCATTCACTGTTCTATATCGCTCACACCCAAGTAACAAGTAATATGCAAATTACAAGTTTAAAAACAAAACGCAGAAGGCTTATCTACAATTCGCTTAAACCTCTAGCTTATGTAAAGATTGCACAATTTAAGCACTAGGTTATAATAGAAAGATAACCAAACAAAATCTTAGCAATAGCAGTGTCACTCAATCGTAGCAAAAGCAGTGTCATGCATTCGACGCCAAAACTGAAAAATTCGTTCAAGGGGAATCAAATCCTGGTCTTCCGCGTGTGTAGCGAGTTAACTAACCACCACGCCACGCAGCGCGCGGGTTCTGCCGCCCTTAAAAAGGCACCTAAGGAAGGATAACGTTCGCAGCGATCCTAGCGGAAATTACCCTCTTTTTGCCTCAATTTTGATACACAGGCGGCATAGGCGTTTGATACACTCTTTTAGTTCACTCTAGTTTGGGTAACTGTGGTTAGGTGGCGTAACTGCAGTTTCGTCTGCCGTAGGAGCACGGTTATACAGTATTGTGCGTTTTTATCGCTGACACATTCAAAAATTTCCCCGCCTCAACCGCTGGCTCATTTGCGGTGAAACTGCGCACAGAGCTTGCGTATTATGGTAACTTTTGTATCGTAGCAAGTTTGACAATGGCACTTACTTAGTTCAGGCGCACATGATGCGAAAACGTAAGCGTCTACGAGAGATCGGCGAGCCAAAACCCGCAGACGACGCTTTTTCGCTGAGAACCGGCAGTGGCGCCATCTGTATTCGGCAGCGGAAAGCGTCACGACTAGGCCGCCGAGGCGAGCGTTGCAAGGAGCGCGGGCCCTTTGAATATGCCGTTCGGCATTTGCTTCATCTTAAGTATTTTCAAACTATAGCACTGAAAAACAAACCAATTCTAGGCGTATCTCATCATTTGCCCTATTAAAACGATATACACACATTAGGCCGGAAGAACGGCTCTTTTTCTCGCAGGACGCCCCGCCGACCTCCTCTAAGTCAGCGCAACCGGTCCTTTGACTGGTCCCCTGTTTTTGGGCGCAATAAAAGAGTTTACCTACCTACCTCCGTCGTCAAAAGGGAATGGTGTGAGCTGTTGAAAGAAAGAATACTAATTTATTGGCAGTACACGCCGTACGCTCGTGTGTACATTCCGTCCATGTGTCCGTATCTTTCTGAACTGTTTTAAGAATGATCTGCCACCGACTCACCCTTGCCGCTGCATTGGTTGGAAAGCTGGCAAGTAAAAGACGTTCAGGCTGCAAAGCAATCAATCCTCAAAGTGGCCTCCTGCAGCGTCTATGCATCGCTGCAACCTGTGAGCGTATTCGCTGAACACTGCAGCTCTCATGTCGTCGCTTATCGTGTCGAATTCTTTTTTTATATGCTCATGAAGACGCTCAACACTGTGAAGGCTTCCAGCCCTGTAGACGCGCGATTTTATGTATCCCCACACGAAAAAATCGCACGGCGTCAAGTCTGGCGATCGCGGTGGCCAAGACATATTGGGCGACCCACGCCCCATCCACCGGCCCGGAAATTCTTCATTGAGCCATTGTCTAACTTTGCTTGCGTAGTGAGCAGGGGCGCCATCTTGCTGGAAGATGCATAGCCGCTGCTGCATGTGGTACTCCACCAGCTCCGGCAGAAATCGTTCCTTCAACAGGCGCAGATAAGAGTCAGCAGTCACACTGTCCTCAAAGAAGAACGGGCCGACCACTCCCTCTCGCCAAATTGCGCACCAGACAACAGTCCGTGGCGAGTTCACGGCCCTGGTGTGAGTGAAATGCGGGTTGTTTTTCGACCAGAAACGTGTGCACTGCCGGTTTACTTGGCCGTCCAGGTGAAAAACAGCCTCGTCACTGAACATCAAAAAATCGAGGCGTCCAGGATCTGCTGCCAGTCTCTGCTGCTCTGAGCGACAGAATGAGACCCGCTGGGCTTTGTCTGCTGGGCTTAAGTGCTGGTGTACACGCACCCTGTACGGACGCCATCCTTTAATCTGAAGTGCTCGGCTCACCGTCGATGGGGCTACGCCGAAAAGAAGCCCAGCACGGGTGCATCTCATACGAGGGTTGGTTTCAAAGACCCCCTCAACCGAATCACCGATTCCACGGCGTCCCTTTCCTTTATCTTTTCTTGCTTGCCTATTCACGGATCCAGTGTCTTCAAACTTATGGCGCCATTCCGAAACGGCTGTGTGAGACGGTGGCCGCCGACGAAACCGCACCATAAATTGTTTGCGGACGTAGTGCATTGAGTTTCTCTCAATTAGCCATACCACTGCCGCAGCTTTCTCTTTCGCACTGTAAGTTGGCATACCGAAGCTCATCACACAACACAGTGCAACGAAGACGTCTAAACAGCAGGGAAGAATAAAAAGTTCGCACCACACAACGAAATTAAACGAGAACAGCAGTTCAGGACTTCGTGGTGTCACCCTCCGATGCTTTCAGAGAGTCCCGAAACCAGACGAAATGAGCTGAATTGGATAAGCCACTCGGCAGAAGAAGAGATCAAACAATATTCTTATTAAGGTAAAGCCTCTTTAAATCAGTAATTTTGATATTTTTCCGCTCAATTAGCCGAAAATGTTGTAAGCGCTTCAGTTGAAGCAGACGCAAATGCCGAACGGCATATTCAAAGGGCCCGCACTCCTTGCAACGCTCGCCTCGGCGGCCTAGTCGTGACGCTTTCCGCTGCCGAAAACAGATGGCGCCACTGCCGGTTCTCAGCGAAAAAGCGTCGTCTGCGGGTTTTGGCTCGCCGATCTCTCGTAGACGCTTACGTTTTCGCATCATGTGCGCCTGAACTAAGTAAGTACCATTGTCAAACTTGCTACGATACAAAAGTTACCATAATGCGCAAGCTCTGTGTGCAGTTTCACCGCAAACGAGCCAGCGGTTGAGGCGGGGAAATTTTTTAGTGTCAGCGATAAAAACGCACAATACTGTAGTTACGGGGACCCGTTGTTTTTAAGGTCGCCCGTGTAAATGCGGTATTAGAAACATAAGCAATCACGTGACAAAGACATTTCGTTTGATTCGGTCACGGCAGACACATTTAAAACACGCGCGGCGCAACCGTTAGTGCGGTCTTGCGGTGCGGGATTCAAAATTTGTGTACATGTGGTAGTACGCTGTTGACTACGGCCGCTACCCATCATATCTGCCATACGTTGAATGTGGCAGCGGCGCCTTGTCTTTTGTGCGAAAGCTTTTGATTAGCGGTGAGTGCTGCAGCTAGTCGTGTACTGGATGCTCAAGCGTTTCCTTTCATTTCGGTGCTTAAGTCTAAACCATGGTTTTCTGAGATTCGCTTTTGCATGTATCATATTTGTCTTTTTTTCTCTCACTTAATTAAGTCGTGTACCACCTTCTGCTACCGGTTCTAACACTGCTCAATCGGGCCTCCCGTATTTTGTTTCGACAGAATTAAGGAACATGGCTGGGAAGCTGCTAACCTTCTCACCGCCTTCGAAGGTGCCTTCGAAGGTAGTCGAAGGCAGAGCTGTGGATGCCGAGGTGCCCATTCTGCTGCTGCAGCCATTCAGCAAGTCACCGCAGGTCACTTTCGAACAGATTCCGGTTGGCCAAGAGGCAGTTCGCCAGCTAAAAGTCTCGAACCCCTCCAACACCGACCACATGGTGACACTCAGCGATACGCTGCGGTCAAAGGGATTCAGAGCAGACCCAGAAGTGTTCAAGCTTCTGCCTGGACAGAGCCAGCTCGTGTCATTCTTCTGGAAGCCTAATGGCAACGAGACATCAAGCAGGCTGGCTGTCCCGATTTCTACCGACAAAGGCTACAAGGGCCGATTCGTCTTGCTGGGAACAGTCCGCGAGGAGCCGAAGCCATTGAAACCACCGCGTAAGGTACGACTGGCCCTTACTCAATTCCTGAGGGCGCCTACTTTATGAGCACGTAGCTGCGTAGCTGCTTCAGTCTCTATCTGCTGATCATACCTGAACTTGCTTCCAGACTGATGCATTGAAATCCATTTTGTGTCTTTATCTGTTTTAGCTAGTATGGCCTATGTTCTGGCGACATTCTGCTTCCAACTCTGGCGTCATCGATCTTATACTTAATTTCGCTACTCGGAGCTTAATCACTGAAAGTAAATTTCTTCCTGTCGGGTGAAGAATAAGTGAGGAAAACGCACAAGCAAAAAGCACAGACAGAAATGGTAACATCCTGAGTTACTGCCATACTGAAACGGGTTTTGTACAAAAAAAAATGTTCTTTCAGCCTGCATGTTCACTTGAAAGTGACCCTTCTAGGCAGGATGCTCATACAGAACTATTTTTCTGTTGGTATCCTTCTAGGTACATTAACAAATCCAAACCCAAGAAGCTTATGCTGGCCCACAATGTTGCATTTGCACTGAAATGGGCTGCTTCCAAATACACGGCCTTCAGAGAGATAGTCACCCCAATTTAGAAGAGATTCCTTGTGTCCCATCTCCCCATGCACCTTGCTTATCTCTGCTTAGCCCCCGTCCTTCCAGACCTTCCTTTTCCTGCTGAAAGAGCTATTTTGTCTGCATTTCAACTTGGTGCGTGACATAATTATGTCTGCAGTATTATAGCTGGATTTGCAGTAAAAGGCCTTGTTCAGACTTGACTACTCATGCACGTATTGCTTTTTAATGTGCAGAATCTGGTCAAGTCAAGCATCCTCACCAGTTCACAGAAGCCAAACCTGAGCTCAAGAGCTACAACCTCTGTGCAAACACCAAAGAAGGTTAACTCAACTCCTGCACGTGCGTGCAAAAAAGCGGTGCCTCCCATCAGAGCGACCATCCCAAAGGAGTTCAAATCCTCTGCAAACAAGAATGCTGGTCGTGAGAACCTGACCTCAAAAGTTTCTGCATCTGCACAAGTGTCCAAGAAGGCAGCCACAGCCATGTTAGAGCCATGCAAAAAAACAGTGCCTCCAGTCAGAGTCACTGTACCTAAATGTTTCGCATCTCGTCCAAACAAGAATGCCACTTCCAACCGTCCTGCAAGCAGCTCATTACCTGCATCCATCACCTGTGATCCTCTCATTGGTGGCGACGCTCAATCCCTGCTAGGTGGAGGAACCATTTCAGTGGTGCCGGCGTCCAATAAATCTGGAGGCCTCTATCCTCTGAAAACAGCAACATGCACGGAGGAGATCCGCAGAGAAATGTTTGCCTGTGGTGCTCCTGCTTTGGAAGCCACAGCAAACGTCACGGTGGAGGATAGTGAGGATAGCTTCAAGACTGCTAATGCTACATTTGAAAACAGCCTAGAAATGTCCAAAAATGCTTTTAATGACAGCCTGGAACCAGGTAAATTGGCAGATTCAACTGCTGTGGATGCAGCAGCAACAGTCAACAATAGCGAAGAACACTCAGACTTTGGCAATGGCAATAATGACACCTTTGTACTTGACCTCAGTGCTGAGATGTTATATCAGCAGATAATTGAAAAGCAGTCCTGTGCCAGTTCACAGAAAGAAGAACCCATCACCACATCTGCGGAGCAAGCCAAACCGCTTCTGTGCACCCCACAAGAGGCTGACATTGAAGGGTCACTATGGCCTCCACAGCTCCAGGCCATTTCAAATGAACAGCGTTCTTCATCACCGAAGTGCCCGGCCAAGGCTAGCAAGGAGGACAGTTTGCCCGACATCGAGAACCTGCTCACTGAACTGGAGCTAGTTGCAGGCCGTGATCCAAGATGCAGTGTAGATGACTCGCTGCTAGAAATGCTGTAGGTGTTTGCAGCTGGTTCTCACACGCAGCTGGTTCTCACATAAGAAGGATGTCACCTGCCGCACAGGTAGATGTTTTCTTGTCGAATCCCGACGAAGAAGCACGTCCACTCCTTCCGAAACGCATCTGCTCCGTTCACTGTCTGGTGCCTTCCTCGCGACCTGATGGACCACGGCAAGCAACTCCGGTGCCGTCTTCCGAGGTTCTACGGCGAACTTGGGGCCCAATGCCAGGACATTCTTCACGTGCTCAGGTAGATGGACATCTCCAATAGTAGTGACGTCCCTTCGAACCGTGCGACCTGTATGTGCGACCTGTATGACCTGTATGTGTTGCTACGCACCACCAAACCAGAACGTCAAGCCGACAGGGATTTCCAGGCATACCTTCGCATCGCCTCACAAACGACAGAGTTCATGTGCGAGGCTTCTCCAGGGCTGTGTTCCAAAGATACTGCAACGCTTGCTGCCACATGAACTCTGTCGTTTGTGAGGCGATGCGAAGGTATGCCTGGAAATCCCTGTCGGCTTGACGTTCTGGTTTGGTGGTGCGTAGCAACACATACAGGTCATACAGGTCGCACATACAGGTCGCACGGTTCGAAGGGACGTCACTACTATTGGAGATGTCCATCTACCTGAGCACGTGAAGAATGTCCTGGCATTGGGCCCCAAGTTCGCCGTAGAACCTCGGAAGACGGCACCGGAGTTGCTTGCCATGGTCCATCAGGTCGCGAGGAAGGCACCAGACAGTGAACGGAGCAGATGCGTTTCGGAAGGAGTGGACGTGCTTCTTCGTCGGGATTCGACAAGAAAACATCTACCTGTGCGGCAGGTGACATCCTTCTTATGTGAGAACCAGCTGCAAACACCTACAGTGACCTAAGTTACATCAACAAACAATCTATTAAAAATTGCTATATTAATACTTTTTTGCTTGCTTGTTTTCTTTTTCATTCTAACTTAATTCTACTTTTCTGTTTTTTTTTACAGGGGGCACAAAGAAGCCTCTCAGAAAAGTGTGAGAGGCAGGGCTATATTTGTCCACTTGCAGACTAAAAGCATTTTTCTTTTCAGTGGCCATAGATAGATTAGATAGATAGACAGAGGCAGACAGACAGACATACAGACAGGTAGGTATGCATGTATGCATGCATGGTAGGTAGGTACACTGCTTTTGCTACGATTGAGTGACACTGCTATTGCTAAGATTTTGTTTGGCTTATCTTTCTATTATAACCTAGTGCTTTGTGCAATCTTTACATAAGCTAGAGGTTTAAGCGAATTGTAGATAAGCCTTCTGCATTTTGTTTTTAATCTTGTAATTTGCATATTACTTGTTACGGGGGTGTGAGCGAACGGTGAATGAGGGTTATAAATGTGCCCATTTTGTTCCAATAAACAGTTGGTAGAGTGCGCATGTGTTGTCTTTTTCTTCCTTCGGTTGTCTTCATTGCGCCGAGGTTTTTTCAGTCATGCAGTCACTCGCGCCCCACAGCTGGCCGTCATTAAGTGACAGCGTACCTTTGCATGGCGCACTCTGTGCAGCTCGCAGACGTCTAGCTGAACGAAACAATTCCCAGCACTGTTTGAAAAGGAGTGTTTGTCTTACCCATCTGCTAGAAATGATTGAGAATTACGGCAGCACTGAACTCTTTGAAGACCATGTTCGTGTCGAAGACTTCTTCCCTTCTGACGTTAGCAGCATTAACCAGGCAGGGAATTCCACCCATATGTTTTAGCAGTGGAGGTCAGCAAAGAGTAGTGGTACCTATGCCTTTTAAAATTTTATGCATGACGCGATTGTGTGTTTCCCTTGCTAAACTTCGCCAAAGTGAAAACAATCAATGGACGATTAAAAGAGTTTAAAAGGTCACCTCTGTCATTGCTGACATTGCATGCACACCTCCATTGTGTGTAGCGTAATTCTCTTATGCATGCCCAGGCTAGTACATTATCGAGAGCAGGAACTTTTAAACTGCAGCTCCTATTTAGCCCTGTCGTTCTTGGTATGTGACGTCTGTACCACTTACCATGGCAGCACTTGAAATCATTCAAATGCAGATAATAATAACTAGCAGCATGCTAATCAACTTATAGATGCCTACAAGTGACCACTAAGCACCGATTTATTACTGTAAGGAACAAAATGTGCCGAAAAATTCATCATCGTCAGCCCAACAACGCTCACTGCAGGGCGAAGGCCCCTCCCATGTCTCTGCAATTAACCCTGTCCCTTGCCAGGTGCGGCCACCGTATCCCCACAAACTTCTTAATCTCATCCGCCCAGCTAACTTCCTGCTGCCACCAGCTACGCTTGCCTTGTCTTGGAATCCACTCCATTACCCTTATTGACCAGCGGTCATCTTGCCTTTGCATTACGTGCCCTGCCCAAGCCCATTTCTTTCTCTCGATTTCGGCTTGGATGTCATTACCCTCCATTTGTTCCCTCACTTTAATCACCGATTACATGTGACATCGCAATAGCATAGCCAGACGTTTCACTGAACCTTTGGAAACCATTTCATTTCAGCCGCCGCGGTGGCTGAGTGGTTACGGCGCTCGGCTGCTGGCCCTAAAGACGCGGGCTCGATCCCGGCCGTGGCGGTCGAATTTTGATGGATGCGAAATTCTAGAGGCCCGTGTACTGTGCGATGTCAGTGCACGTTAAAGAACCCCAGGTGGTTGAAATTTCCGGAGGCCTTGACTACGGTGTCCCTCATAGCCTGAGTCGCTTTGGGACGTTAAACCCCCATAAAAACCATAAACCCATTTCATTTCATAGATGCTTATACCTGTGTTGGCCAACGGTTCAACTCCCGATTGATAGCAGAATCAAGCTGGGACTAGCAGTTCTGTGCTAGAGCTCATGCAGATTTGAACACATAGTCCTGCACTTGTGTGAAATTTGGGGGCCCACAATCTTTGGATCAGAAATGCCTCATTGGGCAAGAGGGTATGCACACGCACGCACGCGCACACACACATGCACACACAAGGCAATTGGTTATATTGGTTGGGAAGTCTCGCTTGAAACTGTTTCCATTTACATTCAAATCAAACTTTATTTCACACCCGCGACAGGTGGAGCCAGGAGAATCCCCTAATGTGTGGTGATGGCAGACATCTGGATTCTTCTCCGACGCTTGTATGCCATCGCTTAAAAATTGTTGCTTGATGTTGCGCACAGCAGACAGGTTGCACAAAGGTATGCACACATCTCTTGGCAATGTTTGCTTGTCAGAAGCAATAACCTAGGCTGACAATAAAGGCCTTCTTAATTGAAACTGTAAATGTTGATATAGCCACCTGCCCTCACATTTGCTGAACTGATGCACTGTGTTAAAAGTAGATGTACTCACAGACAGCTACTTTTACAGCTCTAATAAAAGGGCACTGAACTGCTTCGAGAGTTTGACAAGATTCAAGCATTGGAACATGTGTGAAGCTTGTTAATAAGGAAGCAGTTTTTTTTTGTGGGAAAATTTTAACATGGGGAAGTAATCGCCGATTAAAGCCGCGACACTCCCAGTAAACCACTTGTGTTGACTAGACGTCAGATATACGTACTGCCCAGATGTTATGAACATTTATCAGATGACCGTATATATCTGGTTGACTAAGAATCAACATCCCCACAACTGCGAAATGCCTCTCCAGATCTGGTAACAGAGACATACTTTAGATGTTGCAGCTGGATGTTTGCAACATGATTTGGATCTTGTTCTGGCGCTCAGGTATGCTGATTGAACACAGAAGAGACGTTGCTTTTCAAAATTAAAAGTTTATGTGGAGGTCAACAAAGGAATAATAATTAGTCTTGTACTGTTGCCGAGTGCCTTCAAAATATACACAAGCTTGTTGCTGGCATTAAGAGTATGGAAGCATGCATTTTGAATTTTTATTAAGATACTGGAAGGAAAATGAATACAAATCGGCAGAAGCATCCTGCTATATCCAAAAATCTGAATAATGTAGGACATACACAGTGTTCGAAGTTAACTTTTCCAGATTTTTAAACACAAATAATTACAAGAAGGATGATTTTACAGATAGTGGTATATATTCCGTAAAAGTGGTTTGTTAGAAAATTGTGAAGGATTACTTGTGGAAACTTTGTCTTTGATCTACAAACAGGATACAGTAAGCTGTTTCATCACAATATTTCGTAAATATAGGGGTGCAATCCCATAGCAAATGCTTAAATGTAGAGTAACGGGCACTTGACTACGATTGTGATATCACCATAAATACAGTCAACATTTTTTTAAGGTACAAAAAAGAATAAAAACTAGGGTATGACACCTTTCAACATGTCGTTAAACAGAAAACTCGACTAGAATCTGAAATTCAGACACCAGGGCAGCTGGTCAAGTGAACAGAATTTACAACACAGAAGAGGCCCTCGGAATGTGACGCTATAGGCTAATGGTAAATGAGCTAGTTCAAATCGCAGCTTCAAGAAGGATCCCATTTATACAGTCCGTTCTTTACAAGACACTATACATTGGAAATTAAGCACTGGACCATAAAGTACACGTATACCCATACTTGCCTCTCAGACAAAAAGAGTAAATGCACATAGTCACAATATAACAGAATTTTTCAGATGAGTGAACCCACTGAATAAGGAGTAAATGGCACATGATATGAGTACTAATGACATGCACAATGGTCTTAGATTGTAGACTCATAGCAAAACCAAGAATTCTTTGATAGCCAAAAGACAAAGCTGTTCAAAATAAAAAAGACTAGAACACAAAAGTATCATACATTTGGCACATGTGCACACAATGAACATAGTTCAAATCTGGCAGTTGGGCGACTAAATGGCAACTCCACGTAGGTTTTTGGTTATAAGGTGCTAATGATGAACATCCTGGTCGAAGCAGCCAGTCTCAAAGATGTCAAGGCTTTATGGCTGCACATTGAACAGAACTGTTTGCAGATTCTTGGCAAAATATAGCAACAGGAAACTTTAAAATCAAATAAAAAAAGGAAAGGCTACAAAGTACAGAACTACCAAGCTGCTAAAATACTTGGGAAGTTGGACATCAACTGATAACAATATGCGAGGGACCTTTGCAATGGCCACCTCAACACGTTTGTTTCAGATGAAAACAGCAGTTGCTCTAGCTTGTATAAAATATTTCCGCGCATGCGAGTGAGTTCACCAAATGTGGAGTTAAAAGCACTAATGTAACAAATGATAAACACACCAGTCCCAAAGCCAAACCAGCACAGCCTGTGTACTTTTAAAGGCAAGTGGAAGCTTGACTAGAGTAGAAAAGCAGGCCGCATTTCGAGAATATTATGATGAAAGTGAAAGCGGACACATAATAGGTTCAACAACTGGAGATGTCTAAACTGACTGCCTTTCTACAGCAGTCTCAAATGTAAAGAGTAAGGCCCTTGCCCATGCAATGAACATAGTTCACACCCTGCGTTGGGCCAACAAAATGTGTTACATGTTGTTTAATACAATGAAATGATGTGGCAAAATATGATGGTTAAAAAAGTTAGTCTCAAAGTATGTCAGAGCAATATGGCTTGCACTGCTGAAAAGAAAGACTCCAAACTTTGAACTGTAATATTCTCTACAAGGTAGAAAAAAAAACAATTATTACAAACATAAAATGACTACAGTAATAGAACTATCGGACATGTAGGCAAGTCAGTAACTTACTGTTGAAAAAGACTAGCCCTCAAAGTACATATGCTGCGATATTGTGTGTAGTGGTTGCCAAGGTAAACCTGTCACCTCAGGTGCAGGCAGTGGTTACTCATCACATTTGCAACGGCCATTATGGCCATGAAGAGAGGTTCTTGACACTTGCAGTCAGCCCACCGCATTATTCTAGGGAAGAGAAAAGACCACATTAGACCACATTATTGGTCAAATGTTCAGGGGAATCCCCCAAAGTGGAGTAGAATTTGTAATAAGGGATTAATTCCTCATTGGCATCCACCCAAGCAGCCGTACGGCTTCAAAGGAAAGCTATACAGCTTTCTCAAAGCTGTATAGCTTTCCTTTGTAGCCGTACAGCTGCGCTTGGGTGGATGCCAATGAGTCATTACTCCCTTATTACATAGACCACATAATTCTAGTGAAGAAGAGAAAAGGTTTGGGTGTGCTAGGCTAGTTGGTCATATGCTCTAATTTTCAGCAATCCATCGGTTACTTTGTACTGCTAACATTTTATAGCCATGAAAACACTGCTATGGTGTGCAAATCTTTTGCCAGGAAGCAGCCAAATCAGTTGATAACACTGCGTGTTTATTTTCAATACAAAAGTTACATTATTCAAAAATAAGATAAAGTAAGATAAAGATAACTCAAAAATCAATCCTTAATTGGCCTGTCCAGCTTTAGCAAGATAAAAAGGCTGCATTACCTTCCCAGTGGCACTGCAGTGCCGGGCAGGAGCGTGGCGCAGCCACTCATGGATAGCTGCTCCAACGACGTAGTCATTGGCGTCATGACCCCTCTTTATGGCACCTATTCAGAAAAATTTCACCCATGTAATTATTTCCTGCCTAGGTTTGCGGACCCCTCCTCCAACAGACAACTGAAGCTTCCATAAACAAACTATGATAATAAAGCATTTTAGCCAAATGCTTACGGCAAGGCTCCCCACTTACAGCGCTATATATGAAGCACAAGATAGAGGCCATAAGCAATCATCTAATATACAGCTGTACTATAACATGTCTTGAATGTAACAGCACTTGAAAAATCTTCACCCGTGCCAAAAATCCATGACTTACTTATTAGGCATGAGCAGAGCCGCAGGTCATTGAAAGCGTGTTTCCCTTTTTTGCCCAGCCACGAAAACTGGCATGCCAGGCTGTCCTCCAGAAGGTGCCGCAGGAGTCGTCTCGTTGATGAGGTTACATTCGCTCCACCTTTCCCCGAAAGTTCTTGAATCTAAAAAAAAATTAAATTGAACACAATCCTAACTGAAATTAAAGTTTCATATCCAAAACATTGCCAGCAGCTGCTTTTAGCGAGATAACATCATAGATGGCATAAAAAATGCAGTATAAGCGTTTTATAGTGTAGCCTTGACAAGCTCCATAATTGCATTCTACTTCTCTGAGTAAACAGGAATTCCACATCAAGTACCAAGTACCGTATTGCGCACAAATTCAAGTGAAAGTAGTAAAATATGCACCAACATACAGATTTCAGTTTAATAAAAATACTTACAAAATCTTCTCTCTTTGAACCATGCAGAGTCACATCAAATTCCTTCAGAGCCTCGTAATCTTTAAATGGAGTGGTGATCAACGGGTTTTGTTCACGGGAAACCACAACGTCCCTAGAAAGTCTGCCCGCCATTCCCACGATCACTTCACCTTGCTGCTGCTGCTGAATGATTCTCAGCAGGGAGAGTCTGCTCAGTACATGCTACTGGAACTCTAGAGGTGCATGCAGGCAAAATAATCCACAAAGAAAATCAGAATGATATGATAACAGAGAACTGTGAGCTGTGAAACTAATAGGTCTGAACCACACCAAACAGAGGAAGAAAACTGACAAAAGTGCATTAACAACTTAAACCAAGCAGGATGAAATTGGCGTGTTAAGCCAGGCAGTGTGAAACCGCAAATCAAAGCTACTGGTGGCATGCAAAAGCTTAAAGCACAGTGGCAGTGGCAAGTCTTGCTTGCTGTGTGAACAGGAACATATCATGCATGATAGTTGAAACCAGACCAGGCACATATAAAAACCGTACAGACCCAATGCGAGACATGCAGAAATGTTTAAGTCAGTGCTTCGTCTTTAGTCACCTTCGGGCAACATCAGCTTTCTTCGCGACCAGTGCTCTACTGCACCCTGGCTTGCAGGCAAGGGAAGACCTGTAGGAATGAGTGCATGAGCATTAAAAGTAATAAAAAAATAGCTTGCGCAAACACTACACCCACGCACCGGTCAATGGCACAAAGTAGCCAATAAGAAGGAAATCAAATATTTAGCTTGACATAAAGACAGCGACATCTGTCTAACAGGCAGCTGAAATGTAGCTGCTCTGTAAGTGGTGCAAAGGCAGGCAGCAAAGGATCTGTACTGTATTTTGTTCATTGGAATGGCAGAGCATTTGCAAATGGCCAGCAATAATTTACAACTGAAATTTCAATTTGTGCTGTTCTGTTTCAGTTTCAACACCTAGTCTAACGTTCGACGGAATACCGTCTGGACAGGATGAACCATAATAACAGGGTGAAGTTTGGGTCACTGACCAAGTCAAAAAGAAACGAAAATGACGTTTCGGGTCCCGTACGGGACCCTTGTTCACAATAACTAATGACAGCTTGTTGGCCAAATTGATAGCGAATATTCACGTAGTCTAACGTTCGACGGAATACCGTCTGATCAGGATGAACCATAATAACAGGGTGAAGTTTGGGTCACTGACCAAGTCAAAAACAAACGAAAATGACGTTTCGGGTCTCGTACGGGACCCTTGTTCACAATAACTCAAAAACAAACGAAAATGACGTTTCGGGTCCCGTACAAACGAAAATGACGTTTCGGGACCCGAAACGTCATTTTCGTTTGTACGGGACCCGAAACGTCGTACGGGACCCGAAACGTCATTTTCGTTTGTACGGGACCCGAAACGTCATTTTCGTTTGTTTTTGAGTTGGTCAGTGACCCAAACTTCACCCTGTTATTAAGTTTCAACACCTGCATAGTGATGTGACAAAAAAGACGTTCATATGAAGCACAAAAATTTCAGTAAAACACCTCCTTGGTACCTTCTCATTCGAACTCTTGAGGCTTCTTAGTGCAGGTCAGACTCCTTTAAAGTAATGAAGTAGCAATAGTACTGCACTTTTTGTATGTCTCATATGGCCTCAACATGTTTTATATGTCCCGTCAACTTTCTTTGGTTGTACTGGAAACCAAGCCATGCAAAAAAATTCAATTGTTCATTATAACTGGGCACAGGTCAATTTCACATGCCGTTCCATGTTTACTAATTTGTGCATTATTCCAAATACCATACTACTAATATTTGGCATTTCAACAACACACTACAGCTGTGTCAATTAACACAATATGGCCACCATACAAGCTACACTTCCCAGCAATTGCCTGTAGGCAACCAAGTTTCACATTATGAGTAAAGGTCAACCACAACCATTTAAATGCAGTGCTGGAACCAGCCGGAAAGCGTATATACTAAACAATCAAAAATTAGTTGCAGCACAACATGTTGTCTCAACTTGAGTTTTTAAAAATGAACCATTCCTTAGGTTCTACAAAAGACCTTCAGTCTCATAGCCACATTTTAAGTGGCCTGCTCGGTTTAGCTTAATGACTAGCTTCGGCAGTTATGCACCAAATATATTCAAAAGGGCCATGTCCAATGCCTCAAAATTTAGCAGCAACACACAAAAATTTACCACTACCTTGTTTTTGTGACAGCTGATTGTCCGTAATCAACTTGCTTGTAACCCCTAGCACTGCAATTCGAAAAACAAGCAAAGAACATTGAAAATAGCTCCCATTTTCCCTTCACTATTAAGACTACCACAGTAAAAAAAAACTATGTAGCATAATGCAAGCAATATGCACATACTTAAGCAACGGAATATCAGCTGAGTGAACACTTACTAGGATCGGTCTCCAAGAGCATCTTGGGATCTTCATCTGAAAGCTTCCCAAAAAAAGATTAGACTTTTGCTGCAAATGCCAAATTATGATTTATTAACTTCATCGGCAACTAGAGGAAGAACGTTATCATTTGCTGAAAATACAATGTATGCACATGAGAGCATTGTATAGTTGCCCTATGCAGCATACATACCTGTGCTGGACGATGGTCTGGGGAAACTGCTTGGTGGAGTAAGCCCCTCATCATCGCTCAGGTAATGACTTGGTCGCAGTACCTTAAACAAGGAGGTAAAGTAGACTGAACATGGGAATCAAACAACATAGAGGTAAATAATACCGAGCCAGCCCCAGTAATTACCTTTCGCTTCTCCATTCCTTCACTGTCGAGGTCCGAAGTATACCGTGCATGATCAAGCTTCCGCCTGGCATCTTCATAGCTGGCTGAAATATGAGTGATCATGTACAGCAGTTTAGTACCTTCTAGCTAGGCTATGCATTGTACACTTACTGTATGTTCCCTTGATTTTTACCGTGAAAGTCTTCCATTCTTTACTAGGCTCTTTTCCTTTTAGGACAAGCCCAGCCTCGTCACCTGGGCCTGGTGGCCACTAGAATTTCGCTCCAACAATCCAAGTTGATGGCGCAATGTTAATCATGGTTTCCTCCACAAATTCGACTATGCAAAACTCCATCTGCATGAGAGTTTCAGAATGGATAAACATCCAGCAGTAAATGTACGTCAAACGTTTGGAAAGGATCCAACATATTGGGAGA
Organism: Amblyomma americanum; assembly: GCF_052857255.1. Classification (NCBI taxonomy): domain Eukaryota; kingdom Metazoa; phylum Arthropoda; class Arachnida; order Ixodida; family Ixodidae; genus Amblyomma; species Amblyomma americanum. The sequence goes on along the minus strand of NC_135497.1, from coordinate 23,409,959 downwards.
AATCTACGTATGGCAAAAATTGCATGAAAACTAGAAGATTGCAAATAACTGCCGTATTATAACAGTGCAGTAAGCAAACACGTATGAAGGAAAGGGGGAAACAAAAAAGCACTATAGGTGGATTCAATTCATGAATGCAGCAGTGAATACCTCTCAAAGGAGGCCGTCCAGCCAACGGTGTTGAGTGGATCTCATATGAAGGTTAATCACTTAACACGACATCGCAGGTGGCTGCCAGGTGCTTCTGTGAAAAAGGAGATGAACTGCGATGTCATGCCACTCGATCGATGCTGTTATCTGGAGGGCCTCTTCAGAGGGGCATTTGACGCCATGTCCTTAAAGGGGCCCTGAAAGGAGCTCTAATAAAGCTGCAGTATCCCTGCGATGTTGAAGAATGCCTCTTCACGAATACTGTCCAGCAAGAAATTTTCTAATGCAATTTGTAGAAGCGGCGTTATCTGTAGTCAAAATTTGAATTTCAGCGTCTTCACGCTTTTCCCTCTCCTCTCGTCACTTTTTGCACGCAGGAAGGTCGGCGCTCCAACGCCGGCCCAACCTCCAGGGGTGAAGCTTCCCGACTTGCCAGAACTACGCAATTTATTTGCCGTGGCCACGGTAGCTGCCTGACGTCTGAAAGAATCCAACTAATAGCCAGCACTCGACATGTATACTTAGATGCGTGTGACGGAGGGGGGGGGTCAGAGCATGAAAAAGTCGCCAAAAAGGGCCCGCCAACTTTCGTGCGTGATTGTGGGTCCTCTGCTGCGTGCAGAAGTGTAATATTTGACCGAGGTTTTCATGACACCACAATGCAGTGATTGAGCGAGTTGATGTGCTTTCCTCGGAAGGTGTTTCAGAGCCCCTTTAAGTTGTATCGGACTATATAATCTGCACCTTTCCGTAAACTGTGCTTGCTTACCTCACGGCTACAGCGTGAACCAATATCAGCTCAGGCAGCCTTTTTCATTATTTAGCTGCAGTGCAACAGTGGCACGACTGCGTGCTTGCCATTGTAGGGCAGCACCACTGCTTTCTTCACATTTACAACAGGCCAGTACCTAACAGATGACAGTCTGTTGACAATACAAATTCAAAGTCTTGTAGAGTCAAAAGGATGCACATACAACGGCTCAACATCCAAGAACTGCCTGCCTAAAATGCATGGACAGCCATTTTCCATCCAGTGTGCGAAGGCACTAATCAGAACAGTGTCACTGCCAATTTGACAACAGTTGTTGCCTTCTTTAAGGCTCAGTGTAAAAGAATTAAACTTTGCTGCACTCTACTGCGGTCCAATACATCCAAACGGGCGGCCAGCTTTGTCATCACTACCTAGCAGATCACAGTTAGCCCTATGCTCTGCACCAGATGGCTTCATTGCACAAGCGCTTTTTTTCTTGCATCCTGTTATATATCAGGCTGAGAGGGCATCCTGGCTTGCGAAGCAACGCTTCAATTTTCTGCAAGTTATTCTCGAAAGGAAATGCTGAAAAAGATTCCAACGTACCGTATTGTTCAGCATCTGAAGCAAGGCGTAGAAGGCAGTGAACATTATACGACACATTTTGTTCGCCATAAAGCAAAGCAAAATCTTGCACAAAATTTTCCATCAGAACATGAGCATAACTTGCATGCTCCTGGCACAATGACGGCATGCAAAATATTGTGCTAGCTGCAATATTAGAAAATTTCTGTAAGCAGCCTCAGAGATATTGTCCTTCAAGATGACAGGGCCAGTGTTGTGAAGAAGGAGCCAGAACTCTGAGGCCTTCCACCTATCCTTTCCATCAAGTGCCCTTGGACGGTGCACAAACTCCTCTGGCACATGCTTTTCAAGAGACATACTCTGTTTCGATATATTTTCACGATCTTTTGGACCAATTCGAATGGACAGTGGACCTGAAAACCACAGGTTTACAAGTTTCCTTGTTACACCTAAGTACACTAGGTGCATTGGATCAAGAGGCACACACTTACACAGTCAATGGGTAGTTCGGTCAAAATGGAAACTCCATAATAATGGTCCTCATCTGTCTGCAGGCGGAATGACTCATCTGTTCTCGGCACTCCTGCCGTCAGTGAAAAAAAACTTTGTCATCAAAGCCATCCTCTGCTGTGCACTTGGGGCACCCATAGTAACTGCTGCGCTCTTTCGTTTTGAAGATGAATGAGCGAGCTGGCACATCACAGATAATGTTTCCGACCTCAACCTTTACAGTGCCACTGGGAAGTGAAATGCCTTTTTCTAGAATTTCCTTGAGCTCATTCACAAAAGGCCTTAAAAAGCTGTCGACACAACCTGGTTTTGAGGGGCCCATAGATGCCCCAACAATAAACGGCTGTAGTTCAGCAACAGCCAAGTCTGAGGTATACACAAGGCCTTGTACTGGCCAATGTTGTTGCTTTGAGCTTTTAGACAAGGGAAGCCCATCTATGTTAAAGCTTAGCAAAACAACTAGTGCAGCACAGCCAGAGTTAAGCAGAGCATTCGTTAACCCCTTTTCTAGACCGTGATGGCAGTAAAATCCCGGAGCTAGAGGTACAACACTTGCTGCCATAGCTGACTTATGAGGGGTTTCCAGCAAACTTTGTGCATCCTTTGGAAGGTCACAAAAACAGTAATGCGACTTCAGAATACCCAATAACGATGTCAGGGAACGGTGCTTTATATTATGTTCTACAGCCCACCGAGCCAAACGGACAGAAAAACTTTCAGCGCTTGGATAGGCCGTCCCTTGATCGAACTGCTCTAGTGCTTCTGAACCAAACACGAGAGAAGACAAGTCGTCTGAAATCAGGTCAACGAATTCGCGTAGCACACTCTTCAATGCACCTACGGTTTTCCTCATCCGAGAAGTCCCAAAAGCTGTCAACATTACTGTCGCAAGAAACTGTTGCCTCAACTGTCCCATGGTCTGGAGCAATTGCCGTAGTCCCCGCGACATGCTTTTCCAGTATGGATTGTTCATGAGAAGTGTCTTGAACATTACTGTCATTTAGCGCACCTCGTGAATGCCCAGAATGTGAAGAGCAGTCACTGATAACGTTGTCTCGGGGAACTGACACTCCTAACTATTCGAGCATGCCTTCTACTTCAAGACGCGCTTTCTTCCGAGCATGATGCTCTGTCATTAGTTTTGGCATCTTTTCACACTCAAAACACTAATCCCTATTTTTTTTTCTGCGCACGTGCTCCTTATTGAACCGTGAGCAAGAATGAGCCAATAAATATGCGAAAAAGAATATCAGCGCTCAGGTGAACCAGTTATGCCCATACAGCACATAAAATTGCGTTACACTTCACTGGACATGAAGCATGAATGCATATAGTTGACAATACGCATACATACGAGGTAGAACGTTCTTGCGGGCTAGGTTGGTTCATTGCAGAAAAAAGGTTAGAACTGTGCGAATTAGACACGACAGGAGAACAGGAACAAACACGACAACCGAGGCGCAGATAATGTTTCTCAACCTTTAAGTGAAATGCCTTTTCTAGAATTTCCTTGAGCTCATTCACAAAAGGCCTTAAAAAGCTGTCGACCCAACGTGGTTTTGATGGGCCCATAAATGCCCCAATAAACGGCTGCCTGTGTTGTAGTGTTTGTTCCTGTTTTCCTGTCGTGTCTAATTCGGGCAGTTCTAACCTTTTTTCTGCATACATACGTTCCTTCTGACAGCGACGCTCCCGACATTATCACACAAAGGGTGCTGCATTGACTTTGCCAAGCCTACCAAAGTTCCTTGTTTCGGTGTGCTAGAGGAGACAGTGTAAAAAAAGAATATCAGCGCTCACGTTAAACAATTGTGTGAATGCAGCGCATAACATTACGTTAAACTTCACTGAACATCAAGCGTGAATCCAGAGTTCAAAACTGTATACATAAGTTCCTTCTATCGAGCTGCACCACGCCGCTTGTTGCAAAAAGCGCGCGCTATGAAAATTGCTGCGCTGACTCTGGCCCACGACCGGCTTTATTACTTGGCTTATTACCAAGTAATAAAGCCGGTCGTGCTCTGGCCCAAGCCCCGCAGCGCCCCCAGTCCCGCCAAAAACTTCGCGCGCTAGCTTTTCGCCTTGCATCTGAATCGCTCCAAACGTTAAACGGCTTACTAATAAATCAACGCAACAAAGAAAGCATTTATTTGTGGTAACACTTCAGTCTGTTATACTTATGCCCAGATTTCTGATGAGGATGAACAACGCCTCCTTTAAGTAAAGGAGGCACTGGGATGAATCATAAGTCACGTGACCAGCGGATCTGCGGTAGTAGCCATCGTCATTGTGCCTCGACAAGAATTACATAAAGGCGCTAGTTTTGAATCGCTAAATGTAGCTTGAACGTCCAGCTCCAGTTTCCAGCCAAGCCGCCAAATTACTAATGGTGTCTTCGACTGGTCGCTTTAGATCGCTCTAGAGCACTCTGAGAGGCGACCACACATTCGGCTGGTCGAAACCGGCCGCTATGACTACATTCGGCTGGTTCTTTGCGCGCCTCCAGTTCAGAGCGCTCTGAGGCGCTCCGAGAAAAAAGTCGGAGTGGCTCCGAGATGAGTCCACGTGACAGAGCCACTTCCGCCATTTCGCGGAAGCGGTGCGAGGCCTCGGCGTCCCCTGCGCGTAGGCAGAAGCAAGTGTAGGCTTTTGACGCAGTAGTAGCGTCCTTGCTGTGTTGTTTTGCGGGTGCCGCGCTGTGCGAGGCAAAATGTCCAAGAGAGGCCGGATAACTACACTAGGAGCGCGGTCTGCGTTGCTGCCGCATGACAACAGCGATTCCAGCAGCAGCTCAGACGAGGACGACAGTGCTATCCACCACAAGGAGATGTTCGAAAAATGAGCGTCCCAGCCTATATCTGTTACATAATGCAATTGTTGCATAATTCCCTTGTCGTGCGTCGCGAAAGTTATCTCACGATGGTAGTTTACACCGTCCCGGAATTCGTTCAATGCGCGCGTAATGGCAAAGCCGGCCAGAAAAAGCGAGACTATACACGTACTCTATATAGGCACTTGTTCGCTGCTGCGTTCGGCGACTTCTGGAAGCACCCAGGCCAACGCCAACACACTTACAGACCATGTGATTTTTTTTGCGTCTGTTGGCACAGTTGCATCGACGCTAGCGTTAACGACAGCACAGAAACGAAACTATGCCGCGGCAGATGGCACAAACAGCTCTGTACAAAATGCGCTTGCGTGGGTTCGCTCCGACAATTTTGTTTCTGCCATCCGTTTTATTCTTGTCGCCTGCACCTTAAAATACACAATTTCTAGATTCTAATATAGCGATGATTGTATGGGATTAATGCGGCCACCGCGATAGCAGCGAAGAAGCGCACGCGTACCGCAGGTATGCTCCCTCTTCATTGCTAAATCCCTTCCACAGACAGCTGCTCAGGCTAACCTAGACTCATCGCAGTGCGTTTCTGAAGAACGGTATTTGCTTATATCAGCTTTGTCCCCCTTTCCCTTATATATCATGTTCATTCTACTTGATCGCCATGCATTGGGGACTTTGCCATCCACTACCATTTTTTTCACTACCTCTATTAATGTTTGCTTGGATTTTGGTCAAAGCTTCTTTATTAATATAATTGGAATACCATCTGGTCCTGTTGACGTGTCACTAGCAACCTTCTTCTCTTGTCATAACGCGAGCGCATGGTTGCGCTCTCTGGAGGGCCACCTCGTCCGACACGGCTGCGCATCGAAGCGAAGTGGCAGATGAGGAGAAGCGCCACGCGCAGGTCCAACTTCTCTAGCGCCACTCGGCTGAGTGGCCGTGTCGGACGCAGTGGCCCTCCAGAGAGTGCAGCCACGCACTCGCATGTTCAGGGTGGACGACCCTGTACTTATGGGACCGCTGTTCGCTTCGACCGACGAATGCCTCGGGGACTGCGGAACCACCGTGCCTGATCACGTTGTAAAGAATTCACATTACTAACTTGCCTATACTCTGCGCAAATCAGGATGAAAGCTCGGAACTTATGAGCGCACATATACCCACTCGACCAACCCATAAATTACGTGAAATGAAAGCATATTTTCATACGGGCAATTAATCACGACAAGATTTTCTTGAGAAAGCTTCGAAAAAGACTTTCATTTTTCTGGAGCACCTTCGAAGGCACAAGCACTACACAAGTGCGAGCACACAAACCACGCAAGCACATAACCGTCCTTTCACAACCAATGTGCCACACCACACGTCCAGAGCAGCCAGAAGCCGACCAAACAAGCAAGCGATGCAAAACGCCCGCGCCTGCACAACAGCGATGCATAAATCACAAATGACGCCAAGCCAATCTATAATCCATAGGTGAAAATAACGCTTTCGTTATTACGACCAGGTCGGAATAATGATTTGGCTTGGCTTTCCGTTATTTTCACCTGGTCGAAATAACGCCAGCTGGCCTGCATTGTCCAGCGAGCCGAAGCCATAATCAAAATCAAATGTCCCGATTTGTTGACGGCGCCTCGTAGCGGCTTTGTCAGCTTTTTTTTTGGTTTTTCGACTTCTTTCGTCGTGTTGCCGGCGACAATGCCGAAACGCAAGTGCAAATTCACGGAACAGATGGGAAAAGAGTACTCGTTCATCAAGAAAACTAAGTCAGAGGCGGATGTGCGCTGTGATGCATGTGGGGCAGACTTTTCAGTCGCTCACGGTGGACGTTCGGATATAGTAAAACACATCAGCTCTGTCAAGCACAAGCAGAGTGTGTCGGCTGCTGCTAGATCCAATGCAGTAACCCAGTTCTTCAGACAGGAACGTGCCGGGGAAAAGGAACTCCAACTTGCTGCATCAAAGGGTGTATTCGCCTTCCACACGATCGCTCACAACCATAGCTTCCGATCAATGGACTGCACTTCAAAGCTTCTGCAGAAATTGTTCAACGAAAAATCCTCCTGCGCTCGCACAAAGGCAGAAGCGATTGCTTTGAACGTGCTTGCTCCGTCTGCAGAGGAAGAATTGAAGACTGACCTGCAGGAGGCTAAATTTATCTCAGTGTTCTGTGATCCTTCCAACCACAAGGATTTGAAAGTGCTCCCGATAATGGTGCGCTATTTCACCGCTGCTGCAGGAGTGCAAACGAAGCTCCTTGAGATTAACACCTTGCCAGGCAAGACTTCAGCTATGGTGAGCCAATATATAATGGACGCACTCGAAGCCAACCAAGTTACATCAAAGCTGGTTGCTTTCAGTGCCGACAACGCAAATTGCAACTTTGGTGGTGCTGCGCGAAACGGGAAGAACAATGTGTTCTCGAGATCGCAAGATTCTATGGATCACAAGATCGTTGGAATTGGCTGCGCTGCGCACATAGCGCACAACACCGTTCAGACTGCTGCCGATTGCCTGCCATTAGATATTGAGGCCGTGATTGTGAAAATCTACTCATACTTTTACATTTACACGGTCATAATGGAGTCTTTCAAAAAGTTTTGTGATTTTGCATCAGCGGAGTACCAGCGGCTTCTGGGCTATAGCAAGACCAAGTAGTTGGCATTGATGCCAGCTGTTGAGAGGGTCCTAAAGCTCTAACCAGCTTTAAAGGCATGTTTTTGTCAATAGACAAGTGTCTGTCTCTCATCAAGTCGTTTTTCGAAGACCCATGTGGAGAGCTCTGTCTCTATTTTCTGCATAGCCAAGCTGCTATGTTTGAAGCTACTGTACTCCAAATTGAAAGAGACACGAAGACAGCTGTGGAAGTCTACAGCGCCTTAAGCTAGCTGCAGACTGAAGTGTGAGAAAGATTTGAGCAATCATTTCTACCATCAAGTGTGCGCTCAAGGGCAACAGAGCTCGAAGAACAGGGACAAGTTCAAAGAGAACAGGTTGTGAATACTGTGGTGAAGTTTTATGCAACTTGCGTGTCATACCTCGACCAATGGTGCCAGCAGTTTGATGAAGTACGAAGCCTTCTATGGGTCTCGCTTGGGTCATCCCCATGCTGCAATGACATGCAGAAAACTGTAGAACTCATAACTTCAGGGTTCAATCATGTCATAGTTGATCAGAATGCCATGTTTGATGAAATCAATAATGTCTCACATTATGTGACCGCTGAAAAAATTTAGGAATGGAAGGCGCAGAAAATATCTGTTGGGGAACGCTTGATGGAGATTCTCGGGCACTTCGAGAAGAATGATGTGCCTTGTGAGAACTTGATGACCATGCTGGAATATTGCATGTGCCTGCCAGGTACAAATGCACCCGTAGAGAGGGCGTTTTCTCTCATGAGCAAGATATGGACAGCAGAGAAGACACAGCTTAAAGTGGCGACATTAAAAGCCATGCTTGCGCTGAAGGTAAATGCATGCATGACGTGCGAGGAATACTTTTCAAATCTTTGCAGAAAGGAACATTTGCTAAAGAAAATACATTCTAGCCAGAAGTATTAAAGAAGGAGACACTTTTCGCACAGGTTGATTTAGAAAAACGACAATGGCTTTTGCGTGTTCGAAATAAAAAATAAAAATGTATGATTGAATGGTCTCTTTGTACCCACCCCCCCCGTCCCACTTTGGGTTCCATAGAATATGGTCACATTAGTGAAAGATGAATTGTCATACAGCATTAGCAATGTTAATATACCACGCAAATAAAGGCACCGAAATTCTGGTGCGTATCGTAACTTCATCTTACTACAGACTTGAGTCAAATCCATCCACAAAGTGTGCCTTTTGACATATGATTCCCACCTGAAAAAAAAAAGGATGTAACCTAAACCAGCAATGCACATTGAACTCCCTGTACAACAAAGCGGTCTTTTCTCTGGCATGGTAACATTAAATACATGGGGAGACAACCAGCTAACTACCGATATGTAGATTTGCTAGAAAAAAAAAACAAGGATTTATGGACGAGCGGTGGGAGTTGCTTGGCTAGTTGGTTCACGCTTCATGACAAAGAACAACAGCACAAGGCAAAAATGTAGATGTGGAGGCCAGTGCCCATGTTTGTGGGAGTGGTTTACACAACTGCTTGAGTCTGTTCTTTATTATCTATTGTTGGCCACCATTTTATAATGAGTATAAGTTCCGCACTGAGAAATGAGCAGCAATAGAATTCTGAAGCGATCTGAACGACAGATAACACGCAATGTTATAAATCACAAATTACCTCTAAACTTTCCTTGACTCGCCCATCATCGTTGATGGGAAGGCAGCCAAGGAAGTGTGGAGCTGCCAGTAGAAGATACATGGGACACCAGGTGACCCAGTTGAAGTGCCTGTCCGTCTCAGCTGCCTGGACAAATAAAAATGATGAGAGCTATTAAATGTGTTGCTAAAAAAAACATTTGAGGGTTGTGATCACAGCATTTCTCTCAGTGGATTAAGCTTCACTGTACACATTCTCAATGCAAGACTAAAATTTCATAGATAAGTGTCTAATGCATATGCACAGGTACTGGTGAAATTAATGCATGCAATTTACATTTGCAATGTGACTAAACTACATCCTGCTAGTTGCTGCTTTGCAACTGAAGCCACGACTGTGCATTACGGTTCAACTATTGTCATTCTAGCAATATCTTACTAGGTTAATTTCTAGATTTATTTATTGCATATATCTTTCCCAGGCTGCACTGTGTATGCTATTTCACAAATGCTGCTAGTACACAGTGAAGCCTGGTAAAGAAATATGAAATAAATCTAGAAATTCAATTAACTATATTGTTGCTCTAGCAGGCGGCCAGAAATAGCGACGCGTACAGCAATGCTGTCAGCGCTGCAGCTCGCAATTTGCAAATAACAACGACCAACAACACGTGCGTAACGAGGAGGATGAAGTTTACATGCAGCGCCGTGCACGCGTGCACGAGCGAAGATTCGAAGTGCTGCGTATGCTGCTACTGCCTGAGGACATTACTCTCGAGTCTCAACAAGAAATACCGGTAAGTACGACCTTTACCGAACGATTCTCGTGCTATTGGGTTCTTGGCACTGTTTTCATAGTGCAGCTGAACTGCTTACATCAGCCTCGCATGTGCGACAGTAGCATGTGTTGTCGCTGGAGCAATGCGTCGATTCTCTTCGCCGTCGTCGCATAGGTCGGGGGTGTCGCAGACGATCTTGAGAATGCACTGTTGAGGTAGTAAGGTTTTCCATTTTCAGCTTCACTTGTTTGTTGTTGCATGGGCCTTCTCCCGGCGGCAGCCCGGCGTTCAGTTCCGCTACAATCGCAGCATATAGGCGAGCGTCGCGCGTGTTACCGTATAAGATCCGTATCAGATGCGTATAAGAGCCGAGGTTGTTGAATCAAGCCAGATGACACAACTATGGGAGGACGAGTCCTTCGACGTTGCTGCTGCTGCTGCCATGGGCGCTGCCATCTTGGCGGTTAAGGTAGCAAACAGAGGCTGCGGAGGTCGGCAAGCTCGGTTTGGTATGGCAGAGTGAACTAGAAGATACAGTGAACGAGAAGATAGGCGTAGTGGTTAGTGAACTCGCTTCACACGCAGAACACTAGGGTTCGATTCCTCCAGAAAGAACGATTTGTTTTTCATTTATTTTATTTTAAATCGCAGTTTGTTTTAGTGCAAACAAGCCGTGGTAGCAAGAAAAGAAAAAGTAAACCGCACCGAAACTGAAGTTTGTGAAGCGTCGCCTTGCTGCTGCTGTGAAAATAAATGGCCCCAGAATCTCCGTACCACCTGCAGCGCCAACATTGAATGCGCGTTTAGAGCACACCCGACGTTACTCTCCAAGCTTCGATCTGTGCTTTTAGCAGATGGGTAAGACAAACACTCCTTTTCAAACAGTGCCCAGGGAATCGTTTCGTTCAGCTTGGCGTCTGCGAGCTGCACAGAATGCGCCACGCAGAGGTACGCTGTCAATGACGGCCAGCTGTGGGGCGCGAGTTGATGCATGACTGAAAAAACCTCGGCGCAATGAAGACAATAGAAGGAAGAAAGACAACACATGCGCACACTACCAACTGTTTATTGGAACAAAATGGGCACATTTATAACCCTCATTCACTGTTCTATATCGCTCACACCCAAGTAACAAGTAATATGCAAATTACAAGTTTAAAAACAAAACGCAGAAGGCTTATCTACAATTCGCTTAAACCTCTAGCTTATGTAAAGATTGCACAATTTAAGCACTAGGTTATAATAGAAAGATAACCAAACAAAATCTTAGCAATAGCAGTGTCACTCAATCGTAGCAAAAGCAGTGTCATGCATTCGACGCCAAAACTGAAAAATTCGTTCAAGGGGAATCAAATCCTGGTCTTCCGCGTGTGTAGCGAGTTAACTAACCACCACGCCACGCAGCGCGCGGGTTCTGCCGCCCTTAAAAAGGCACCTAAGGAAGGATAACGTTCGCAGCGATCCTAGCGGAAATTACCCTCTTTTTGCCTCAATTTTGATACACAGGCGGCATAGGCGTTTGATACACTCTTTTAGTTCACTCTAGTTTGGGTAACTGTGGTTAGGTGGCGTAACTGCAGTTTCGTCTGCCGTAGGAGCACGGTTATACAGTATTGTGCGTTTTTATCGCTGACACATTCAAAAATTTCCCCGCCTCAACCGCTGGCTCATTTGCGGTGAAACTGCGCACAGAGCTTGCGTATTATGGTAACTTTTGTATCGTAGCAAGTTTGACAATGGCACTTACTTAGTTCAGGCGCACATGATGCGAAAACGTAAGCGTCTACGAGAGATCGGCGAGCCAAAACCCGCAGACGACGCTTTTTCGCTGAGAACCGGCAGTGGCGCCATCTGTATTCGGCAGCGGAAAGCGTCACGACTAGGCCGCCGAGGCGAGCGTTGCAAGGAGCGCGGGCCCTTTGAATATGCCGTTCGGCATTTGCTTCATCTTAAGTATTTTCAAATTATAGCACTGAAAAACAAACCAATTCTAGGCGTATCTCATCATTTGCCCTATTAAAACGATATACACACATTAGGCCGGAAGAACGGCTCTTTTTCTCGCAGGACGCCCCGCCGACCTCCTCTAAGTCAGCGCAACCGGTCCTTTGACTGGTCCCCTGTTTTTGGGCGCAATAAAAGAGTTTACCTACCTACCTCCGTCGTCAAAAGGGAATGGTGTGAGCTGTTGAAAGAAAGAATACTAATTTATTGGCAGTACACGCCGTACGCTCGTGTGTACATTCCGTCCATGTGTCCGTATCTTTCTGAACTGTTTTAAGAATGATCTGCCACCGACTCACCCTTGCCGCTGCATTGGTTGGAAAGCTGGCAAGTAAAAGACGTTCAGGCTGCAAAGCAATCAATCCTCAAAGTGGCCTCCTGCAGCGTCTATGCATCGCTGCAACCTGTGAGCGTATTCGCTGAACACTGCAGCTCTCATGTCGTCGCTTATCGTGTCGAATTCTTTTTTTATATGCTCATGAAGACGCTCAACACTGTGAAGGCTTCCAGCCCTGTAGACGCGCGATTTTATGTATCCCCACACGAAAAAATCGCACGGCGTCAAGTCTGGCGATCGCGGTGGCCAAGACATATTGGGCGACCCACGCCCCATCCACCGGCCCGGAAATTCTTCATTGAGCCATTGTCTAACTTTGCTTGCGTAGTGAGCAGGGGCGCCATCTTGCTGGAAGATGCATAGCCGCTGCTGCATGTGGTACTCCACCAGCTCCGGCAGAAATCGTTCCTTCAACAGGCGCAGATAAGAGTCAGCAGTCACACTGTCCTCAAAGAAGAACGGGCCGACCACTCCCTCTCGCCAAATTGCGCACCAGACAACAGTCCGTGGCGAGTTCACGGCCCTGGTGTGAGTGAAATGCGGGTTGTTTTTCGACCAGAAACGTGTGCACTGCCGGTTTACTTGGCCGTCCAGGTGAAAAACAGCCTCGTCACTGAACATCAAAAAATCGAGGCGTCCAGGATCTGCTGCCAGTCTCTGCTGCTCTGAGCGACAGAATGAGACCCGCTGGGCTTTGTCTGCTGGGCTTAAGTGCTGGTGTACACGCACCCTGTACGGACGCCATCCTTTAATCTGAAGTGCTCGGCTCACCGTCGATGGGGCTACGCCGAAAAGAAGCCCAGCACGGGTGCATCTCATACGAGGGTTGGTTTCAAAGACCCCCTCAACCGAATCACCGATTCCACGGCGTCCCTTTCCTTTATCTTTTCTTGCTTGCCTATTCACGGATCCAGTGTCTTCAAACTTATGGCGCCATTCCGAAACGGCTGTGTGAGACGGTGGCCGCCGACGAAACCGCACCATAAATTGTTTGCGGACGTAGTGCATTGAGTTTCTCTCAATTAGCCATACCACTGCCGCAGCTTTCTCTTTCGCACTGTAAGTTGGCATACCGAAGCTCATCACACAACACAGTGCAACGAAGACGTCTAAACAGCAGGGAAGAATAAAAAGTTCGCACCACACAACGAAATTAAACGAGAACAGCAGTTCAGGACTTCGTGGTGTCACCCTCCGATGCTTTCAGAGAGTCCCGAAACCAGACGAAATGAGCTGAATTGGATAAGCCACTCGGCAGAAGAAGAGATCAAACAATATTCTTATTAAGGTAAAGCCTCTTTAAATCAGTAATTTTGATATTTTTCCGCTCAATTAGCCGAAAATGTTGTAAGCGCTTCAGTTGAAGCAGACGCAAATGCCGAACGGCATATTCAAAGGGCCCGCACTCCTTGCAACGCTCGCCTCGGCGGCCTAGTCGTGACGCTTTCCGCTGCCGAAAACAGATGGCGCCACTGCCGGTTCTCAGCGAAAAAGCGTCGTCTGCGGGTTTTGGCTCGCCGATCTCTCGTAGACGCTTACGTTTTCGCATCATGTGCGCCTGAACTAAGTAAGTACCATTGTCAAACTTGCTACGATACAAAAGTTACCATAATGCGCAAGCTCTGTGTGCAGTTTCACCGCAAACGAGCCAGCGGTTGAGGCGGGGAAATTTTTTAGTGTCAGCGATAAAAACGCACAATACTGTAGTTACGGGGACCCGTTGTTTTTAAGGTCGCCCGTGTAAATGCGGTATTAGAAACATAAGCAATCACGTGACAAAGACATTTCGTTTGATTCGGTCACGGCAGACACATTTAAAACACGCGCGGCGCAACCGTTAGTGCGGTCTTGCGGTGCGGGATTCAAAATTTGTGTACATGTGGTAGTACGCTGTTGACTACGGCCGCTACCCATCATATCTGCCATACGTTGAATGTGGCAGCGGCGCCTTGTCTTTTGTGCGAAAGCTTTTGATTAGCGGTGAGTGCTGCAGCTAGTCGTGTACTGGATGCTCAAGCGTTTCCTTTCATTTCGGTGCTTAAGTCTAAACCATGGTTTTCTGAGATTCGCTTTTGCATGTATCATATTTGTCTTTTTTTCTCTCACTTAATTAAGTCGTGTACCACCTTCTGCTACCGGTTCTAACACTGCTCAATCGGGCCTCCCGTATTTTGTTTCGACAGAATTAAGGAACATGGCTGGGAAGCTGCTAACCTTCTCACCGCCTTCGAAGGTGCCTTCGAAGGTAGTCGAAGGCAGAGCTGTGGATGCCGAGGTGCCCATTCTGCTGCTGCAGCCATTCAGCAAGTCACCGCAGGTCACTTTCGAACAGATTCCGGTTGGCCAAGAGGCAGTTCGCCAGCTAAAAGTCTCGAACCCCTCCAACACCGACCACATGGTGACACTCAGCGATACGCTGCGGTCAAAGGGATTCAGAGCAGACCCAGAAGTGTTCAAGCTTCTGCCTGGACAGAGCCAGCTCGTGTCATTCTTCTGGAAGCCTAATGGCAACGAGACATCAAGCAGGCTGGCTGTCCCGATTTCTACCGACAAAGGCTACAAGGGCCGATTCGTCTTGCTGGGAACAGTCCGCGAGGAGCCGAAGCCATTGAAACCACCGCGTAAGGTACGACTGGCCCTTACTCAATTCCTGAGGGCGCCTACTTTATGAGCACGTAGCTGCGTAGCTGCTTCAGTCTCTATCTGCTGATCATACCTGAACTTGCTTCCAGACTGATGCATTGAAATCCATTTTGTGTCTTTATCTGTTTTAGCTAGTATGGCCTATGTTCTGGCGACATTCTGCTTCCAACTCTGGCGTCATCGATCTTATACTTAATTTCGCTACTCGGAGCTTAATCACTGAAAGTAAATTTCTTCCTGTCGGGTGAAGAATAAGTGAGGAAAACGCACAAGCAAAAAGCACAGACAGAAATGGTAACATCCTGAGTTACTGCCATACTGAAACGGGTTTTGTACAAAAAAAAATGTTCTTTCAGCCTGCATGTTCACTTGAAAGTGACCCTTCTAGGCAGGATGCTCATCCAGAACTATTTTTCTGTTGGTATCCTTCTAGGTACATTAACAAATCCAAACCCAAGAAGCTTATGCTGGCCCACAATGTTGCATTTGCACTGAAATGGGCTGCTTCCAAATACACGGCCTTCAGAGAGATAGTCACCCCAATTTAGAAGAGATTCCTTGTGTCCCATCTCCCCATGCACCTTGCTTATCTCTGCTTAGCCCCCGTCCTTCCAGACCTTCCTTTTCCTGCTGAAAGAGCTATTTTGTCTGCATTTCAACTTGGTGCGTGACATAATTATGTCTGCAGTATTATAGCTGGATTTGCAGTAAAAGGCCTTGTTCAGACTTGACTACTCATGCACGTATTGCTTTTTAATGTGCAGAATCTGGTCAAGTCAAGCATCCTCACCAGTTCACAGAAGCCAAACCTGAGCTCAAGAGCTACAACCTCTGTGCAAACACCAAAGAAGGTTAACTCAACTCCTGCACGTGCGTGCAAAAAAGCGGTGCCTCCCATCAGAGCGACCATCCCAAAGGAGTTCAAATCCTCTGCAAACAAGAATGCTGGTCGTGAGAACCTGACCTCAAAAGTTTCTGCATCTGCACAAGTGTCCAAGAAGGCAGCCACAGCCATGTTAGAGCCATGCAAAAAAACAGTGCCTCCAGTCAGATTCACTGTACCTAAATGTTTCGCATCTCGTCCAAACAAGAATGCCACTTCCAACCGTCCTGCAAGCAGCTCATTACCTGCATCCATCACCTGTGATCCTCTCATTGGTGGCGACGCTCAATCCCTGCTAGGTGGAGGAACCATTTCAGTGGTGCCGGCGTCCAATAAATCTGGAGGCCTCTATCCTCTGAAAACAGCAACATGCACGGAGGAGATCCGCAGAGAAATGTTTGCCTGTGGTGCTCCTGCTTTGGAAGCCACAGCAAACGTCACGGTGGAGGATAGTGAGGATAGCTTCAAGACTGCTAATGCTACATTTGAAAACAGCCTAGAAATGTCCAAAAATGCTTTTAATGACAGCCTGGAACCAGGTAAATTGGCAGATTCAACTGCTGTGGATGCAGCAGCAACAGTCAACAATAGCGAAGAACACTCAGACTTTGGCAATGGCAATAATGACACCTTTGTACTTGACCTCAGTGCTGAGATGTTATATCAGCAGATAATTGAAAAGCAGTCCTGTGCCAGTTCACAGAAAGAAGAACCCATCACCACATCTGCGGAGCAAGCCAAACCGCTTCTGTGCACCCCACAAGAGGCTGACATTGAAGGGTCACTATGGCCTCCACAGCTCCAGGCCATTTCAAATGAACAGCGTTCTTCATCACCGAAGTGCCCGGCCAAGGCTAGCAAGGAGGACAGTTTGCCCGACATCGAGAACCTGCTCACTGAACTGGAGCTAGTTGCAGGCCGTGATCCAAGATGCAGTGTAGATGACTCGCTGCTAGAAATGCTGTAGGTGTTTGCAGCTGGTTCTCACACGCAGCTGGTTCTCACATAAGAAGGATGTCACCTGCCGCACAGGTAGATGTTTTCTTGTCGAATCCCGACGAAGAAGCACGTCCACTCCTTCCGAAACGCATCTGCTCCGTTCACTGTCTGGTGCCTTCCTCGCGACCTGATGGACCACGGCAAGCAACTCCGGTGCCGTCTTCCGAGGTTCTACGGCGAACTTGGGGCCCAATGCCAGGACATTCTTCACGTGCTCAGGTAGATGGACATCTCCAATAGTAGTGACGTCCCTTCGAACCGTGCGACCTGTATGTGCGACCTGTATGACCTGTATGTGTTGCTACGCACCACCAAACCAGAACGTCAAGCCGACAGGGATTTCCAGGCATACCTTCGCATCGCCTCACAAACGACAGAGTTCATGTGCGAGGCTTCTCCAGGGCTGTGTTCCAAAGATACTGCAACGCTTGCTGCCACATGAACTCTGTCGTTTGTGAGGCGATGCGAAGGTATGCCTGGAAATCCCTGTCGGCTTGACGTTCTGGTTTGGTGGTGCGTAGCAACACATACAGGTCATACAGGTCGCACATACAGGTCGCACGGTTCGAAGGGACGTCACTACTATTGGAGATGTCCATCTACCTGAGCACGTGAAGAATGTCCTGGCATTGGGCCCCAAGTTCGCCGTAGAACCTCGGAAGACGGCACCGGAGTTGCTTGCCATGGTCCATCAGGTCGCGAGGAAGGCACCAGACAGTGAACGGAGCAGATGCGTTTCGGAAGGAGTGGACGTGCTTCTTCGTCGGGATTCGACAAGAAAACATCTACCTGTGCGGCAGGTGACATCCTTCTTATGTGAGAACCAGCTGCAAACACCTACAGTGACCTAAGTTACATCAACAAACAATCTATTAAAAATTGCTATATTAATACTTTTTTGCTTGCTTGTTTTCTTTTTCATTCTAACTTAATTCTACTTTTCTGTTTTTTTTTACAGGGGGCACAAAGAAGCCTCTCAGAAAAGTGTGAGAGGCAGGGCTATATTTGTCCACTTGCAGACTAAAAGCATTTTTCTTTTCAGTGGCCATAGATAGATTAGATAGATAGACAGAGGCAGACAGACAGACATACAGACAGGTAGGTATGCATGTATGCATGCATGGTAGGTAGGTACACTGCTTTTGCTACGATTGAGTGACACTGCTATTGCTAAGATTTTGTTTGGCTTATCTTTCTATTATAACCTAGTGCTTTGTGCAATCTTTACATAAGCTAGAGGTTTAAGCGAATTGTAGATAAGCCTTCTGCATTTTGTTTTTAATCTTGTAATTTGCATATTACTTGTTACGGGGGTGTGAGCGAACGGTGAATGAGGGTTATAAATGTGCCCATTTTGTTCCAATAAACAGTTGGTAGTGTGCGCATGTGTTGTCTTTTTCTTCCTTCGGTTGTCTTCATTGCGCCGAGGTTTTTTCAGTCATGCAGTCACTCGCGCCCCACAGCTGGCCGTCATTAAGTGACAGCGTACCTTTGCATGGCGCACTCTGTGCAGCTCGCAGACGTCTAGCTGAACGAAACAATTCCCAGCACTGTTTGAAAAGGAGTGTTTGTCTTACCCATCTGCTAGAAATGATTGAGAATTACGGCAGCACTGAACTCTTTGAAGACCATGTTCGTGTCGAAGACTTCTTCCCTTCTGACGTTAGCAGCATTAACCAGGCAGGGAATTCCACCCATATGTTTTAGCAGTGGAGGTCAGCAAAGAGTAGTGGTACCTATGCCTTTTAAAATTTTATGCATGACGCGATTGTGTGTTTCCCTTGCTAAACTTCGCCAAAGTGAAAACAATCAATGGACGATTAAAAGAGTTTAAAAGGTCACCTCTGTCATTGCTGACATTGCATGCACACCTCCATTGTGTGTAGCGTAATTCTCTTATGCATGCCCAGGCTAGTACATTATCGAGAGCAGGAACTTTTAAACTGCAGCTCCTATTTAGCCCTGTCGTTCTTGGTATGTGACGTCTGTACCACTTACCATGGCAGCACTTGAAATCATTCAAATGCAGATAATAATAACTAGCAGCATGCTAATCAACTTATAGATGCCTACAAGTGACCACTAAGCACCGATTTATTACTGTAAGGAACAAAATGTGCCGAAAAATTCATCATCGTCAGCCCAACAACGCTCACTGCAGGGCGAAGGCCCCTCCCATGTCTCTGCAATTAACCCTGTCCCTTGCCAGGTGCGGCCACCGTATCCCCACAAACTTCTTAATCTCATCCGCCCAGCTAACTTCCTGCTGCCACCAGCTACGCTTGCCTTGTCTTGGAATCCACTCCATTACCCTTATTGACCAGCGGTCATCTTGCCTTTGCATTACGTGCCCTGCCCAAGCCCATTTCTTTCTCTCGATTTCGGCTTGGATGTCATTACCCTCCATTTGTTCCCTCACTTTAATCACCGATTACATGTGACATCGCAATAGCATAGCCAGACGTTTCACTGAACCTTTGGAAACCATTTCATTTCAGCCGCCGCGGTGGCTGAGTGGTTACGGCGCTCGGCTGCTGGCCCTAAAGACGCGGGCTCGATCCCGGCCGTGGCGGTCGAATTTTGATGGATGCGAAATTCTAGAGGCCCGTGTACTGTGCGATGTCAGTGCACGTTAAAGAACCCCAGGTGGTTGAAATTTCCGGAGGCCTTGACTACGGTGTCCCTCATAGCCTGAGTCGCTTTGGGACGTTAAACCCCCATAAAAACCATAAACCCATTTCATTTCATAGATGCTTATACCTGTGTTGGCCAACGGTTCAACTCCCGATTGATAGCAGAATCAAGCTGGGACTAGCAGTTCTGTGCTAGAGCTCATGCAGATTTGAACACATAGTCCTGCACTTGTGTGAAATTTGGGGGCCCACAATCTTTGGATCAGAAATGCCTCATTGGGCAAGAGGGTATGCACACGCACGCACGCGCACACACACATGCACACACAAGGCAATTGGTTATATTGGTTGGGAAGTCTCGCTTGAAACTGTTTCCATTTACATTCAAATCAAACTTTATTTCACACCCGCGACAGGTGGAGCCAGGAGAATCCCCTAATGTGTGGTGATGGCAGACATCTGGATTCTTCTCCGACGCTTGTATGCCATCGCTTAAAAATTGTTGCTTGATGTTGCGCACAGCAGACAGGTTGCACAAAGGTATGCACACATCTCTTGGCAATGTTTGCTTGTCAGAAGCAATAACCTAGGCTGACAATAAAGGCCTTCTTAATTGAAACTGTAAATGTTGATATAGCCACCTGCCCTCACATTTGCTGAACTGATGCACTGTGTTAAAAGTAGATGTACTCACAGACAGCTACTTTTACAGCTCTAATAAAAGGGCACTGAACTGCTTCGAGAGTTTGACAAGATTCAAGCATTGGAACATGTGTGAAGCTTGTTAATAAGGAAGCAGTTTTTTTTTGTGGGAAAATTTTAACATGGGGAAGTAATCGCCGATTAAAGCCGCGACACTCCCAGTAAACCACTTGTGTTGACTAGACGTCAGATATACGTACTGCCCAGATGTTATGAACATTTATCAGATGACCGTATATATCTGGTTGACTAAGAATCAACATCCCCACAACTGCGAAATGCCTCTCCAGATCTGGTAACAGAGACATACTTTAGATGTTGCAGCTGGATGTTTGCAACATGATTTGGATCTTGTTCTGGCGCTCAGGTATGCTGATTGAACACAGAAGAGACGTTGCTTTTCAAAATTAAAAGTTTATGTGGAGGTCAACAAAGGAATAATAATTAGTCTTGTACTGTTGCCGAGTGCCTTCAAAATATACACAAGCTTGTTGCTGGCAGTAAGAGTATGGAAGCATGCATTTTGAATTTTTATTAAGATACTGGAAGGAAAATGAATACAAATCGGCAGAAGCATCCTGCTATATCCAAAAATCTGAATAATGTAGGACATACACAGTGTTCGAAGTTAACTTTTCCAGATTTTTAAACACAAATAATTACAAGAAGGATGATTTTACAGATAGTGGTATATATTCCGTAAAAGTGGTTTGTTAGAAAATTGTGAAGGATTACTTGTGGAAACTTTGTCTTTGATCTACAAACAGGATACAGTAAGCTGTTTCATCACAATATTTCGTAAATATAGGGGTGCAATCCCATAGCAAATGCTTAAATGTAGAGTAACGGGCACTTGACTACGATTGTGATATCACCATAAATACAGTCAACATTTTTTTAAGGTACAAAAAAGAATAAAAACTAGGGTATGACACCTTTCAACATGTCGTTAAACAGAAAACTCGACTAGAATCTGAAATTCAGACACCAGGGCAGCTGGTCAAGTGAACAGAATTTACAACACAGAAGAGGCCCTCGGAATGTGACGCTATAGGCTAATGGTAAATGAGCTAGTTCAAATCGCAGCTTCAAGAAGGATCCCATTTATACAGTCCGTTCTTTACAAGACACTATACATTGGAAATTAAGCACTGGACCATAAAGTACACGTATACCCATACTTGCCTCTCAGACAAAAAGAGTAAATGCACATAGTCACAATATAACAGAATTTTTCAGATGAGTGAACCCACTGAATAAGGAGTAAATGGCACATGATATGAGTACTAATGACATGCACAATGGTCTTAGATTGTAGACTCATAGCAAAACCAAGAATTCTTTGATAGCCAAAAGACAAAGCTGTTCAAAATAAAAAAGACTAGAACACAAAAGTATCATACATTTGGCACATGTGCACACAATGAACATAGTTCAAATCTGGCAGTTGGGCGACTAAATGGCAACTCCACGTAGGTTTGTGGTTATAAGGTGCTAATGATGAACATCCTGGTCGAAGCAGCCAGTCTCAAAGATGTCAAGGCTTTATGGCTGCACATTGAACAGAACTGTTTGCAGATTCTTGGCAAAATATAGCAACAGGAAACTTTAAAATCAAATAAAAAAAGGAAAGGCTACAAAGTACAGAACTACCAAGCTGCTAAAATACTTGGGAAGTTGGACATCAACTGATAACAATATGCGAGGGACCTTTGCAATGGCCACCTCAACACGTTTGTTTCAGATGAAAACAGCAGTTGCTCTAGCTTGTATAAAATATTTCCGCGCATGCGAGTGAGTTCACCAAATGTGGAGTTAAAAGCACTAATGTAACAAATGATAAACACACCAGTCCCAAAGCCAAACCAGCACAGCCTGTGTACTTTTAAAGGCAAGTGGAAGCTTGACTAGAGTAGAAAAGCAGGCCGCATTTCGAGAATATTATGATGAAAGTGAAAGCGGACACATAATAGGTTCAACAACTGGAGATGTCTAAACTGACTGCCTTTCTACAGCAGTCTCAAATGTAAAGAGTAAGGCCCTTGCCCATGCAATGAACATAGTTCACACCCTGCGTTGGGCCAACAAAATGTGTTACATGTTGTTTAATACAATGAAATGATGTGGCAAAATATGATGGTTAAAAAAGTTAGTCTCAAAGTATGTCAGAGCAATATGGCTTGCACTGCTGAAAAGAAAGACTCCAAACTTTGAACTGTAATATTCTCTACAAGGTAGAAAAAAAACAATTATTACAAACATAAAATGACTACAGTAATAGAACTATCGGACATGTAGGCAAGTCAGTAACTTACTGTTGAAAAAGACTAGCCCTCAAAGTACATATGCTGCGATATTGTGTGTAGTGGTTGCCAAGGTAAACCTGTCACCTCAGGTGCAGGCAGTGGTTACTCATCACATTTGCAACGGCCATTATGGCCATGAAGAGAGGTTCTTGACACTTGCAGTCAGCCCACCGCATTATTCTAGGGAAGAGAAAAGACCACATTAGACCACATTATTGGTCAAATGTTCAGGGGAATCCCCCAAAGTGGAGTAGAATTTGTAATAAGGGATTAATTCCTCATTGGCATCCACCCAAGCAGCCGTACGGCTTCAAAGGAAAGCTATACAGCTTTCTCAAAGCTGTATAGCTTTCCTTTGTAGCCGTACCGCTGCGCTTGGGTGGATGCCAATGAGTCATTACTCCCTTATTACATAGACCACATAATTCTAGTGAAGAAGAGAAAAGGTTTGGGTGTGCTAGGCTAGTTGGTCATATGCTCTAATTTTCAGCAATCCATCGGTTACTTTGTACTGCTAACATTTTATAGCCATGAAAACACTGCTATGGTGTGCAAATCTTTTGCCAGGAAGCAGCCAAATCAGTTGATAACACTGCGTGTTTATTTTCAATACAAAAGTTACATTATTCAAAAATAAGATAAAGTAAGATAAAGATAACTCAAAAATCAATCCTTAATTGGCCTGTCCAGCTTTAGCAAGATAAAAAGGCTGCATTACCTTCCCAGTGGCACTGCAGTGCCGGGCAGGAGCGTGGCGCAGCCACTCATGGATAGCTGCTCCAACGACGTAGTCATTGGCGTCATGACCCCTCTTTATGGCACCTATTCAGAAAAATTTCACCCATGTAATTATTTCCTGCCTAGGTTTGCGGACCCCTCCTCCAACAGACAACTGAAGCTTCCATAAACAAACTATGATAATAAAGCATTTTAGCCAAATGCTTACGGCAAGGCTCCCCACTTACAGCGCTATATATGAAGCACAAGATAGAGGCCATAAGCAATCATCTAATATACAGCTGTACTATAACATGTCTTGAATGTAACAGCACTTGAAAAATCTTCACCCGTGCCAAAAATCCATGACTTACTTATTAGGCATGAGCAGAGCCGCAGGTCATTGAAAGCGTGTTTCCCTTTTTTGCCCAGCCACGAAAACTGGCATGCCAGGCTGTCCTCCAGAAGGTGCCGCAGGAGTCGTCTCGTTGATGAGGTTACATTCGCTCCACCTTTCCCCGAAAGTTCTTGAATCTAAAAAAAAATTAAATTGAACACAATCCTAACTGAAATTAAAGTTTCATATCCAAAACATTGCCAGCAGCTGCTTTTAGCGAGATAACATCATAGATGGCATAAAAAATGCAGTATAAGCGTTTTATAGTGTAGCCTTGACAAGCTCCATAATTGCATTCTACTTCTCTGAGTAAACAGGAATTCCACATCAAGTACCAAGTACCGTATTGCGCACAAATTCAAGTGAAAGTAGTAAAATATGCACCAACATACAGATTTCAGTTTAATAAAAATACTTACAAAATCTTCTCTCTTTGAACCATGCAGAGTCACATCAAATTCCTTCAGAGCCTCGTAATCTTTAAATGGAGTGGTGATCAACGGGTTTTGTTCACGGGAAACCACAACGTCCCTAGAAAGTCTGCCCGCCATTCCCACGATCACTTCACCTTGCTGCTGCTGCTGAATGATTCTCAGCAGGGAGAGTCTGCTCAGTACATGCTACTGGAACTCTAGAGGTGCATGCAGGCAAAATAATCCACAAAGAAAATCAGAATGATATGATAACAGAGAACTGTGAGCTGTGAAACTAATAGGTCTGAACCACGCCAAACAGAGGAAGAAAACTGACAAAAGTGCATTAACAACTTAAACCAAGCAGGATGAAATTGGCGTGTTAAGCCAGGCAGTGTGAAACCGCAAATCAAAGCTACTGGTGGCATGCAAAAGCTTAAAGCACAGTGGCAGATGCAATAAATGTGCAAGTCTTGCTTGCTGTGTGAACAGGAACATATCATGCATGATAGTTGAAACCAGACCAGGCGCATATAAAAACCGTACAGACCCAATGCGAGATATGCAGAAATGTTTAAGTCAGTGCTTCGTCTTTAGTCACCTTCGGGCAACATCAGCTTTCTTCGCGACCAGTGCTCTACTGCACCCTGGCTTGCAGGCAAGGGAAGACCTGTAGGAATGAGTGCATGAGCATTAAAAGTAATAAAAAAATAGCTTGCGCAAACACTACACCCACGCACCGGTCAAATGGCACAATGTAGCCAATAAGAAGGAAATCAAATATTTAGCTTGACATAAAGAAAGCGACATCTGTCTAACAGGCAGCTGAAATGTAGCTGCTCTGTAAGTGGTGCAAAGGCAGCAAAGGATCTGTACTGTATTTTGTTCATTGGAATGGCAGAGCATTTGCAAATGGCCAGCAATAATTTACAACTGAAATTTCAATTTGTGCTGTTCTGTTTCAGTTTCAACACCTAGTCTAACGTTCGACGGAATACCGTCTAGACAGGATGAACCATAATAACAGGGTGAAGTTTGGGTCACTGACCAAGTCAAAAAGAAACGAAAATGACGTTTCGGGTCCCGTACGGGACCCTTGTTCACAATAACTAATGACAGCTTGTTGGCCAAATTGATAGCGAATATTCACGTAGTCTAACGTTCGACGGAATACCGTCTGATCAGGATGAACCATAATAACAGGGTGAAGTTTGGGTCACTGACCAAGTCAAAAACAAACGAAAATGACGTTTCGGGTCTCGTACGGGACCCTTGTTCACAATAACTCAAAAACAAACGAAAATGACGTTTCGGGTCCCGTACAAACGAAAATGACGTTTCGGGACCCGAAACGTCATTTTCGTTTGTACGGGACCCGAAACGTCGTACGGGACCCGAAACGTCATTTTCGTTTGTACGGGACCCGAAACGTCATTTTCGTTTGTTTTTGAGTTGGTCAGTGACCCAAACTTCACCCTGTTATTAAGTTTCAACACCTGCATAGTGATGTGACAAAAAAGACGTTCATATGAAGCACAAAAATTTCAGTAAAACACCTCCTTGGTACCTTCTCATTCGAACTCTTGAGGCTTCTTAGTGCAGGTCAGACTCCTTTAAAGTAATGAAGTAGCAATAGTACTGCACTTTTTGTATGTCTCATATGGCCTCAACATGTTTTATATGTCCCGTCAACTTTCTTTGGTTGTACTGGAAACCAAGCCATGCAAAAAAATTCAATTGTTCATTATAACTGGGCACAGGTCAATTTCACATGCCGTTCCATGTTTACTAATTTGTGCATTATTCCAAATACCATACTACTAATATTTGGCATTTCAACAACACACTACAGCTGTGTCAATTAACACAATATGGCCACCATACAAGCTACACTTCCCAGCAATTGCCTGTAGGCAACCAAGTTTCACATTATGAGTAAAGGTCAACCACAACCATTTAAATGCAGTGCTGGAACCAGCCGGAAAGCGTATATACTAAACAATCAAAAATTAGTTGCAGCACAACATGTTGTCTCAACTTGAGTTTTTAAAAATGAACCATTCCTTAGGTTCTACAAAAGACCTTCAGTCTCATAGCCACATTTTAAGTGGCCTGCTCGGTTTAGCTTAATGACTAGCTTCGGCAGTTATGCACCAAATATATTCAAAAGGGCCATGTCCAATGCCTCAAAATTTAGCAGCAACACACAAAAATTTACCACTACCTTGTTTTTGTGACAGCTGATTGTCCGTAATCAACTTGCTTGTAACCCCTAGCACTGCAATTCGAAAAACAAGCAAAGAACATTGAAAATAGCTCCCATTTTCCCTTCACTATTAAGACTACCACAGTAAAAAAAAACTATGTAGCATAATGCAAGCAATATGCACATACTTAAGCAACGGAATATCAGCTGAGTGAACACTTACTAGGATCGGTCTCCAAGAGCATCTTGGGATCTTCATCTGAAAGCTTCCCAAAAAAAGATTAGACTTTTGCTGCAAATGCCAAATTATGATTTATTAACTTCATCGGCAACTAGAGGAAGAACGTTATCATTTGCTGAAAATACAATGTATGCACATGAGAGCATTGTATAGTTGCCCTATGCAGCATACATACCTGTGCTGGACGATGGTCTGGGGAAACTGCTTGGTGGAGTAAGCCCCTCATCATCGCTCAGGTAATGACTTGGTCGCAGTACCTTAAACAAGGAGGTAAAGTAGACTGAACATGGGAATCAAACAACATAGAGGTAAATAATACCGAGCCAGCCCCAGTAATTACCTTTCGCTTCTCCATTCCTTCACTGTCGAGGTCCGAAGTATACCGTGCATGATCAAGCTTCCGCCTGGCATCTTCATAGCTGGCTGAAATATGAGTGATCATGTACAGCAGTTTAGTACCTTCTAGCTAGGCTATGCATTGTACACTTACTGTATGTTCCCTTGATTTTTACCGTGAAAGTCTTCCATTCTTTACTAGGCTCTTTTCCTTTTAGGACAAGCCCAGCCTCGTCACCTGGGCCTGGTGGCCACTAGAATTTCGCTCCAACAATCCAAGTTGATGGCGCAATGTTAATCATGGTTTCCTCCACAAATTCGACTATGCAAAACTCCATCTGCATGAGAGTTTCAGAATGGATAAACATCCAGCAGTAAATGTACGTCAAACGTTTGGAAAGGATCCAACATATTGGGAGAAATCTACGTATGGCAAAAATTGCATGAAAACTAGAAGATTGCAAATAACTGCCGTATTATAACAGTGCAGTAAGCAAACACGTATGAAGGAAAGGGGGAAACAAAAAAGCACTATAGGTGGATTCAATTCATGAATGCAGCAGTGAATACCTCTCAAAGGAGGCCGTCCAGCCAACGGTGTTGAGTGGATCTCATATGAAGGTTAATCACTTAACACGACATCGCAGGTGGCTGCCAGGTGCTTCTGTGAAAAAGGAGATGAACTGCGATGTCATGCCACTCGATCGATGCTATTATCTGGAGGGCCTCTTCAGAGGGGCATTTGACGCCATGTCCTTAAAGGGGCCCTGAAAGGAGCTCTAATAAAGCTGCAGTATCCCTGCGATGTTGAAGAATGCCTCTTCACGAATACTGTCCAGCAAGAAATTTTCTAATGCAATTTGTAGAAGCGGCGTTATCTGTAGTCAAAATTTGAATTTCAGCGTCTTCACGCTTTTCCCTCTCCTCTCGTCACTTTTTGCACGCAGGAAGGTCGGCGCTCCAACGCCGGCCCAACCTCCAGGGGTGAAGCTTCCCGACTTGCCAGAACTACGCAATTTATTTGCCGTGGCCACGGTAGCTGCCTGACGTCTGAAAGAATCCAACTAATAGCCAGCACTCGACATGTATACTTAGATGCGTGTGACGGAGGGGGGGGTCAGAGCATGAAAAAGTCGCCAAAAAGGGCCCGCCAACTTTCGTGCGTGATTGTGGGTCCTCTGCTGCGTGCAGAAGTGTAATATTTGACCGAGGTTTTCATGACACCACAATGCAGTGATTGAGCGAGTTGATGTGCTTTCCTCGGAAGGTGTTTCAGAGCCCCTTTAAGTTGTATCGGACTATATAATCTGCACCTTTCCGTAAACTGTGCTTGCTTACCTCACGGCTACAGCGTGAACCAATATCAGCTCAGGCAGCCTTTTTCATTATTTAGCTGCAGTGCAACAGTGGCACGACTGCGTGCTTGCCATTGTAGGGCAGCACCACTGCTTTCTTCACATTTACAACAGGCCAGTACCTAACAGATGACAGTCTGTTGACAATACAAATTCAAAGTCTTGTAGAGTCAAAAGGATGCACATACAACGGCTCAACATCCAAGAACTGCCTGCCTAAAATGCATGGACAGCCATTTTCCATCCAGTGTGCGAAGGCACTAATCAGAACAGTGTCACTGCCAATTTGACAACAGTTGTTGCCTTCTTTAAGGCTCAGTGTAAAAGAATTAAACTTTGCTGCACTCTACTGCGGTCCAATACATCCAAACGGGCGGCCAGCTTTGTCATCACTACCTAGCAGATCACAGTTAGCCCTATGCTCTGCACCAGATGGCTTCATTGCACAAGCGCTTTTTTTCTTGCATCCTGTTATATATCAGGCTGAGAGGGCATCCTGGCTTGCGAAGCAACGCTTCAATTTTCTGCAAGTTATTCTCGAAAGGAAATGCTGAAAAAGATTCCAACGTACCGTATTGTTCAGCATCTGAAGCAAGGCGTAGAAGGCAGTGAACATTATACGACACATTTTGTTCGCCATAAAGCAAAGCAAAATCTTGCACAAAATTTTCCATCAGAACATGAGCATAACTTGCATGCTCCTGGCACAATGACGGCATGCAAAATATTGTGCTAGCTGCAATATTAGAAAATTTCTGTAAGCAGCCTCAGTGATATTGTCCTTCAAGATGACAGGGCCAGTGTTGTGAAGAAGGAGCCAGAACTCTGAGGCCTTCCACCTATCCTTTCCATCAAGTGCCCTTGGACGGTGCACAAACTCCTCTGGCACATGCTTTTCAAGAGACATACTCTGTTTCGATATATTTTCACGATCTTTTGGACCAATTCGAATGGACAGTGGACCTGAAAACCACAGGTTTACAAGTTTCCTTGTTACACCTAAGTACACTAGGTGCATTGGATCAAGAGGCACAC
This sequence comes from Amblyomma americanum, assembly GCF_052857255.1. Classification (NCBI taxonomy): domain Eukaryota; kingdom Metazoa; phylum Arthropoda; class Arachnida; order Ixodida; family Ixodidae; genus Amblyomma; species Amblyomma americanum. The sequence continues at coordinate 23,380,873 of NC_135497.1, read as the reverse complement.
ACTTACACAGTCAATGGGTAGTTCGGTCAAAATGGAAACTCCATAATAATGGTCCTCATCTGTCTGCAGGCGGAATGACTCATCTGTTCTCGGCACTCCTGCCGTCAGTGAAAAAAAACTTTGTCATCAAAGCCATCCTCTGCTGTGCACTTGGGGCACCCATAGTAACTGCTGCGCTCTTTCGTTTTGAAGATGAATGAGCGAGCTGGCACATCACAGATAATGTTTCCGACCTCAACCTTTACAGTGCCACTGGGAAGTGAAATGCCTTTTTCTAGAATTTCCTTGAGCTCATTCACAAAAGGCCTTAAAAAGCTGTCGACACAACCTGGTTTTGAGGGGCCCATAGATGCCCCAACAATAAACGGCTGTAGTTCAGCAACAGCCAAGTCTGAGGTATACACAAGGCCTTGTACTGGCCAATGTTGTTGCTTTGAGCTTTTAGACAAGGGAAGCCCATCTATGTTAAAGCTTAGCAAAACAACTAGTGCAGCACAGCCAGAGTTAAGCAGAGCATTCGTTAACCCCTTTTCTAGACCGTGATGGCAGTAAAATCCCGGAGCTAGAGGTACAACACTTGCTGCCATAGCTGACTTATGAGGGGTTTCCAGCAAACTTTGTGCATCCTTTGGAAGGTCACAAAAACAGTAATGCGACTTCAGAATACCCAATAACGATGTCAGGGAACGGTGCTTTATATTATGTTCTACAGCCCACCGAGCCAAACGGACAGAAAAACTTTCAGCGCTTGGATAGGCCGTCCCTTGATCGAACTGCTCTAGTGCTTCTGAACCAAACACGAGAGAAGACAAGTCGTCTGAAATCAGGTCAACGAATTCGCGTAGCACACTCTTCAATGCACCTACGGTTTTCCTCATCCGAGAAGTCCCAAAAGCTGTCAACATTACTGTCGCAAGAAACTGTTGCCTCAACTGTCCCATGGTCTGGAGCAATTGCCGTAGTCCCCGCGACATGCTTTTCCAGTATGGATTGTTCATGAGAAGTGTCTTGAACATTACTGTCATTTAGCGCACCTCGTGAATGCCCAGAATGTGAAGAGCAGTCACTGATAACGTTGTCTCGGGGAACTGACACTCCTAACTATTCGAGCATGCCTTCTACTTCAAGACGCGCTTTCTTCCGAGCATGATGCTCTGTCATTAGTTTTGGCATCTTTTCACACTCAAAACACTAATCCCTATTTTTTTTTTCTGCGCACGTGCTCCTTATTGAACCGTGAGCAAGAATGAGCAAATAAATATGCGAAAAAGAATATCAGCGCTCAGGTGAACCAGTTATGCCCATACAGCACATAAAATTGCGTTACACTTCACTGGACATGAAGCATGAATGCATATAGTTGACAATACGCATACATACGAGGTAGAACGTTCTTGCGGGCTAGGTTGGTTCATTGCAGAAAAAAGGTTAGAACTGTGCGAATTAGACACGACAGGAGAACAGGAACAAACACGACAACCGAGGCGCAGATAATGTTTCTCAACCTTTAAGTGAAATGCCTTTTCTAGAATTTCCTTGAGCTCATTCACAAAAGGCCTTAAAAAGCTGTCGACCCAACGTGGTTTTGATGGGCCCATAAATGCCCCAATAAACGGCTGCCTGTGTTGTAGTGTTTGTTCCTGTTTTCCTGTCGTGTCTAATTCGGGCAGTTCTAACCTTTTTTCTGCATACATACGTTCCTTCTGACAGCGACGCTCCCGACATTATCACACAAAGGGTGCTGCATTGACTTTGCCAAGCCTACCAAAGTTCCTTGTTTCGGTGTGCTAGAGGAGACAGTGTAAAAAAAGAATATCAGCGCTCACGTTAAACAATTGTGTGAATGCAGCGCATAACATTACGTTAAACTTCACTGAACATCAAGCGTGAATCCAGAGTTCAAAACTGTATACATAAGTTCCTTCTATCGAGCTGCACCACGCCGCTTGTTGCAAAAAGCGCGCGCTATGAAAATTGCTGCGCTGACTCTGGCCCACGACCGGCTTTATTACTTGGCTTATTACCAAGTAATAAAGCCGGTCGTGCTCTGGCCCAAGCCCCGCAGCGCCCCCAGTCCCGCCAAAAACTTCGCGCGCTAGCTTTTCGCCTTGCATCTGAATCGCTCCAAACGTTAAACGGCTTACTAATAAATCAACGCAACAAAGAAAGCATTTATTTGTGGTAACACTTCAGTCTGTTATACTTATGCCCAGATTTCTGATGAGGATGAACAACGCCTCCTTTAAGTAAAGGAGGCACTGGGATGAATCATAAGTCACGTGACCAGCGGATCTGCGGTAGTAGCCATCGTCATTGTGCCTCGACAAGAATTACATAAAGGCGCTAGTTTTGAATCGCTAAATGTAGCTTGAACGTCCAGCTCCAGTTTCCAGCCAAGCCGCCAAATTACTAATGGTGTCTTCGACTGGTCGCTTTAGATCGCTCTAGAGCACTCTGAGAGGCGACCACACATTCGGCTGGTCGAAACCGGCCGCTATGACTACATTCGGCTGGTTCTTTGCGCGCCTCCAGTTCAGAGCGCTCTGAGGCGCTCCGAGAAAAAAGTCGGAGTGGCTCCGAGATGAGTCCACGTGACAGAGCCACTTCCGCCATTTCGCGGAAGCGGTGCGAGGCCTCGGCGTCCCCTGCGCGTAGGCAGAAGCAAGTGTAGGCTTTTGACGCAGTAGTAGCGTCCTTGCTGTGTTGTTTTGCGGGTGCCGCGCTGTGCGAGGCAAAATGTCCAAGAGAGGCCGGATAACTACACTAGGAGCGCGGTCTGCGTTGCTGCCGCATGACAACAGCGATTCCAGCAGCAGCTCAGACGAGGACGACAGTGCTATCCACCACAAGGAGATGTTCGAAAAATGAGCGTCCCAGCCTATATCTGTTACATAATGCAATTGTTGCATAATTCCCTTGTCGTGCGTCGCGAAAGTTATCTCACGATGGTAGTTTACACCGTCCCGGAATTCGTTCAATGCGCGCGTAATGGCAAAGCCGGCCAGAAAAAGCGAGACTATACACGTACTCTATATAGGCACTTGTTCGCTGCTGCGTTCGGCGACTTCTGGAAGCACCCAGGCCAACGCCAACACACTTACAGACCATGTGATTTTTTTTGCGTCTGTTGGCACAGTTGCATCGACGCTAGCGTTAACGACAGCACAGAAACGAAACTATGCCGCGGCAGATGGCACAAACAGCTCTGTACAAAATGCGCTTGCGTGGGTTCGCTCCGACAATTTTGTTTCTGCCATCCGTTTTATTCTTGTCGCCTGCACCTTAAAATACACAATTTCTAGATTCTAATATAGCGATGATTGTATGGGATTAATGCGGCCACCGCGATAGCAGCGAAGAAGCGCACGCGTACCGCAGGTATGCTCCCTCTTCATTGCTAAATCCCTTCCACAGACAGCTGCTCAGGCTAACCTAGACTCATCGCAGTGCGTTTCTGAAGAACGGTATTTGCTTATATCAGCTTTGTCCCCCTTTCCCTTATATATCATGTTCATTCTACTTGATCGCCATGCATTGGGGACTTTGCCATCCACTACCATTTTTTTCACTACCTCTATTAATGTTTGCTTGGATTTTGGTCAAAGCTTCTTTATTAATATAATTGGAATACCATCTGGTCCTGTTGACGTGTCACTAGCAACCTTCTTCTCTTGTCATAACGCGAGCGCATGGTTGCGCTCTCTGGAGGGCCACCTCGTCCGACACGGCTGCGCATCGAAGCGAAGTGGCAGATGAGGAGAAGCGCCACGCGCAGGTCCAACTTCTCTAGCGCCACTCGGCTGAGTGGCCGTGTCGGACGCAGTGGCCCTCCAGAGAGTGCAGCCACGCACTCGCATGTTCAGGGTGGACGACCCTGTACTTATGGGACCGCTGTTCGCTTCGACCGACGAATGCCTCGGGGACTGCGGAACCACCGTGCCTGATCACGTTGTAAAGAATTCACATTACTAACTTGCCTATACTCTGCGCAAATCAGGATGAAAGCTCGGAACTTATGAGCGCACATATACCCACTCGACCAACCCATAAATTACGTGAAATGAAAGCATATTTTCATACGGGCAATTAATCACGACAAGATTTTCTTGAGAAAGCTTCGAAAAAGACTTTCATTTTTCTGGAGCACCTTCGAAGGCACAAGCACTACACAAGTGCGAGCACACAAACCACGCAAGCACATAACCGTCCTTTCACAACCAATGTGCCACACCACACGTCCAGAGCAGCCAGAAGCCGACCAAACAAGCAAGCGATGCAAAACGCCCGCGCCTGCACAACAGCGATGCATAAATCACAAATGACGCCAAGCCAATCTATAATCCATAGGTGAAAATAACGCTTTCGTTATTACGACCAGGTCGGAATAATGATTTGGCTTGGCTTTCCGTTATTTTCACCTGGTCGAAATAACGCCAGCTGGCCTGCATTGTCCAGCGAGCCGAAGCCATAATCAAAATCAAATGTCCCGATTTGTTGACGGCGCCTCGTAGCGGCTTTGTCAGCTTTTTTTTGGTTTTTCGACTTCTTTCGTCGTGTTGCCGGCGACAATGCCGAAACGCAAGTGCAAATTCACGGAACAGATGGGAAAAGAGTACTCGTTCATCAAGAAAACTAAGTCAGAGGCGGATGTGCGCTGTGATGCATGTGGGGCAGACTTTTCAGTCGCTCACGGTGGACGTTCGGATATAGTAAAACACATCAGCTCTGTCAAGCACAAGCAGAGTGTGTCGGCTGCTGCTAGATCCAATGCAGTAACCCAGTTCTTCAGACAGGAACGTGCCGGGGAAAAGGAACTCCAACTTGCTGCATCAAAGGGTGTATTCGCCTTCCACACGATCGCTCACAACCATAGCTTCCGATCAATGGACTGCACTTCAAAGCTTCTGCAGAAATTGTTCAACAAAAAATCCTCCTGCGCTCGCACAAAGGCAGAAGCGATTGCTTTGAACGTGCTTGCTCCGTCTGCAGAGGAAGAATTGAAGACTGACCTGCAGGAGGCTAAATTTATCTCAGTGTTCTGTGATCCTTCCAACCACAAGGATTTGAAAGTGCTCCCGATAATGGTGCGCTATTTCACCGCTGCTGCAGGAGTGCAAACGAAGCTCCTTGAGATTAACACCTTGCCAGGCAAGACTTCAGCTATGGTGAGCCAATATATAATGGACGCACTCGAAGCCAACCAAGTTACATCAAAGCTGGTTGCTTTCAGTGCCGACAACGCAAATTGCAACTTTGGTGGTGCTGCGCGAAACGGGAAGAACAATGTGTTCTCGAGATCGCAAGATTCTATGGATCACAAGATCGTTGGAATTGGCTGCGCTGCGCACATAGCGCACAACACCGTTCAGACTGCTGCCGATTGCCTGCCATTAGATATTGAGGCCGTGATTGTGAAAATCTACTCATACTTTTACATTTACACGGTCATAATGGAGTCTTTCAAAAAGTTTTGTGATTTTGCATCAGCGGAGTACCAGCGGCTTCTGGGCTATAGCAAGACCAGGTAGTTGGCATTGATGCCAGCTGTTGAGAGGGTCCTAAAGCTCTAACCAGCTTTAAAGGCATGTTTTTGTCAATAGACAAGTGTCTGTCTCTCATCAAGTCGTTTTTCGAAGACCCATGTGGAGAGCTCTGTCTCTATTTTCTGCATAGCCAAGCTGCTATGTTTGAAGCTACTGTACTCCAAATTGAAAGAGACACGAAGACAGCTGTGGAAGTCTACAGCGCCTTAAGCTAGCTGCAGACTGAAGTGTGAGAAAGATTTGAGCAATCATTTCTACCATCAAGTGTGCGCTCAAGGGCAACAGAGCTCGAAGAACAGGGACAAGTTCAAAGAGAACAGGTTGTGAATACTGTGGTGAAGTTTTATGCAACTTGCGTGTCATACCTCGACCAATGGTGCCAGCAGTTTGATGAAGTACGAAGCCTTCTATGGGTCTCGCTTGGGTCATCCCCATGCTGCAATGACATGCAGAAAACTGTAGAACTCATAACTTCAGGGTTCAATCATGTCATAGTTGATCAGAATGCCATGTTTGATGAAATCAATAATGTCTCACATTATGTGACCGCTGAAAAAATTTAGGAATGGAAGGCGCAGAAAATATCTGTTGGGGAACGCTTGATGGAGATTCTCGGGCACTTCGAGAAGAATGATGTGCCTTGTGAGAACTTGATGACCATGCTGGAATATTGCATGTGCCTGCCAGGTACAAATGCACCCGTAGAGAGGGCGTTTTCTCTCATGAGCAAGATATGGACAGCAGAGAAGACACAGCTTAAAGTGGCGACATTAAAAGCCATGCTTGCGCTGAAGGTAAATGCATGCATGACGTGCGAGGAATACTTTTCAAATCTTTGCAGAAAGGAACATTTGCTAAAGAAAATACATTCTAGCCAGAAGTATTAAAGAAGGAGACACTTTTCGCACAGGTTGATTTAGAAAAACGACAATGGCTTTTGCGTGTTCGAAATAAAAAATAAAAATGTATGATTGAATGGTCTCTTTGTACCCACCCCCCCCCCCGTCCCACTTTGGGTTCCATAGAATATGGTCACATTAGTGAAAGATGAATTGTCATACAGCATTAGCAATGTTAATATACCACGCAAATAAAGGCACCGAAATTCTGGTGCGTATCGTAACTTCATCTTAGTACAGACTTGAGTCAAATCCATCCACAAAGTGTGCCTTTTGACATATGATTCCCACCTGAAAAAAAAAGGATGTAACCTAAACCAGCAATGCACATTGAACTCCCTGTACAACAAAGCGGTCTTTTCTCTGGCATGGTAACATTAAATACATGGGGAGACAACCAGCTAACTACCGATATGTAGATTTGCTAGAAAAAAAAAACAAGGATTTATGGACGAGCGGTGGGAGTTGCTTGGCTAGTTGGTTCACGCTTCATGACAAAGAACAACAGCACAAGGCAAAAATGTAGATGTGGAGGCCAGTGCCCATGTTTGTGGGAGTGGTTTACACAACTGCTTGAGTCTGTTCTTTATTATCTATTGTTGGCCACCATTTTATAATGAGTATAAGTTCCGCACTGAGAAATGAGCAGCAATAGAATTCTGAAGCGATCTGAACGACAGATAACACGCAATGTTATAAATCACAAATTACCTCTAAACTTTCCTTGACTCGCCCATCATCGTTGATGGGAAGGCAGCCAAGGAAGTGTGGAGCTGCCAGTAGAAGATACATGGGACACCAGGTGACCCAGTTGAAGTGCCTGTCCGTCTCAGCTGCCTGGACAAATAAAAATGATGAGAGCTATTAAATGTGTTGCTAAAAAAAACATTTGAGGGTTGTGATCACAGCATTTCTCTCAGTGGATTAAGCTTCACTGTACACATTCTCAATGCAAGACTAAAATTTCATAGATAAGTGTCTAATGCATATGCACAGGTACTGGTGAAATTAATGCATGCAATTTACATTTGCAATGTGACTAAACTACATCCTGCTAGTTGCTGCTTTGCAACTGAAGCCACGACTGTGCATTACGGTTCAACTATTGTCATTCTAGCAATATCTTACTAGGTTAATTTCTAGATTTATTTATTGCATATATCTTTCCCAGGCTGCACTGTGTATGCTATTTCACAAATGCTGCTAGTACACAGTGAAGCCTGGTAAAGAAATATGAAATAAATCTAGAAATTCAATTAACTATATTGTTGCTCTAGCAGGCGGCCAGAAATAGCGACGCGTACAGCAATGCTGTCAGCGCTGCAGCTCGCAATTTGCAAATAACAACGACCAACAACACGTGCGTAACGAGGAGGATGAAGTTTACATGCAGCGCCGTGCACGCGTGCACGAGCGAAGATTCGAAGTGCTGCGTATGCTGCTACTGCCTGAGGACATTACTCTCGAGTCTCAACAAGAAATACCGGTAAGTACGACCTTTACCGAACGATTCTCGTGCTATTGGGTTCTTGGCACTGTTTTCATAGTGCAGCTGAACTGCTTACATCAGCCTCGCATGTGCGACAGTAGCATGTGTTGTCGCTGGAGCAATGCGTCGATTCTCTTCGCCGTCGTCGCATAGGTCGGGGGTGTCGCAGACGATCTTGAGAATGCACTGTTGAGGTAGTAAGGTTTTCCATTTTCAGCTTCACTTGTTTGTTGTTGCATGGGCCTTCTCCCGGCGGCAGCCCGGCGTTCAGTTCCGCTACAATCGCAGCACATAGGCGAGCGTCGCGCGTGTTACCGTATAAGATCCGTATCAGATGCATATAAGAGCCGAGGTTGTTGAACCAAGCCAGATGACACAACTATGGGAGGACGAGTCCTTCGACGTTGCTGCTGCTGCTGCCATGGGCGCTGCCATCTTGGCGGTTAAGGTAGCAAACAGAGGCTGCGGAGGTCGGCAAGCTCGGTTTGGTATGGCAGAGTGAACTAGAAGATACAGTGAACGAGAAGATAGGCGTAGTGGTTAGTGAACTCGCTTCACACGCAGAACACTAGGGTTCGATTCCTCCAGAAAGAACGATTTGTTTTTCATTTATTTTATTTTAAATCGCAGTTTGTTTTAGTGCAAACAAGCCGTGGTAGCAAGAAAAGAAAAAGTAAACCGCACCGAAACTGAAGTTTGTGAAGCGTCGCCTTGCTGCTGCTGTGAAAATAAATGGCCCCAGAATCTCCGTACCACCTGCAGCGCCAACATTGAATGCGCGTTTAGAGCACACCCGACGTTACTCTCCAAGCTTCGATCTGTGCTTTTAGCAGATGGGTAAGACAAACACTCCTTTTCAAACAGTGCCCAGGGAATCGTTTCGTTCAGCTTGGCGTCTGCGAGCTGCACAGAATGCGCCACGCAGAGGTACGCTGTCAATGACGGCCAGCTGTGGGGCGCGAGTTGATGCATGACTGAAAAAACCTCGGCGCAATGAAGACAATAGAAGGAAGAAAGACAACACATGCGCACACTACCAACTGTTTATTGGAACAAAATGGGCACATTTATAACCCTCATTCACTGTTCTATATCGCTCACACCCAAGTAACAAGTAATATGCAAATTACAAGTTTAAAAACAAAACGCAGAAGGCTTATCTACAATTCGCTTAAACCTCTAGCTTATGTAAAGATTGCACAATTTAAGCACTAGGTTATAATAGAAAGATAACCAAACAAAATCTTAGCAATAGCAGTGTCACTCAATCGTAGCAAAAGCAGTGTCATGCATTCGACGCCAAAACTGAAAAATTCGTTCAAGGGGAATCAAATCCTGGTCTTCCGCGTGTGTAGCGAGTTAACTAACCACCACGCCACGCAGCGCGCGGGTTCTGCCGCCCTTAAAAAGGCACCTAAGGAAGGATAACGTTCGCAGCGATCCTAGCGGAAATTACCCTCTTTTTGCCTCAATTTTGATACACAGGCGGCATAGGCGTTTGATACACTCTTTTAGTTCACTCTAGTTTGGGTAACTGTGGTTAGGTGGCGTAACTGCAGTTTCGTCTGCCGTAGGAGCACGGTTATACAGTATTGTGCGTTTTTATCGCTGACACATTCAAAAATTTCCCCGCCTCAACCGCTGGCTCATTTGCGGTGAAACTGCGCACAGAGCTTGCGTATTATGGTAACTTTTGTATCGTAGCAAGTTTGACAATGGCACTTACTTAGTTCAGGCGCACATGATGCGAAAACGTAAGCGTCTACGAGAGATCGGCGAGCCAAAACCCGCAGACGACGCTTTTTCGCTGAGAACCGGCAGTGGCGCCATCTGTATTCGGCAGCGGAAAGCGTCACGACTAGGCCGCCGAGGCGAGCGTTGCAAGGAGCGCGGGCCCTTTGAATATGCCGTTCGGCATTTGCTTCATCTTAAGTATTTTCAAATTATAGCACTGAAAAACAAACCAATTCTAGGCGTATCTCATCATTTGCCCTATTAAAACGATATACACACATTAGGCCGGAAGAACGGCTCTTTTTCTCGCAGGACGCCCCGCCGACCTCCTCTAAGTCAGCGCAACCGGTCCTTTGACTGGTCCCCTGTTTTTGGGCGCAATAAAAGAGTTTACCTACCTACCTCCGTCGTCAAAAGGGAATGGTGTGAGCTGTTGAAAGAAAGAATACTAATTTATTGGCAGTACACGCCGTACGCTCGTGTGTACATTCCGTCCATGTGTCCGTATCTTTCTGAACTGTTTTAAGAATGATCTGCCACCGACTCACCCTTGCCGCTGCATTGGTTGGAAAGCTGGCAAGTAAAAGACGTTCAGGCTGCAAAGCAATCAATCCTCAAAGTGGCCTCCTGCAGCGTCTATGCATCGCTGCAACCTGTGAGCGTATTCGCTGAACACTGCAGCTCTCATGTCGTCGCTTATCGTGTCGAATTCTTTTTTTATATGCTCATGAAGACGCTCAACACTGTGAAGGCTTCCAGCCCTGTAGACGCGCGATTTTATGTATCCCCACACGAAAAAATCGCACGGCGTCAAGTCTGGCGATCGCGGTGGCCAAGACATATTGGGCGACCCACGCCCCATCCACCGGCCCGGAAATTCTTCATTGAGCCATTGTCTAACTTTGCTTGCGTAGTGAGCAGGGGCGCCATCTTGCTGGAAGATGCATAGCCGCTGCTGCATCTGGTACTCCACCAGCTCCGGCAGAAATCGTTCCTTCAACAGGCGCAGATAAGAGTCAGCAGTCACACTGTCCTCAAAGAAGAACGGGCCGACCACTCCCTCTCGCCAAATTGCGCACCAGACAACAGTCCGTGGCGAGTTCACGGCCCTGGTGTGAGTGAAATGCGGGTTGTTTTTCGACCAGAAACGTGTGCACTGCCGGTTTACTTGGCCGTCCAGGTGAAAAACAGCCTCGTCACTGAACATCAAAAAATCGAGGCGTCCAGGATCTGCTGCCAGTCTCTGCTGCTCTGAGCGACAGAATGAGACCCGCTGGGCTTTGTCTGCTGGGCTTAAGTGCTGGTGTACACGCACCCTGTACGGACGCCATCCTTTAATCTGAAGTGCTCGGCTCACCGTCGATGGGGCTACGCCGAAAAGAAGCCCAGCACGGGTGCATCTCATACGAGGGTTGGTTTCAAAGACCCCCTCAACCGAATCACCGATTCCACGGCGTCCCTTTCCTTTATCTTTTCTTGCTTGCCTATTCACGGATCCAGTGTCTTCAAACTTATGGCGCCATTCCGAAACGGCTGTGTGAGACGGTGGCCGCCGACGAAACCGCACCATAAATTGTTTGCGGACGTAGTGCATTGAGTTTCTCTCAATTAGCCATACCACTGCCGCAGCTTTCTCTTTCGCACTGTAAGTTGGCATACCGAAGCTCATCACACAACACAGTGCAACGAAGACGTCTAAACAGCAGGGAAGAATAAAAAGTTCGCACCACACAACGAAATTAAACGAGAACAGCAGTTCAGGACTTCGTGGTGTCACCCTCCGATGCTTTCAGAGAGTCCCGAAACCAGACGAAATGAGCTGAATTGGATAAGCCACTCGGCAGAAGAAGAGATCAAACAATATTCTTATTAAGGTAAAGCCTCTTTAAATCAGTAATTTTGATATTTTTCCGCTCAATTAGCCGAAAATGTTGTAAGCGCTTCAGTTGAAGCAGACGCAAATGCCGAACGGCATATTCAAAGGGCCCGCACTCCTTGCAACGCTCGCCTCGGCGGCCTAGTCGTGACGCTTTCCGCTGCCGAAAACAGATGGCGCCACTGCCGGTTCTCAGCGAAAAAGCGTCGTCTGCGGGTTTTGGCTCGCCGATCTCTCGTAGACGCTTACGTTTTCGCATCATGTGCGCCTGAACTAAGTAAGTACCATTGTCAAACTTGCTACGATACAAAAGTTACCATAATGCGCAAGCTCTGTGTGCAGTTTCACCGCAAACGAGCCAGCGGTTGAGGCGGGGAAATTTTTTAGTGTCAGCGATAAAAACGCACAATACTGTAGTTACGGGGACCCGTTGTTTTTAAGGTCGCCCGTGTAAATGCGGTATTAGAAACATAAGCAATCACGTGACAAAGACATTTCGTTTGATTCGGTCACGGCAGACACATTTAAAACACGCGCGGCGCAACCGTTAGTGCGGTCTTGCGGTGCGGGATTCAAAATTTGTGTACATGTGGTAGTACGCTGTTGACTACGGCCGCTACCCATCATATCTGCCATACGTTGAATGTGGCAGCGGCGCCTTGTCTTTTGTGCGAAAGCTTTTGATTAGCGGTGAGTGCTGCAGCTAGTCGTGTACTGGATGCTCAAGCGTTTCCTTTCATTTCGGTGCTTAAGTCTAAACCATGGTTTTCTGAGATTCGCTTTTGCATGTATCATATTTGTCTTTTTTTCTCTCACTTAATTAAGTCGTGTACCACCTTCTGCTACCGGTTCTAACACTGCTCAATCGGGCCTCCCGTATTTTGTTTCGACAGAATTAAGGAACATGGCTGGGAAGCTGCTAACCTTCTCACCGCCTTCGAAGGTGCCTTCGAAGGTAGTCGAAGGCAGAGCTGTGGATGCCGAGGTGCCCATTCTGCTGCTGCAGCCATTCAGCAAGTCACCGCAGGTCACTTTCGAACTGATTCCGGTTGGCCAAGAGGCAGTTCGCCAGCTAAAAGTCTCGAACCCCTCCAACACCGACCACATGGTGACACTCAGCGATACGCTGCGGTCAAAGGGATTCAGAGCAGACCCAGAAGTGTTCAAGCTTCTGCCTGGACAGAGCCAGCTCGTGTCATTCTTCTGGAAGCCTAATGGCAACGAGACATCAAGCAGGCTGGCTGTCCCGATTTCTACCGACAAAGGCTACAAGGGCCGATTCGTCTTGCTGGGAACAGTCCGCGAGGAGCCGAAGCCATTGAAACCACCGCGTAAGGTACGACTGGCCCTTACTCAATTCCTGAGGGCGCCTACTTTATGAGCACGTAGCTGCGTAGCTGCTTCAGTCTCTATCTGCTGATCATACCTGAACTTGCTTCCAGACTGATGCATTGAAATCCATTTTGTGTCTTTATCTGTTTTAGCTAGTATGGCCTATGTTCTGGCGACATTCTGCTTCCAACTCTGGCGTCATCGATCTTATACTTAATTTCGCTACTCGGAGCTTAATCACTGAAAGTAAATTTCTTCCTGTCGGGTGAAGAATAAGTGAGGAAAACGCACAAGCAAAAAGCACAGACAGAAATGGTAACATCCTGAGTTACTGCCATACTGAAACGGGTTTTGTACAAAAAAAAAATGTTCTTTCAGCCTGCATGTTCACTTGAAAGTGACCCTTCTAGGCAGGATGCTCATCCAGAACTATTTTTCTGTTGGTATCCTTCTAGGTACATTAACAAATCCAAACCCAAGAAGCTTATGCTGGCCCACAATGTTGCATTTGCACTGAAATGGGCTGCTTCCAAATACACGGCCTTCAGAGAGATAGTCACCCAAATTTAGAAGAGATTCCTTGTGTCCCATCTCCCCATGCACCTTGCTTATCTCTGCTTAGCCCCCGTCCTTCCAGACCTTCCTTTTCCTGCTGAAAGAGCTATTTTGTCTGCATTTCAACTTGGTGCGTGACATAATTATGTCTGCAGTATTATAGCTGGATTTGCAGTAAAAGGCCTTGTTCAGACTTGACTACTCATGCACGTATTGCTTTTTAATGTGCAGAATCTGGTCAAGTCAAGCATCCTCACCAGTTCACAGAAGCCAAACCTGAGCTCAAGAGCTACAACCTCTGTGCAAACACCAAAGAAGGTTAACTCAACTCCTGCACGTGCGTGCAAAAAAGCGGTGCCTCCCATCAGAGCGACCATCCCAAAGGAGTTCAAATCCTCTGCAAACAAGAATGCTGGTCGTGAGAACCTGACCTCAAAAGTTTCTGCATCTGCACAAGTGTCCAAGAAGGCAGCCACAGCCATGTTAGAGCCATGCAAAAAAACAGTGCCTCCAGTCAGAGTCACTGTACCTAAATGTTTCGCATCTCGTCCAAACAAGAATGCCACTTCCAACCGTCCTGCAAGCAGCTCATTACCTGCATCCATCACCTGTGATCCTCTCATTGGTGGCGACGCTCAATCCCTGCTAGGTGGAGGAACCATTTCAGTGGTGCCGGCGTCCAATAAATCTGGAGGCCTCTATCCTCTGAAAACAGCAACATGCACGGAGGAGATCCGCAGAGAAATGTTTGCCTGTGGTGCTCCTGCTTTGGAAGCCACAGCAAACGTCACGGTGGAGGATAGTGAGGATAGCTTCAAGACTGCTAATGCTACATTTGAAAACAGCCTAGAAATGTCCAAAAATGCTTTTAATGACAGCCTGGAACCAGGTAAATTGGCAGATTCAACTGCTGTGGATGCAGCAGCAACAGTCAACAATAGCGAAGAACACTCAGACTTTGGCAATGGCAATAATGACACCTTTGTACTTGACCTCAGTGCTGAGATGTTATATCAGCAGATAATTGAAAAGCAGTCCTGTGCCAGTTCACAGAAAGAAGAACCCATCACCACATCTGCGGAGCAAGCCAAACCGCTTCTGTGCACCCCACAAGAGGCTGACATTGAAGGGTCACTATGGCCTCCACAGCTCCAGGCCATTTCAAATGAACAGCGTTCTTCATCACCGAAGTGCCCGGCCAAGGCTAGCAAGGAGGACAGTTTGCCCGACATCGAGAACCTGCTCACTGAACTGGAGCTAGTTGCAGGCCGTGATCCAAGATGCAGTGTAGATGACTCGCTGCTAGAAATGCTGTAGGTGTTTGCAGCTGGTTCTCACACGCAGCTGGTTCTCACATAAGAAGGATGTCACCTGCCGCACAGGTAGATGTTTTCTTGTCGAATCCCGACGAAGAAGCACGTCCACTCCTTCCGAAACGCATCTGCTCCGTTCACTGTCTGGTGCCTTCCTCGCGACCTGATGGACCACGGCAAGCAACTCCGGTGCCGTCTTCCGAGGTTCTACGGCGAACTTGGGGCCCAATGCCAGGACATTCTTCACGTGCTCAGGTAGATGGACATCTCCAATAGTAGTGACGTCCCTTCGAACCGTGCGACCTGTATGTGCGACCTGTATGACCTGTATGTGTTGCTACGCACCACCAAACCAGAACGTCAAGCCGACAGGGATTTCCAGGCATACCTTCGCATCGCCTCACAAACGACAGAGTTCATGTGCGAGGCTTCTCCAGGGCTGTGTTCCAAAGATACTGCAACGCTTGCTGCCACATGAACTCTGTCGTTTGTGAGGCGATGCGAAGGTATGCCTGGAAATCCCTGTCGGCTTGACGTTCTGGTTTGGTGGTGCGTAGCAACACATACAGGTCATACAGGTCGCACATACAGGTCGCACGGTTCGAAGGGACGTCACTACTATTGGAGATGTCCATCTACCTGAGCACGTGAAGAATGTCCTGGCATTGGGCCCCAAGTTCGCCGTAGAACCTCGGAAGACGGCACCGGAGTTGCTTGCCATGGTCCATCAGGTCGCGAGGAAGGCACCAGACAGTGAACGGAGCAGATGCGTTTCGGAAGGAGTGGACGTGCTTCTTCGTCGGGATTCGACAAGAAAACATCTACCTGTGCGGCAGGTGACATCCTTCTTATGTGAGAACCAGCTGCAAACACCTACAGTGACCTAAGTTACATCAACAAACAATCTATTAAAAATTGCTATATTAATACTTTTTTGCTTGCTTGTTTTCTTTTTCATTCTAACTTAATTCTACTTTTCTGTTTTTTTTTACAGGGGGCACAAAGAAGCCTCTCAGAAAAGTGTGAGAGGCAGGGCTATATTTGTCCACTTGCAGACTAAAAGCATTTTTCTTTTCAGTGGCCATAGATAGATTAGATAGATAGACAGAGGCAGACAGACAGACATACAGACAGGTAGGTATGCATGTATGCATGCATGGTAGGTAGGTACACTGCTTTTGCTACGATTGAGTGACACTGCTATTGCTAAGATTTTGTTTGGCTTATCTTTCTATTATAACCTAGTGCTTTGTGCAATCTTTACATAAGCTAGAGGTTTAAGCGAATTGTAGATAAGCCTTCTGCATTTTGTTTTTAATCTTGTAATTTGCATATTACTTGTTACGGGGGTGTGAGCGAACGGTGAATGAGGGTTATAAATGTGCCCATTTTGTTCCAATAAACAGTTGGTAGTGTGCGCATGTGTTGTCTTTTTCTTCCTTCGGTTGTCTTCATTGCGCCGAGGTTTTTTCAGTCATGCAGTCACTCGCGCCCCACAGCTGGCCGTCATTAAGTGACAGCGTACCTTTGCATGGCGCACTCTGTGCAGCTCGCAGACGTCTAGCTGAACGAAACAATTCCCAGCACTGTTTGAAAAGGAGTGTTTGTCTTACCCATCTGCTAGAAATGATTGAGAATTACGGCAGCACTGAACTCTTTGAAGACCATGTTCGTGTCGAAGACTTCTTCCCTTCTGACGTTAGCAGCATTAACCAGGCAGGGAATTCCACCCATATGTTTTAGCAGTGGAGGTCAGCAAAGAGTAGTGGTACCTATGCCTTTTAAAATTTTATGCATGACGCGATTGTGTGTTTCCCTTGCTAAACTTCGCCAAAGTGAAAACAATCAATGGACGATTAAAAGAGTTTAAAAGGTCACCTCTGTCATTGCTGACATTGCATGCACACCTCCATTGTGTGTAGCGTAATTCTCTTATGCATGCCCAGGCTAGTACATTATCGAGAGCAGGAACTTTTAAACTGCAGCTCCTATTTAGCCCTGTCGTTCTTGGTATGTGACGTCTGTACCACTTACCATGGCAGCACTTGAAATCATTCAAATGCAGATAATAATAACTAGCAGCATGCTAATCAACTTATAGATGCCTACAAGTGACCACTAAGCACCGATTTATTACTGTAAGGAACAAAATGTGCCGAAAAATTCATCATCGTCAGCCCAACAACGCTCACTGCAGGGCGAAGGCCCCTCCCATGTCTCTGCAATTAACCCTGTCCCTTGCCAGGTGCGGCCACCGTATCCCCACAAACTTCTTAATCTCATCCGCCCAGCTAACTTCCTGCTGCCACCAGCTACGCTTGCCTTGTCTTGGAATCCACTCCATTACCCTTATTGACCAGCGGTCATCTTGCCTTTGCATTACGTGCCCTGCCCAAGCCCATTTCTTTCTCTCGATTTCGGCTTGGATGTCATTACCCTCCATTTGTTCCCTCACTTTAATCACCGATTACATGTGACATCGCAATAGCATAGCCAGACGTTTCACTGAACCTTTGGAAACCATTTCATTTCAGCCGCCGCGGTGGCTGAGTGGTTACGGCGCTCGGCTGCTGGCCCTAAAGACGCGGGCTCGATCCCGGCCGTGGCGGTCGAATTTTGATGGATGCGAAATTCTAGAGGCCCGTGTACTGTGCGATGTCAGTGCACGTTAAAGAACCCCAGGTGGTTGAAATTTCCGGAGGCCTTGACTACGGTGTCCCTCATAGCCTGAGTCGCTTTGGGACGTTAAACCCCCATAAAAACCATAAACCCATTTCATTTCATAGATGCTTATACCTGTGTTGGCCAACGGTTCAACTCCCGATTGATAGCAGAATCAAGCTGGGACTAGCAGTTCTGTGCTAGAGCTCATGCAGATTTGAACACATAGTCCTGCACTTGTGTGAAATTTGGGGGCCCACAATCTTTGGATCAGAAATGCCTCATTGGGCAAGAGGGTATGCACACGCACGCACGCGCACACACACATGCACACACAAGGCAATTGGTTATATTGGTTGGGAAGTCTCGCTTGAAACTGTTTCCATTTACATTCAAATCAAACTTTATTTCACACCCGCGACAGGTGGAGCCAGGAGAATCCCCTAATGTGTGGTGATGGCAGACATCTGGATTCTTCTCCGACGCTTGTATGCCATCGCTTAAAAATTGTTGCTTGATGTTGCGCACAGCAGACAGGTTGCACAAAGGTATGCACACATCTCTTGGCAATGTTTGCTTGTCAGAAGCAATAACCTAGGCTGACAATAAAGGCCTTCTTAATTGAAACTGTAAATGTTGATATAGCCACCTGCCCTCACATTTGCTGAACTGATGCACTGTGTTAAAAGTAGATGTACTCACAGACAGCTACTTTTACAGCTCTAATAAAAGGGCACTGAACTGCTTCGAGAGTTTGACAAGATTCAAGCATTGGAACATGTGTGAAGCTTGTTAATAAGGAAGCAGTTTTTTTTTGTGGGAAAATTTTAACATGGGGAAGTAATCGCCGATTAAAGCCGCGACACTCCCAGTAAACCACTTGTGTTGACTAGACGTCAGATATACGTACTGCCCAGATGTTATGAACATTTATCAGATGACCGTATATATCTGGTTGACTAAGAATCAACATCCCCACAACTGCGAAATGCCTCTCCAGATCTGGTAACAGAGACATACTTTAGATGTTGCAGCTGGATGTTTGCAACATGATTTGGATCTTGTTCTGGCGCTCAGGTATGCTGATTGAACACAGAAGAGACGTTGCTTTTCAAAATTAAAAGTTTATGTGGAGGTCAACAAAGGAATAATAATTAGTCTTGTACTGTTGCCGAGTGCCTTCAAAATATACACAAGCTTGTTGCTGGCATTAAGAGTATGGAAGCATGCATTTTGAATTTTTATTAAGATACTGGAAGGAAAATGAATACAAATCGGCAGAAGCATCCTGCTATATCCAAAAATCTGAATAATGTAGGACATACACAGTGTTCGAAGTTAACTTTTCCAGATTTTTAAACACAAATAATTACAAGAAGGATGATTTTACAGATAGTGGTATATATTCCGTAAAAGTGGTTTGTTACAAAATTGTGAAGGATTAATTGTGGAAACTTTGTCTTTGATCTACAAACAGGATACAGTAAGCTGTTTCATCACAATATTTCGTAAATATAGGGGTGCAATCCCATAGCAAATGCTTAAATGTAGAGTAACGGGCACTTGACTACGATTGTGATATCACCATAAATACAGTCAACATTTTTTTAAGGTACAAAAAAGAATAAAAACTAGGGTATGACACCTTTCAACATGTCGTTAAACAGAAAACTCGACTAGAATCTGAAATTCAGACACCAGGGCAGCTGGTCAAGTGAACAGAATTTACAACACAGAAGAGGCCCTCGGAATGTGACGCTATAGGCTAATGGTAAATGAGCTAGTTCAAATCGCAGCTTCAAGAAGGATCCCATTTATACAGTGCGTTCTTTACAAGACACTATACATTGGAAATTAAGCACTGGACCATAAAGTACACGTATACCCATACTTGCCTCTCAGACAAAAAGAGTAAATGCACATAGTCACAATATAACAGAATTTTTCAGATGAGTGAACCCACTGAATAAGGAGTAAATGGCACATGATATGAGTACTAATGACATGCACAATGGTCTTAGATTGTAGACTCATAGCAAAACCAAGAATTCTTTGATAGCCAAAAGACAAAGCTGTTCAAAATAAAAAAGACTAGAACACAAAAGTATCATACATTTGGCACATGTGCACACAATGAACATAGTTCAAATCTGGCAGTTGGGCGACTAAATGGCAACTCCACGTAGGTTTGTGGTTATAAGGTGCTAATGATGAACATCCTGGTCGAAGCAGCCAGTCTCAAAGACGTCAAGGCTTTATGGCTGCACATTGAACAGAACTGTTTGCAGATTCTTGGCAAAATATAGCAACAGGAAACTTTAAAATCAAATAAAAAAAGGAAAGGCTACAAAGTACAGAACTACCAAGCTGCTAAAATACTTGGGAAGTTGGACATCAACTGATAACAATATGCGAGGGACCTTTGCAATGGCCACCTCACCACGTTTGTTTCAGATGAAAACAGCAGTTGCTCTAGCTTGTATAAAATATTTCCGCGCATGCGAGTGAGTTCACCAAATGTGGAGTTAAAAGCACTAATGTAACAAATGATAAACACACCAGTCCCAAAGCCAAACCAGCACAGCCTGTGTACTTTTAAAGGCAAGTGGAAGCTTGACTAGAGTAGAAAAGCAGGCCGCATTTCGAGAATATTATGATGAAAGTGAAAGCGGACACATAATAGGTTCAACAACTGGAGATGTCTAAACTGACTGCCTTTCTACAGCAGTCTCAAATGTAAAGAGTAAGGCCCTTGCCCATGCAATGAACATAGTTCACACCCTGCGTTGGGCCAACAAAATGTGTTACATGTTGTTTAATACAATGAAATGATGTGGCAAAATATGATGATTAAAAAAGTTAGTCTCAAAGTATGTCAAAGCAATATGGCTTGCACTGCTGAAAAGAAAGACTCCAAACTTTGAACTGTAATATTCTCTACAAGGTAGAAAAAAAACAATTATTACAAACATAAAATGACTACAGTAATAGAACTATCGGACATGTAGGCAAGTCAGTAACTTACTGTTGAAAAAGACTAGCCCTCAAAGTACATATGCTGCGATATTGTGTGTAGTGGTTGCCAAGGTAAACCTGTCACCTCAGGTGCAGGCAGTGGTTACTCATCACATTTGCAACGGCCATTATGGCCATGAAGAGAGGTTCTTGACACTTGCAGTCAGCCCACCGCATTATTCTAGGGAAGAGAAAAGACCACATTAGACCACATTATTGGTCAAATGTTCAGGGGAATCCCCCAAAGTGGAGTAGAATTTGTAATAAGGGATTAATTCCTCATTGGCATCCACCCAAGCAGCCGTACGGCTTCAAAGGAAAGTTATACAGCTTTCTCAAAGCTGTATAGCTTTCCTTTGTAGCCGTACAGCTGCGCTTGGGTGGATGCCAATGAGTCATTACTCCCTTATTACATAGACCACATAATTCTAGTGAAGAAGAGAAAAGGTTTGGGTGTGCTAGGCTAGTTGGTCATATGCTCTAATTTTCAGCAATCCATCGGTTACTTTGTACTGCTAACATTTTATAGCCATGAAAACACTGCTATGGTGTGCAAATCTTTTGCCAGGAAGCAGCCAAATCAGTTGATAACACTGCGTGTTTATTTTCAATACAAAAGTTACATTATTCAAAAATAAGATAAAGTAAGATAAAGATAACTCAAAAATCAATCCTTAATTGGCCTGTCCAGCTTTAGCAAGATAAAAAGGCTGCATTACCTTCCCAGTGGCACTGCAGTGCCGGGCAGGAGCGTGGCGCAGCCACTCATGGATAGCTGCTCCAACGACGTAGTCATTGGCGTCATGACCCCTCTTTATGGCACCTATTCAGAAAAATTTCACCCATGTAATTATTTCCTGCCTAGGTTTGCGGACCCCTCCTCCAACAGACAACTGAAGCTTCCATAAACAAACTATGATAATAAAGCATTTTAGCCAAATGCTTACGGCAAGGCTCCCCACTTACAGCGCAATATATGAAGCACAAGATAGAGGCCATAAGCAATCATCTAATATACAGCTGTACTATAACATGTCTTGAATGTAACAGCACTTGAAAAATCTTCACCCGTGCCAAAAATCCATGACTTACTTATTAGGCATGAGCAGAGCCGCAGGTCATTGAAAGCGTGTTTCCCTTTTTTGCCCAGCCACGAAAACTGGCATGCCAGGCTGTCCTCCAGAAGGTGCCGCCGGAGTCGTCTCGTTGATGAGGTTACATTCGCTCCACCTTTCCCCGAAAGTTCTTGAATCTAAAAAAAAATTAAATTGAACACAATCCTAACTGAAATTAAAGTTTCATATCCAAAACATTGCCAGCAGCTGCTTTTAGCGAGATAACATCATAGATGGCATAAAAAATGCAGTATAAGCGTTTTATAGTGTAGCCTTGACAAGCTCCATAATTGCATTCTACTTCTCTGAGTAAACAGGAATTCCACATCAAGTACCAAGTACCGTATTGCGCACAAATTCAAGTGAAAGTAGTAAAATATGCACCAACATACAGATTTCAGTTTAATAAAAATACTTACAAAATCTTCTCTCTTTGAACCATGCAGAGTCACATCAAATTCCTTCAGAGCCTCGTAATCTTTAAATGGAGTGGTGATCAACGGGTTTTGTTCACGGGAAACCACAACGTCCCTAGAAAGTCTGCCCGCCATTCCCACGATCACTTCACCTTGCTGCTGCTGCTGAATGATTCTCAGCAGGGAGAGTCTGCTCAGTACATGCTACTGGAACTCTAGAGGTGCATGCAGGCAAAATAATCCACAAAGAAAATCAGAATGATATGATAACAGAGAACTGTGAGCTGTGAAACTAATAGGTCTGAACCACACCAAACAGAGGAAGAAAACTGACAAAAGTGCATTAACAACTTAAACCAAGCAGGATGAAATTGGCGTGTTAAGCCAGGCAGTGTGAAACCGCAAATCAAAGCTACTGGTGGCATGCAAAAGCTTAAAGCACAGTGGCAGATGCAATAAATGTGCAAGTCTTGCTTGCTGTGTGAACAGGAACATATCATGCATGATAGTTGAAACCAGACCAGGCACATATAAAAACCGTACAGACCCAATGCGAGACATGCAGAAAAGTTTAAGTCAGTGCTTCGTCTTTAGTCACCTTCGGGCAACATCAGCTTTCTTCGCGACCAGTGCTCTACTGCACCCTGGCTTGCAGGCAAGGGAAGACCTGTAGGAATGAGTGCATGAGCATTAAAAGTAATAAAAAAATAGCTTGCGCAAACACTACACCCACGCACCGGTCAAATGGCACAAAGTAGCCAATAAGAAGGAAATCAAATATTTAGCTTGACATAAAGACAGCGACATCTGTCTAACAGGCAGCTGAAATGTAGCTGCTCTGTAAGTGGTGCAAAGGCAGCAAAGGATCTGTACTGTATTTTGTTCATTGGAATGGCAGAGCATTTGCAAATGGCCAGCAATAATTTACAACTGAAATTTCAATTTGTGCTGTTCTGTTTCAATTTCAACACCTAGTCTAACGTTCGACGGAATACCGTCTGGACAGGATGAACCATAATAACAGGGTGAAGTTTGGGTCACTGACCAAGTCACTGAACAAGGGTCCCGTACGGGACCCTTGTTCACAATAACTAATGACAGCTTGTTGGCCAAATTGATAGCGAATATTCACGTAGTCTAACGTTCGACGGAATACCGTCTGATCAGGATGAACCATAATAACAGGGTGAAGTTTGGGTCACTGACCAAGTCAAAAACAAACGAAAATGACGTTTCGGGTCTCGTACGGGACCCTTGTTCACAATAACTCAAAAACAAACGAAAATGACGTTTCGGGTCTCGTACGGGACCCTTGTTCACAATAACTCAAAAACAAACGAAAATGACGTTTCGGGTCCCGTACAAACGAAAATGACGTTTCGGGACCCGAAACGTCATTTTCGTTTGTACGGGACCCGAAACGTCGTACGGGACCCGAAACGTCATTTTCGTTTGTACGGGACCCGAAACGTCATTTTCGTTTGTTTTTGAGTTGGTCAGTGACCCAAACTTCACCCTGTTATTAAGTTTCAACACCTGCATAGTGATGTGACAAAAAAGACGTTCATATGAAGCACAAAAATTTCAGTAAAACACCTCCTTGGTACCTTCTCATTCGAACTCTTGAGGCTTCTTAGTGCAGGTCAGACTCCTTTAAAGTAATGAAGTAGCAATAGTACTGCACTTTTTGTATGTCTCATATGGCCTCAACATGTTTTATATGTCCCGTCAACTTTCTTTGGTTGTACTGGAAACCAAGCCATGCAAAAAAATTCAATTGTTCATTATAACTGGGCACAGGTCAATTTCACATGCCGTTCCATGTTTACTAATTTGTGCATTATTCCAAATACCATACTACTAATATTTGGCATTTCAACAACACACTACAGCTGTGTCAATTAACACAATATGGCCACCATACAAGCTACACTTCCCAGCAATTGCCTGTAGGCAACCAAGTTTCACATTATGAGTAAAGGTCAACCACAACCATTTAAATGCAGTGCTGGAACCAGCCGGAAAGCGTATATACTAAACAATCAAAAATTAGTTGCAGCACAACATGTTGTCTCAACTTGAGTTTTTAAAAATGAACCATTCCTTAGGTTCTACAAAAGACCTTCAGTCTCATAGCCACATTTTAAGTGGCCTGCTCGGTTTAGCTTAATGACTAGCTTCGGCAGTTATGCACCAAATATATTCAAAAGGGCCATGTCCAATGCCTCAAAATTTAGCAGCAACACACAAAAATTTACCACTACCTTGTTTTTGTGACAGCTGATTGTCCGTAATCAACTTGCTTGTAACCCCTAGCACTGCAATTCGAAAAACAAGCAAAGAACATTGAAAATAGCTCCCATTTTCCCTTCACTATTAAGACTACCACAGTAAAAAAAAACTATGTAGCATAATGCAAGCAATATGCACATACTTAAGCAACGGAATATCAGCTGAGTGAACACTTACTAGGATCGGTCTCCAAGAGCATCTTGGGATCTTCATCTGAAAGCTTCCCAAAAAAAGATTAGACTTTTGCTGCAAATGCCAAATTATGATTTATTAACTTCATCGGCAACTAGAGGAAGAACGTTATCATTTGCTGAAAATACAATGTATGCACATGAGAGCATTGTATAGTTGCCCTATGCAGCATACATACCTGTGCTGGACGATGGTCTGGGGAAACTGAACATGGGAATCAAACAACATAGAGGTAAATAATACCGAGCCAGCCCCAGTAATTACCTTTCGCTTCTCCATTCCTTCACTGTCGAGGTCCGAAGTATACCGTGCATGATCAAGCTTCCGCCTGGCATCTTCATAGCTGGCTGAAATATGAGTGATCATGTACAGCAGTTTAGTACCTTCTAGCTAGGCTATGCATTGTACACTTACTGTATGTTCCCTTGATTTTTACCGTGAAAGTCTTCCATTCTTTACTAGGCTCTTTTCCTTTTAGGACAAGCCCAGCCTCGTCACCTGGGCCTGGTGGCCACTAGAATTTCGCTCCAACAATCCAAGTTGATGGCGCAATGTTAATCATGGTTTCCTCCACAAATTCGACTATGCAAAACTCCATCTGCATGAGAGTTTCAGAATGGATAAACATCCAGCAGTAAATGTACGTCAAACGTTTGGAAAGGATCCAACATATTGGGAGAAATCTACGTATGGCAAAAATTGCATGAAAACTAGAAGATTGCAAATAACTGCCGTATTATAACAGTGCAGTAAGCAAACACGTATGAAGGAAAGGGGGAAACAAAAAAGCACTATAGGTGGATTCAATTCATGAATGCAGCCGTGAATACCTCTCAAAGGAGGCCGTCCAGCCAACGGTGTTGAGTGGATCTCATATGAAGGTTAATCACTTAACACGACATCGCAGGTGGCTGCCAGGTGCTTCTGTGAAAAAGGAGATGAACTGCGATGTCATGCCACTCGATCGATGCTATTATCTGGAGGGCCTCTTCAGAGGGGCATTTGACGCCATGTCCTTAAAGGGGCCCTGAAAGGAGCTCTAATAAAGCTGCAGTATCCCTGCGATGTTGAAGAATGCCTCTTCACGAATACTGTCCAGCAAGAAATTTTCTAATGCAATTTGTAGAAGCGGCGTTATCTGTAGTCAAAATTTGAATTTCAGCGTCTTCACGCTTTTCCCTCTCCTCTCGTCACTTTTTGCACGCAGGAAGGTCGGCGCTCCAACGCCGGCCCAACCTCCAGGGGTGAAGCTTCCCGACTTGCCAGAACTACGCAATTTATTTGCCGTGGCCACGGTAGCTGCCTGACGTCTGAAAGAATCCAACTAATAGCCAGCACTCGACATGTATACTTAGATGCGTGTGACGGAGGGGGGGGGTCAGAGCATGAAAAAGTCGCCAAAAAGGGCCCGCCAACTTTCGTGCGTGATTGTGGGTCCTCTGCTGCGTGCAGAAGTGTAATATTTGACCGAGGTTTTCATGACACCACAATGCAGTGATTGAGCGAGTTGATGTGCTTTCCTCGGAAGGTGTTTCAGAGCCCCTTTAAGTTGTATCGGACTATATAATCTGCACCTTTCCGTAAACTGTGCTTGCTTACCTCACGGCTACAGCGTGAACCAATATCAGCTCAGGCAGCCTTTTTCATTATTTAGCTGCAGTGCAACAGTGGCACGACTGCGTGCTTGCCATTGTAGGGCAGCACCACTGCTTTCTTCACATTTACAACAGGCCAGTACCTAACAGATGACAGTCTGTTGACAATACAAATTCAAAGTCTTGTAGAGTCAAAAGGATGCACATACAACGGCTCAACATCCAAGAACTGCCTGCCTAAAATGCATGGACAGCCATTTTCCATCCAGTGTGCGAAGGCACTAATCAGAACAGTGTCACTGCCAATTTGACAACAGTTGTTGCCTTCTTTAAGGCTCAGTGTAAAAGAATTAAACTTTGCTGCACTCTACTGCGGTCCAATACATCCAAACGGGCGGCCAGCTTTGTCATCACTACCTAGCAGATCACAGTTAGCCCTATGCTCTGCACCAGATGGCTTCATTGCACAAGCGCTTTTTTTCTTGCATCCTGTTATATATCAGGCTGAGAGGGCATCCTGGCTTGCGAAGCAACGCTTCAATTTTCTGCAAGTTATTCTCGAAAGGAAATGCTGAAAAAGATTCCAACGTACCGTATTGTTCAGCATCTGAAGCAAGGCGTAGAAGGCAGTGAACATTATACGACACATTTTGTTCGCCATAAAGCAAAGCAAAATCTTGCACAAAATTTTCCATCAGAACATGAGCATAACTTGCATGCTCCTGGCACAATGACGGCATGCAAAATATTGTGCTAGCTGCAATATTAGAAAATTTCTGTAAGCAGCCTCAGAGATATTGTCCTTCAAGATGACAGGGCCAGTGTTGTGAAGAAGGAGCCAGAACTCTGAGGCCTTCCACCTATCCTTTCCATCAAGTGCCCTTGGACGGTGCACAAACTCCTCTGGCACATGCTTTTCAAGAGACATACTCTGTTTCGATATATTTTCACGATCTTTTGGACCAATTCGAATGGACAGTGGACCTGAAAACCACAGGTTTACAAGTTTCCTTGTTACACCTAAGTACACTAGGTGCATTGGATCAAGAGGCACACACTTACACAGTCAATGGGTAGTTCGGTCAAAATGGAAACTCCGTAATAATGGTCCTCATCTGTCTGCAGGCGGAATGACTCATCTGTTCTCGGCACTCCTGCCGTCAGTGAAAAAAAACTTTGTCATCAAAGCCATCCTCTGCTGTGCACTTGGGGCACCCATAGTAACTGCTGCGCTCTTTCGTTTTGAAGATGAATGAGCGAGCTGGCACATCACAGATAATGTTTCCGACCTCAACCTTTACAGTGCCACTGGGAAGTGAAATGCCTTTTTCTAGAATTTCCTTGAGCTCATTCACAAAAGGCCTTAAAAAGCTGTCGACACAACCTGGTTTTGAGGGGCCCATAGATGCCCCAACAATAAACGGCTGTAGTTCAGCAACAGCCAAGTCTGAGGTATACACAAGGCCTTGTACTGGCCAATGTTGTTGCTTTGAGCTTTTAGACAAGGGAAGCCCATCTATGTTAAAGCTTAGCAAAACAACTAGTGCAGCACAGCCAGAGTTAAGCAGAGCATTCGTTAACCCCTTTTCTAGACCGTGATGGCAGTAAAATCCCGGAGCTAGAGGTACAACACTTGCTGCCATAGCTGACTTATGAGGGGTTTCCAGCAAACTTTGTGCATCCTTTGGAAGGTCACAAAAACAGTAATGCGACTTCAGAATACCCAATAACGATGTCAGGGAACGGTGCTTTATATTATGTTCTACAGCCCACCGAGCCAAACGGACAGAAAAACTTTCAGCGCTTGGATAGGCCGTCCCTTGATCGAACTGCTCTAGTGCTTCTGAACCAAACACGAGAGAAGACAAGTCGTCTGAAATCAGGTCAACGAATTCGCGTAGCACACTCTTCAATGCACCTACGGTTTTCCTCATCCGAGAAGTCCCAAAAGCTGTCAACATTACTGTCGCAAGAAACTGTTGCCTCAACTGTCCCATGGTCTGGAGCAATTGCCGTAGTCCCCGCGACATGCTTTTCCAGTATGGATTGTTCATGAGAAGTGTCTTGAACATTACTGTCATTTAGCGCACCTCGTGAATGCCCAGAATGTGAAGAGCAGTCACTGATAACGTTGTCTCGGGGAACTGACACTCCTAACTATTCGAGCATGCCTTCTACTTCAAGACGCGCTTTCTTCCGAGCATGATGCTCTGTCATTAGTTTTGGCATCTTTTCACACTCAAAACACTAATCCCTATTTTTTTTTTTCTGCGCACGTGCTCCTTATTGAACCGTGAGCAAGAATGAGCAAATAAATATGCGAAAAAGAATATCAGCGCTCAGGTGAACCAGTTATGCCCATACAGCACATAAAATTGCGTTACACTTCACTGGACATGAAGCATGAATGCATATAGTTGACAATACGCATACATACGAGGTAGAACGTTCTTGCGGGCTAGGTTGGTTCATTGCAGAAAAAAGGTTAGAACTGTGCGAATTAGACACGACAGGAGAACAGGAACAAACACGACAACCGAGGCGCAGATAATGTTTCTCAACCTTTAAGTGAAATGCCTTTTCTAGAATTTCCTTGAGCTCATTCACAAAAGGCCTTAAAAAGCTGTCGACCCAACGTGGTTTTGATGGGCCCATAAATGCCCCAATAAACGGCTGCCTGTGTTGTAGTGTTTGTTCCTGTTTTCCTGTCGTGTCTAATTCGGGCAGTTCTAACCTTTTTTCTGCATACATACGTTCCTTCTGACAGCGACGCTCCCGACATTATCACACAAAGGGTGCTGCATTGACTTTGCCAAGCCTACCAAAGTTCCTTGTTTCGGTGTGCTAGAGGAGACAGTGTAAAAAAAGAATATCAGCGCTCACGTTAAACAATTGTGTGAATGCAGCGCATAACATTACGTTAAACTTCACTGAACATCAAGCGTGAATCCAGAGTTCAAAACTGTATACATAAGTTCCTTCTATCGAGCTGCACCACGCCGCTTGTTGCAAAAAGCGCGCGCTATGAAAATTGCTGCGCTGACTCTGGCCCACGACCGGCTTTATTACTTGGCTTATTACCAAGTAATAAAGCCGGTCGTGCTCTGGCCCAAGCCCCGCAGCGCCCCCAGTCCCGCCAAAAACTTCGCGCGCTAGCTTTTCGCCTTGCATCTGAATCGCTCCAAACGTTAAACGGCTTACTAATAAATCAACGCAACAAAGAAAGCATTTATTTGTGGTAACACTTCAGTCTGTTATACTTATGCCCAGATTTCTGATGAGGATGAACAACGCCTCCTTTAAGTAAAGGAGGCACTGGGATGAATCATAAGTCACGTGACCAGCGGATCTGCGGTAGTAGCCATCGTCATTGTGCCTCGACAAGAATTACATAAAGGCGCTAGTTTTGAATCGCTAAATGTAGCTTGAACGTCCAGCTCCAGTTTCCAGCCAAGCCGCCAAATTACTAATGGTGTCTTCGACTGGTCGCTTTAGATCGCTCTAGAGCACTCTGAGAGGCGACCACACATTCGGCTGGTCGAAACCGGCCGCTATGACTACATTCGGCTGGTTCTTTGCGCGCCTCCAGTTCAGAGCGCTCTGAGGCGCTCCGAGAAAAAAGTCGGAGTGGCTCCGAGATGAGTCCACGTGACAGAGCCACTTCCGCCATTTCGCGGAAGCGGTGCGAGGCCTCGGCGTCCCCTGCGCGTAGGCAGAAGCAAGTGTAGGCTTTTGACGCAGTAGTAGCGTCCTTGCTGTGTTGTTTTGCGGGTGCCGCGCTGTGCGAGGCAAAATGTCCAAGAGAGGCCGGATAACTACACTAGGAGCGCGGTCTGCGTTGCTGCCGCATGACAACAGCGATTCCAGCAGCAGCTCAGACGAGGACGACAGTGCTATCCACCACAAGGAGATGTTCGAAAAATGAGCGTCCCAGCCTATATCTGTTACATAATGCAATTGTTGCATAATTCCCTTGTCGTGCGTCGCGAAAGTTATCTCACGATGGTAGTTTACACCGTCCCGGAATTCGTTCAATGCGCGCGTAATGGCAAAGCCGGCCAGAAAAAGCGAGACTATACACGTACTCTATATAGGCACTTGTTCGCTGCTGCGTTCGGCGACTTCTGGAAGCACCCAGGCCAACGCCAACACACTTACAGACCATGTGATTTTTTTTGCGTCTGTTGGCACAGTTGCATCGACGCTAGCGTTAACGACAGCACAGAAACGAAACTATGCCGCGGCAGATGGCACAAACAGCTCTGTACAAAATGCGCTTGCGTGGGTTCGCTCCGACAATTTTGTTTCTGCCATCCGTTTTATTCTTGTCGCCTGCACCTTAAAATACACAATTTCTAGATTCTAATATAGCGATGATTGTATGGGATTAATGCGGCCACCGCGATAGCAGCGAAGAAGCGCACGCGTACCGCAGGTATGCTCCCTCTTCATTGCTAAATCCCTTCCACAGACAGCTGCTCAGGCTAACCTAGACTCATCGCAGTGCGTTTCTGAAGAACGGTATTTGCTTATATCAGCTTTGTCCCCCTTTCCCTTATATATCATGTTCATTCTACTTGATCGCCATGCATTGGGGACTTTGCCATCCACTACCATTTTTTTTCACTACCTCTATTAATGTTTGCTTGGATTTTGGTCAAAGCTTCTTTATTAATATAATTGGAATACCATCTGGTCCTGTTGACGTGTCAC
This sequence comes from Amblyomma americanum, assembly GCF_052857255.1. Classification (NCBI taxonomy): domain Eukaryota; kingdom Metazoa; phylum Arthropoda; class Arachnida; order Ixodida; family Ixodidae; genus Amblyomma; species Amblyomma americanum. Next base: position 23,350,133 of record NC_135497.1, on the reverse strand, counting down.
TAGCAACCTTCTTCTCTTGTCATAACGCGAGCGCATGGTTGCGCTCTCTGGAGGGCCACCTCGTCCGACACGGCTGCGCATCGAAGCGAAGTGGCAGATGAGGAGAAGCGCCACGCGCAGGTCCAACTTCTCTAGCGCCACTCGGCTGAGTGGCCGTGTCGGACGCAGTGGCCCTCCAGAGAGTGCAGCCACGCACTCGCATGTTCAGGGTGGACGACCCTGTACTTATGGGACCGCTGTTCGCTTCGACCGACGAATGCCTCAGGGACTGCGGAACCACCGTGCCTGATCACGTTGTAAAGAATTCACATTACTAACTTGCCTATACTCTGCGCAAATCAGGATGAAAGCTCGGAACTTATGAGCGCACATATACCCACTCGACCAACCCATAAATTACGTGAAATGAAAGCATATTTTCATACGGGCAATTAATCACGACAAGATTTTCTTGAGAAAGCTTCGAAAAAGACTTTCATTTTTCTGGAGCACCTTCGAAGGCACAAGCACTACACAAGTGCGAGCACACAAACCACGCAAGCACATAACCGTCCTTTCACAACCAATGTGCCACACCACACGTCCAGAGCAGCCAGAAGCCGACCAAACAAGCAAGCGATGCAAAACGCCCGCGCCTGCACAACAGCGATGCATAAATCACAAATGACGCCAAGCCAATCTATAATCCATAGGTGAAAATAACGCTTTCGTTATTACGACCAGGTCGGAATAATGATTTGGCTTGGCTTTCCGTTATTTTCACCTGGTCGAAATAACGCCAGCTGGCCTGCATTGTCCAGCGAGCCGAAGCCATAATCAAAATCAAATGTCCCGATTTGTTGACGGCGCCTCGTAGCGGCTTTGTCAGCTTTTTTTTTTGGTTTTTCGACTTCTTTCGTCGTGTTGCCGGCGACAATGCCGAAACGCAAGTGCAAATTCACGGAACAGATGGGAAAAGAGTACTCGTTCATCAAGAAAACTAAGTCAGAGGCGGATGTGCGCTGTGATGCATGTGGGGCAGACTTTTCAGTCGCTCACGGTGGACGTTCGGATATAGTAAAACACATCAGCTCTGTCAAGCACAAGCAGAGTGTGTCGGCTGCTGCTAGATCCAATGCAGTAACCCAGTTCTTCAGACAGGAACGTGCCGGGGAAAAGGAACTCCAACTTGCTGCATCAAAGGGTGTATTCGCCTTCCACACGATCGCTCACAACCATAGCTTCCGATCAATGGACTGCACTTCAAAGCTTCTGCAGAAATTGTTCAACGAAAAATCCTCCTGCGCTCGCACAAAGGCAGAAGCGATTGCTTTGAACGTGCTTGCTCCGTCTGCAGAGGAAGAATTGAAGACTGACCTGCAGGAGGCTAAATTTATCTCAGTGTTCTGTGATCCTTCCAACCACAAGGATTTGAAAGTGCTCCCGATAATGGTGCGCTATTTCACCGCTGCTGCAGGAGTGCAAACGAAGCTCCTTGAGATTAACACCTTGCCAGGCAAGACTTCAGCTATGGTGAGCCAATATATAATGGACGCACTCGAAGCCAACCAAGTTACATCAAAGCTGGTTGCTTTCAGTGCCGACAACGCAAATTGCAACTTTGGTGGTGCTGCGCGAAACGGGAAGAACAATGTGTTCTCGAGATCGCAAGATTCTATGGATCACAAGATCGTTGGAATTGGCTGCGCTGCGCACATAGCGCACAACACCGTTCAGACTGCTGCCGATTGCCTGCCATTAGATATTGAGGCCGTGATTGTGAAAATCTACTCATACTTTTACATTTACACGGTCATAATGGAGTCTTTCAAAAAGTTTTGTGATTTTGCATCAGCGGAGTACCAGCGGCTTCTGGGCTATAGCAAGACCAAGTAGTTGGCATTGATGCCAGCTGTTGAGAGGGTCCTAAAGCTCTAACCAGCTTTAAAGGCATGTTTTTGTCAATAGACAAGTGTCTGTCTCTCATCAAGTCGTTTTTCGAAGACCCATGTGGAGAGCTCTGTCTCTATTTTCTGCATAGCCAAGCTGCTATGTTTGAAGCTACTGTACTCCAAATTGAAAGAGACACGAAGACAGCTGTGGAAGTCTACAGCGCCTTAAGCTAGCTGCAGACTGAAGTGTGAGAAAGATTTGAGCAATCATTTCTACCATCAAGTGTGCGCTCAAGGGCAACAGAGCTCGAAGAACAGGGACAAGTTCAAAGAGAACAGGTTGTGAATACTGTGGTGAAGTTTTATGCAACTTGCGTGTCATACCTCGACCAATGGTGCCAGCAGTTTGATGAAGTACGAAGCCTTCTATGGGTCTCGCTTGGGTCATCCCCATGCTGCAATGACATGCAGAAAACTGTAGAACTCATAACTTCAGGGTTCAATCATGTCATAGTTGATCAGAATGCCATGTTTGATGAAATCAATAATGTCTCACATTATGTGACCGCTGAAAAAATTTAGGAATGGAAGGCGCAGAAAATATCTGTTGGGGAACGCTTGATGGAGATTCTCGGGCACTTCGAGAAGAATGATGTGCCTTGTGAGAACTTGATGACCATGCTGGAATATTGCATGTGCCTGCCAGGTACAAATGCACCCGTAGAGAGGGCGTTTTCTCTCATGAGCAAGATATGGACAGCAGAGAAGACACAGCTTAAAGTGGCGACATTAAAAGCCATGCTTGCGCTGAAGGTAAATGCATGCATGACGTGCGAGGAATACTTTTCAAATCTTTGCAGAAAGGAACATTTGCTAAAGAAAATACATTCTAGCCAGAAGTATTAAAGAAGGAGACACTTTTCGCACAGGTTGATTTAGAAAAACGACAATGGCTTTTGCGTGTTCGAAATAAAAAATAAAAATGTATGATTGAATGGTCTCTTTGTACCCACCCCCCCCCCCCCGTCCCACTTTGGGTTCCATAGAATATGGTCACATTAGTGAAAGATGAATTGTCATACAGCATTAGCAATGTTAATATACCACGCAAATAAAGGCACCGAAATTCTGGTGCGTATCGTAACTTCATCTTAGTACAGACTTGAGTCAAATCCATCCACAAAGTGTGCCTTTTGACATATGATTCCCACCTGAAAAAAAAAGGATGTAACCTAAACCAGCAATGCACATTGAACTCCCTGTACAACAAAGCGGTCTTTTCTCTGGCATGGTAACATTAAATACATGGGGAGACAACCAGCTAACTACCGATATGTAGATTTGCTAGAAAAAAAAAACAAGGATTTATGGACGAGCGGTGGGAGTTGCTTGGCTAGTTGGTTCACGCTTCATGACAAAGAACAACAGCACAAGGCAAAAATGTAGATGTGGAGGCCAGTGCCCATGTTTGTGGGAGTGGTTTACACAACTGCTTGAGTCTGTTCTTTATTATCTATTGTTGGCCACCATTTTATAATGAGTATAAGTTCCGCACTGAGAAATGAGCAGCAATAGAATTCTGAAGCGATCTGAACGACAGATAACACGCAATGTTATAAATCACAAATTACCTCTAAACTTTCCTTGACTCGCCCATCATCGTTGATGGGAAGGCAGCCAAGGAAGTGTGGAGCTGCCAGTAGAAGATACATGGGACACCAGGTGACCCAGTTGAAGTGCCTGTCCGTCTCAGCTGCCTGGACAAATAAAAATGATGAGAGCTATTAAATGTGTTGCTAAAAAAAACATTTGAGGGTTGTGATCACAGCATTTCTCTCAGTGGATTAAGCTTCACTGTACACATTCTCAATGCAAGACTAAAATTTCATAGATAAGTGTCTAATGCATATGCACAGGTACTGGTGAAATTAATGCATGCAATTTACATTTGCAATGTGACTAAACTACATCCTGCTAGTTGCTGCTTTGCAACTGAAGCCACGACTGTGCATTACGGTTCAACTATTGTCATTCTAGCAATATCTTACTAGGTTAATTTCTAGATTTATTTATTGCATATATCTTTCCCAGGCTGCACTGTGTATGCTATTTCACAAATGCTGCTAGTACACAGTGAAGCCTGGTAAAGAAATATGAAATAAATCTAGAAATTCAATTAACTATATTGTTGCTCTAGCAGGCGGCCAGAAATAGCGACGCGTACAGCAATGCTGTCAGCGCTGCAGCTCGCAATTTGCAAATAACAACGACCAACAACACGTGCGTAACGAGGAGGATGAAGTTTACATGCAGCGCCGTGCACGCGTGCACGAGCGAAGATTCGAAGTGCTGCGTATGCTGCTACTGCCTGAGGACATTACTCTCGAGTCTCAACAAGAAATACCGGTAAGTACGACCTTTACCGAACGATTCTCGTGCTATTGGGTTCTTGGCACTGTTTTCATAGTGCAGCTGAACTGCTTACATCAGCCTCGCATGTGCGACAGTAGCATGTGTTGTCGCTGGAGCAATGCGTCGATTCTCTTCGCCGTCGTCGCATAGGTCGGGGGTGTCGCAGACGATCTTGAGAATGCACTGTTGAGGTAGTAAGGTTTTCCATTTTCAGCTTCACTTGTTTGTTGTTGCATGGGCCTTCTCCCGGCGGCAGCCCGGCGTTCAGTTCCGCTACAATCGCAGCATATAGGCGAGCGTCGCGCGTGTTACCGTATAAGATCCGTATCAGATGCGTATAAGAGCCGAGGTTGTTGAATCAAGCCAGATGACACAACTATGGGAGGACGAGTCCTTCGACGTTGCTGCTGCTGCTGCCATGGGCGCTGCCATCTTGGCGGTTAAGGTAGCAAACAGAGGCTGCGGAGGTCGGCAAGCTCGGTTTGGTATGGCAGAGTGAACTAGAAGATACAGTGAACGAGAAGATAGGCGTAGTGGTTAGTGAACTCGCTTCACACGCAGAACACTAAGGTTCGATTCCTCCAGAAAGAACGATTTGTTTTTCATTTATTTTATTTTAAATCGCAGTTTGTTTTAGTGCAAACAAGCCGTGGTAGCAAGAAAAGAAAAAGTAAACCGCACCGAAACTGAAGTTTGTGAAGCGTCGCCTTGCTGCTGCTGTGAAAATAAATGGCCCCAGAATCTCCGTACCACCTGCAGCGCCAACATTGAATGCGCGTTTAGAGCACACCCGACGTTACTCTCCAAGCTTCGATCTGTGCTTTTAGCAGATGGGTAAGACAAACACTCCTTTTCAAACAGTGCCCAGGGAATCGTTTCGTTCAGCTTGGCGTCTGCGAGCTGCACAGAATGCGCCACGCAGAGGTACGCTGTCAATGACGGCCAGCTGTGGGGCGCGAGTTGATGCATGACTGAAAAAACCTCGGCGCAATGAAGACAATAGAAGGAAGAAAGACAACACATGCGCACACTACCAACTGTTTATTGGAACAAAATGGGCACATTTATAACCCTCATTCACTGTTCTATATCGCTCACACCCAAGTAACAAGTAATATGCAAATTACAAGTTTAAAAACAAAACGCAGAAGGCTTATCTACAATTCGCTTAAACCTCTAGCTTATGTAAAGATTGCACAATTTAAGCACTAGGTTATAATAGAAAGATAACCAAACAAAATCTTAGCAATAGCAGTGTCACTCAATCGTAGCAAAAGCAGTGTCATGCATTCGACGCCAAAACTGAAAAATTCGTTCAAGGGGAATCAAATCCTGGTCTTCCGCGTGTGTAGCGAGTTAACTAACCACCACGCCACGCAGCGCGCGGGTTCTGCCACAAGCGTTTCGGTGCAGGTGGGCTGGAAACGCTGATTGGTCAAACAAAATGTGACGTCACGCCTAAAACGTCACGTGACGTCATGGTCACGTGACTTTTAATGACGTCGTGTTTGGTTGGGAAGAGACATATTTTCCCTAGGTTTTTCTCGGAATTCCCCACGTTTTTGACAGCGCGCGCGGGTTCAAAAAGCGCACCTGATGCGCCGCGCTTTCACACACTGCATGCGCGTTTCTGTCCAGAATGGCGTCAGTGTTTCCAAACCAGAGTGAACGTCAACCTGAGCACGGTGACCATGATCTGCATCATGATCGACGTTGCGGCGTCTGCGACAAAGTCTTCACTCAGCGGAAAAACATGCTGCAGCATATGAGGATGGTGCACAAGTTGGAGACGAAAGGAGCCCTTCTCCGCTGCGACCAGTGCAGCAGCCTGCTATCAACACTCGAAAATTTGGTTCATCACTACAACGTGGCGCACAAATTCCCAGCCGAAAATCTGCAACTGTCCTTTGGGAACGACAAAGGTAAGGAGATATGTTTGCAACGCGACGTGCATGAATTTTCCTGCGCTGCCTCTTTGGCTTTTTTTTGTTTGTTTTGCTTTAACGTTCTTAGCAAGTCTGTGCGAATGCATCTATATATGTGCGCAGCGGGCGAATTTACAGCTTTTTGCAGCGAGCTAAATCCCGCATTTTATTTTTATTATATATGATATCCTTGAACTGCTGGTGTATTATTTTAGTGCGCTCGAACGGCGCGCTTCGTTGTGCATTTATTATAATCGCCACTGCCTGGCGGACCCGATACAGCTTTTGCAGACCTGAGAGGTTAAACACGTACTATCTATGCAAAGCCACGCAAATGCGCCTACAGGTGACCACGCCCGTCTATCAGCGCTCCATCGAGTGCCTGCATTTACAATCGAATGCTGTTGGACTATGAACCTGACCTAGAGCATACATATTATAATTTTTCCTTGTATTCTACATTCTCTACATGCAGGAGACTACACTCATAGCTTTCGTTAGTGCAGAAATTTCGTACAACCGTGTCAAAATTTGGCGGTCCGGTTTTGTTTTACACGACGTTTTGGAGGAGAAAAGCATTGGGTCTTTGAAGGACGACAGTCTATATAAACTCCTATTCACTGTGTCGTCGTACCTATCGTAATTAATGACGACATATAAAGGCTTTTGATACAACTCTCGTGATTTAAAACAAAACTGTTCGTTTCACTAACCCGCGAAAAAATATTGCGCGCAATCATTCGCCACAGCCCGTTGCTGCGTAATTTTTGTTTTGTGCGGATTTTCTTTTATAATATGACAGCTGCACGCGATAGCTTATATATATAGTTGCGCAGCCGACCACTGCAGGTACCAGTAAACACGTACCCCGTTTAGAATGAATTTAAAAACGCGGTCGGGAGTTCGAATTATTTGTCCGGGACGCTGCGGTCAAAGTTCGCAGTTTTGAAAATTGAAACGCGGAAATTTTTGCGCATAGCTAGTCACTCTTGCATAAGTAAATATCTTATTCCTACCCATCATCCCTTTGTCAGAACACATATATTAATGAGAAAAACGACCCATTTGATGCAATTAAGTTCACAGTCCTACAGGGTGGGTTCCACAACAAAGAGAGCAACGGGAGTCGTACTTTATTTACAAATTTGTAACAATTCCTCACGGCATTAATGAAAGTCCGGGTTTATTGACCTCCATCGCCCCTTTCAGAGCCAGTGCTGACCTTAGGAGTGCCGGCGCGTCAAACCTCGGTCGTTTGCCGCCAGCGGCATCTTTTTCAAGCTTCGCTGCCCGTCCGCTTACACAAAGCTCATAATTCATCCCCTACCCCTGTCTTCCCAGTTCGACGTACCACCTTGTCGAGCGGGGTGCAATTGAAGAACCAAGAACCCTTGATTAAATGCTCCTGCCATTCACCTTTACCCCCCCACAGGACACTTTCGCGAACTCGTATGTTTTGCCGCCTTTTTTCTTTTTCTTTTGTGTGTGTGTTTCATGCACAGTGCACGTGTGTGTAGTTAAGCTAACTGCGCCGCTGATTCCGCCTTCACTATTCGTACCGAAGACGCTCCTGGAACGTCTCCTGCCCTGTCTGAATTTATTGTTTATTTGTTTGCTCGTTTTGGCCGGCGGCACGGGCAGTACATGCATCTATGATTCTTATCTGCTCCGGGACTCCGCCAAAGTCTGTTATTGTTGCTTTGAGGGCCCGGATGCCCTCCCTCCCCTCGTTATTCCTTTTTTCCCCCGGGCTGGCCTCCCGCGCAAGCTCGCTGGGCGGCAGGGGACAAAGCGTTTTTCTTTTTCTCTTTATTTCTTTCTCCTTTTTCTAGTATTTTTCTTTTGTGCCCATCAAGGGTTCTTGGTTCTTCAATTGCACCCCGCTCGGCAAGGTGGTGCGTCGAACTGGCAAGACAGGGGTGGGGGATGAATTCAGAGCTTTGTGTAAGCGGGCAGCGAAGCTTGAAAAAGATGCCGCTGGCGACAAACGACCGAGGTTTGTCGCGCCGGAATTCCTAAGGTCAGCATTGGCTCTGCAAGGGGCGATGGAGGTCAATACACCCGGACTTTCATTAATGCCGTGAGGAATTGTTATTAAATTTGTAAATAAAGTACGACTCGCGTTGCTCGAGATCTCTTTGTTGTGGAAGCCACCCTGTAGGACTGTTAACTTAATTGCATCAAATGGGTCGTTTTTCTCATTAATATATGTGTTTTAACAAGGGGAGGTAGGGATAAAATATGCGCGCGGTGGTTATTAAAGCGAATTCGTATAAAGTTAACGGCCTGCCCCATGTACTGCGTACTGCACACACTGCATCCTAGGAGGTATATTACGTTGCAGAAATCCCAATCAGAGTTGTCATTAATTTTCCATTTGAATCCTGAAGCTGTGCTTATTTCACAGCTTGATGTTTGTAATGTGTTTGCAGACCTGGAATCTACTTTTTCCACAAGGTCGACACCCCAAAACCGGCTCTTTATGTGACTGAGTGTATTAGAATGTTTCGAATGTTTTTCGGTCGTCTGTAGACTGCATGAGGGAGAGCAGTGAAAATTTTGGCGAGGCGCTAGCTCGCTTTGTTTGAGAATGTTGAAATGTTTTTTTGAAGATTTTGTTTACGTACGTTAGGCGGCTGGGTTACTGGTGAAGGGAAGTACGAGATTTGCCTGATGGTCTGTTTGCTCGCTGTATCGACGTCACTCCAGTATTTGCTCTCGGTTGGGTTTAGCTATCCTTTGAATGGCATCGTCGGCAATGGCGACGGGTATCGCTGCTTAATGAGGACTTCTTGCATGCGTTTGGAATTTTTTACGAAGTCTTCATCTTGGGAACATATTCCTTTAGATCGATGTGCCTGAGAGTATGGGATGCTTGTTTTAGAGTGACGAGGATGGCAGGTTTGGAAGTGTACGTATTGTTGACGGTCCGTCGGTTTTCTATATACACTGGCGGTGAGTGAGCTTTCGTTTACCAAAATCTCAACATCTAGGAAGTTAATTGTGGTGTGGGCGCACGTGTAAGTGAAAGATATGTTGGGGTGGACGAGGTGTGTCAGTCCAAATTAAAAAGATGTCATCCAAGTAGCGTTTGTATAGGGTGGGCTTAATGGGACAATCTTTCAAAAATTTAGACTTATTACTATGCATGAAGATGTTGACGTAGGTGTGGGCCATCCTTGTACCCATGGCTGTGCCGTTAATTTGTGAATAGTGTTGATTGATGAATTCGAAGTTGTTATATTCGAGTACGATTTTCGACAGTATTTATAAAACACGTGGAGCAGGGGAGCATCAAATCACTGATCGAAGCGTATGAACAAAACAGAAAGGAGGAATCCCCTGCTGCACGTGTATTAGATATGTTGTTCACAGCAACATCTTGCATGAAGCTGCAGGGAAGAGAAAAGTCGATGAGACGTAGCCAGTTGTACTTGAGCCGTCTACATCGAAGGAATCACCACCGATCCTCTCACCAGGTTTCGTGAAGCTTGCGCTTTATCGTGCCGGTTTACCACTGTCCTTCTTGCTAGTGAAGTGATTATTTTTTTAATGTTCTCTTTTTGCCCCATTTGCCATCTGCCATTTTTGATCGTGCCATCTTCTGGGCAAGTACTACGTTTGAGGTTCGAAAAAGGTGCATAAGCGATCACGACCTATGCAAACAATAACAAAGACGAAACACGCTACAAGAGCACCACTAGCTGCATATCTGCTATAAAAGTAAATATTTCCAACAATACATTATCTTTTAGTATGCACCGTTTACTTGCCATACATACACACACACAAGCAAAAAAACACGCCATAATGAAGAAAACCGCGAAAAACAACGATAAACAAACCGGCCTCCGAACTCCACTTGCCACTTTTACACGCCAGGGCGCGCGGCACATTTCGGCGCGACATCTGAACCGCGCTGTGTGTGTCTTGTGTGTCCCTCCTGTGTCCGTGTCTTTTGCGCTGTTTAAAACAAGTATGCAGCACCAACTAGCCCGCACGTCTACCCTTGTAGCCTTCATTTAAACCGCTTTGAGCGGGCGCTCGAGGCCGCGCTTCCGCAGGACTGTTCCGCATAGTGTAGTCGATTTTTCTGTGCCAAAATTCCAAATTTGATTTTTGGTGGAGGGTTACCCTACCATGCTCCCTTAAAAACGCACTGATATCATTGCCTTCAATACCTTTGATATTACTTTATTCATCGGGCGCACACGTCCACAAGACAATAACGATAACACGAGGGGATCGCATTCCAGGATTCCACCACGCAATTGCATGCTTCAGCGTTAAAGTGGGTATTACGAGATAGTAACTAGGGCCACATAGCAAACACGCGTGCAGATATTGAGCCAGGTGATGGCAACAGAAGCATATAGCGCAAGTATCGCAAACCTTCGTGATATTGTTGAATTGGGCATTTGAATGCTGTATTTTCTGCAAGGTACAAAGTTCCGCTTTTTGGTATGTACAGTGTATACATGAAATTATGGTGCACATAATCCTCCATGTTTTTCGAATATTTTTCAAGCATTGTTCATTCGTCACTGACAATGACAGTGCCTTCAGTTTTAACACCTTTCTACACAATATTTTCTAAAGTATTTTTTATGCATTTTACAGAGTTCCATGATTGGAAAGGACAGGAGGAAGCGAGCCAGGTGTGCAAGTTCGTAATATCCACAGGTGAAAAAAGGCTCACCAACGAATGTACGAGGACCTACTACGCTTGCAACAGGTCAGGAGTGGCACGACCAGGTCGAGGCAACAAGACTCGTGCGATGAAAAGTCAGGGAAGCTGCAGGAGCGGCAGGACATGCCTTTCTTTTCTGATCGTTACTAGAGACGAGGGTACTGTCAAGGTATCGTACCAAAGGACGCATTATGGGCATGATGCAGATGTTGAACACCTGAGTATGACTGACCAGGAAAGGGCAAGCATTGCGGATGACCTTTCGAAAGGAGTGCCCATGAGGACAATATTGAAGAAAATAAGGGAATCGGTGACAAGCAAGCTAACTCCTCTGCATTTGACAAATCGCATGGACTTGCACAACATCAAGCGGCAATATAACCTCACAGTTCCTGAAAGATGTCATGATAATGATGCTATGAGTGTAAGCATATGGGTGCAAAGCATGAGGAACAAGGGGCAACCTGTTGTTCGCTTGTACAAAGAGCAGGCAGTTGTTGACCCAACGAATACCTTTAGTACAAAAGACTTTGCTCTTGCCTTAATGACGGAGCCACAGGAAGAGCTGCTGAAAGTTCTAGGTACAGGAACAGTCTGTGTTGATTCCACACATGGAACAACGGGGTACCAATTTGAACTGGTGACTGTTCTGGTGCTGGATGAATATGGAGCAGGATTGCCTATGGCTTACTTCATCTGCAGCACGATTAATGAGAAAACCCTATCAGCATTCTTTGAATCCCTGAAGTCCTCCACAGGAGCCCTGTCAGCTAGAACTTTCATGACAGATGATGCATCCGAATACTTCAAGGCCTGGTCAACAGTCATGGGCCCACCTCAACATCGACTACTCTGCACATGGCATGTGGACAAAAGCTGGAAGCGAAGGATTTCTGAGAAGATAAAAGGAAAAGAACTCGCAGTAGATGTTTACCATGCTGTTCGTACACTGCTAGAGTGCCCAAAAAAGGACGAAGTGGCTGAGCTTCTCGAGTCATTTCTTGCCAACAAAGATCCCAGGCTTCAGGAGTTTATTCAGTACTTCAGAGGAAATTATGCTCACCGCCTGGAGATGTGGGCCTACAGTTTTCGAACTGGACTTGGCATCAACACAAACATGTATCTTGAAAGGATGCACAGGACTTTAAAGCATAGTTTCCTGGAAGGTAAGAAGAATCATCGTGTTGACAGGCTCATCACTGCACTGATGGACATGACATACGAGTCTTTGATGAAGAGGGTACAACACATTGTGAAAGCAAAGAGAACGAGCAAGATGAGCCGGATCGAGAAGAACCACAGATCTGCTGTGGCAATTACTACGCCTGCCAAGAGGAATGAAGATGGAACATGGACTGTGCAATCCCAGTCCACAAGAGGCCTCACATACATGATTTCAAAAGAGAAAGGTAGTGCCTGCTGCCCTCTGAAGTGCAGCGAGTGCATGGTGTGTGTGCATAGCTATTCATGTGATTGTGAGGAGCACCGAATGAGCTTGACGATCTGCAAACACATTCACTGTGTGGTCATCGCTGGCGCACCTGAAGGAAGAGATCAGAAGATCCTGAAAGCTACTGAAGCAGTGTCATCCAATTCAAAGGCAAACGAGGCTTTCCACATTTTGGAAAGTGTTCAAACAGCAGAAGCCTCTACAAGCATGACAAAATCTGACTTGGTCTTGGCCAAGATGGAATTGCTCAAAGAGTATGTCGCAGAGCAAGAAATTCCTCAAGAAGTGCACAACAAGGCCAGCAAGCTTTTGGACCCTGTACTGAAGATTTATGAAGGCACTAAGAAGCAAGAAATGCCCCACACATCAAGGGAGCCTGCAAACAAGAAAATCGAACACCAAGTCAGGTTTCATTCCACTAAGAAGCAGAGGCTGTCCAGCTCAGGTACAAGTTTTTCAAAGCCAACTGAGCTTCAGAAGGAGAACATAAAAAAGCAAATCCTTAACAGCAATGATGAGGCAACTGTTATAATAACATCTCCAGGACACAACTACATATGAAAGATGAGATCGACTCTATGGCACTCTCTTCTGGTTTACAACCCGTCTACAAGTTCATCTGTGTACTTATAGACCTCACCTATGAGGTGTGCAGCTGTCTCGAACCAGTAGGATGGTGTGTGCGTTAGAGCGCGAGAGGCACCTCCATACTGGCCATATATGCTGCAGGTAAGTATATTTTCCTTTCAGCTCAGTGTGTTGCACACTTAAACAACTGAAGCGAAACCTACAGCACAATGGTTTCTCTGCATCTGGCTTAGCCAGACCATTTTTTTCTCTCGGCAGAACCTGACTGCTAGAGAGCGCGTCTCCCAGGTGGCGGATAGGGAGGCTCTTACCAAGCACCTGAAGTGTGCAGCTTGCAAAAGGCACAATAAGTTTGATTAAATGAGGGAACCTTCTGGCATGGTGCGTCTTATAAGTACAGAGTGCTCGGTAAGAGTGGTGCGTGCACCCGCGGACCAACAGGGGTTTCACTGCCTTGACACATTCCCCACCTGTACATGCTTCCTTTTTCCTCAGGTCCATGGCTACACATTGCTGGCAATTCACAAAGTTGCTGTTAGGGTGCAACTTGATGCAGACATTTTCTGAACAACTCTGCTAAGTGGCACATGGTACTATTATGCGCTGTCAAATAAGAGTTCAGTGTGTGCAGAGCTAAAAGCGACGACTGTTCTAATTTGCGCTGTTGTGATTGTCTTTCAGGTGACAAACAACCAAAGAGACGTGAAGACAACATTGATGGCCTTTCATGATTGTACTGAAGATGTCATTAGCATCAGTTATTGAAATACTTGGAAGATCGCAACTTATACTATGCCTTACCTTTCCTTCAGATTCTAGTATATTGCAATCTGCCTGTCATAGCACAGAAATAAACCTATATTTATTTTGTTCCTGCAACTGCGTTGTCGTCCAATCTCTTTGCAGGTACATGCATCCAGAGATTTGAATTCATTACCAGCATTGTCTGGCGTGCAGTGCAGAAATAAACAAAGCTGCAACACTTTTTAAAGATGCATTGTCACCACAAGGAATCGTAAATTATTTTTCCAATAAAAACAATCTATACATTGTAGATTGTTTACATATTTTCTTAAGCACCCACATAAATTAAAGTAGATAAACTGAGGTGTGACAACTGAACAGATGTGTGAATTGAGATATGGTTAAGTGAGTGCACAAAATAGACAAAGGGACCACAATAACACTGTTCATAACACTGCTCAAAATGCTATACTGTTGCAGTACTGTAGAATCTGCAGAAAGGGCCACACAGCATTTCACTGAGTTAATAGGTAAGATAGATTAGCCTGCATTCATAGTGACAGTCATTAGAACAGCTGCATGGCAAACTCTTTAAGAATGCATCCAAGTCATCAGAGCCTTTTTTTATTAAATAATTATTGCATTAGCACTGCACAAATATTTACTGTTTACATTACAATAGACTACATTGGTAACAATAGCTTGGATTATCATCTCCTGATATGCGTATACAGTTGAGCTTAAAGTGGTATAGACACAAAATTTTTGCTTACATCTTCTTTGAAATGATGCATCAAAGATTAGTATAGACGGGTCATCACTTGACATTTGCCTACGGCCGCTAAATAATTTGTAACAATGTCACTAATTAGGTTACATTGTTCACGATACAAAATGTGTGATGCATGTTCTAGGTTTGGGCTAGGATTAGTGTAATGTATGCAAGTCATTTTTCATTTACAGGAGCTTATTCTAGATGTTCAATAAAGCCCAGGAAGGTGTTAGCAGAACACACAGTTATTCTTTTGATTCCATGACAGGTATGACTTAAGATGAACACCAAGATATTTATATCTTGTGATAAGCACGCTAATAGCTGTTATCTGGAAACTATCTGGAGGATATTCGGGTACTCTGTGAATGATGAATTCAGCATTAGAGACATTAAGGAGCAAGAAATTGTTTCATCGAGATGTGACCTTTAATATTAGCAGTCCATATGAGCAATCACACTGAGGTAAATCAAAGCATCATCAGTGAATAATCTAGTCATGCAGACAATCTTATATTACGTGTCGATCAACGACTGGTTCCATGTGATGAGTATAGGGTAAACTGTGCTTGATGACCTGCTTCAATTCGAACTTCCTCCCCCATAAAAAGTAATGCTGATATTCATATGCCCATACACACGCCCATGCCAATATTCATATGTCCATACACAGAGTGTTTAGCGTGGGAGAGTTGAGATGCAAATATGCAGCAGTATGCAGGCCTCCATTACATTTCTGCTACAAAACAGCTCGAATGAGTTCTACACCAATTGCGTGAATTAATTATCAACTCTTGCAGGAGAAAATATACAATTTAGATTTCAACAACATATATCATACAAATGCTCACACTGAATTCGAAAATTTTGCTGAGGCTCTTGAGTCTGCCATATCGAAATGCACATTATGCACTACCCGTAGGTACGAACAATTCTTTGTGCCTGTGGATGAATCAGAACATACTTGAGGCTATACAAGAGAAGGATCAATGGTATCGTAAGTGGAAACGTCAAAAAGAAAACATTTGTTATTCAAACAAGTTCAGATCCTCCAGAAACTATGGAGTGGCATTAATACAGATGAGAAAGAAAGAATACAACTGTATGCTAATACAGAAAGCAGAAGGAAACTCCTGAAAAATGTGGGATGTGGGAAATAGCGTAATCGGTAGACAGTTAAAACAGCGCGTAGTTCCTGAACACATTGATGAAAACAGTTGATAGGTTTGATAATTCCTTCACAAACATTGGCCCTGAGTTTGTAGCTCATATCCCTAATCTACCATGCTCTGTTAATGACCCTTGTGTTCATGACACCTTCTTACCGCAAGCTGTTGCCGATTGTGACATCACAGCAATCAAGAAAACTCGTTGCAAACAAGGCAACCAGACATGACGGGATTACTTTGAGAGCATTAAAGAGAACATCCACCAACTTGCTCCACTCCTATCAATAGTAATGGATCATGCAGTTTACGAAGGTATTTATGCAAATATTTTGAGGATCGCTGCAGCTATACCAGTTCACAAACAAGGATAGTAATGATTCAGGCAGTTACCGTCCAATCTCGGTTTTGAGTATCATTAACACTGTGTTCGAAAAACTTGTCAGAAAGCAACTAAATGACTACTTGGAGAGAACTAGAATCATATCTCACTGTCAACAAGGCTTCAGAAATAACAGGTCTACATCTACAGCAGTAATGGCATTGTCTCAAGAGTTATGTTCATCTTTGCATAATTATGAAATGTCTGCAGCCTTGTTCCTAGACTTAAAGAAAGCATTTGATACTGTTAATCATAACATTTTAATTCACAAGCTAATGAGATATCTGCAGCCTTGTTCCTAGACTTAAAGAAAGCATTTGATACTGTTAATCATAACATTTTAATTCACAAGCTAGAGCACTATGGTTTTAGGGATTCCACTCTTGATTTCTTTACAAGCTACATTACTAACAGAAAACAATTTTTCCACATAAAACACTTAAAATCATCTCGACAGCCTGTGTGTGCTGGAGTGCCTCCAGGGGTCAGTCTTAGGCCCTGTGCTGTTGAGTGTTGCTTGCTAATACTTTGTTCACTGATCATTTATAACCAAGTTTCATGTTGGCATCTTCTGTTGCTGTAATAACAAATGTGTACATTGGGCCTATACTAGCTTCGGCTATTGACCCAGCAGTTTTTGCAAACGTTTTGTAGTATCTGAAGTTAAAAGAAAGTACATGCTCTGAATTAAGCATCTGTGATCACGACCACTGGTAGAGCCGGATCAAACAAGTGCATTACGTCACAAGTTGAAAGTAGTTGCTTCACTTCATGAAAGCTTTGAACTGCCTCAGAGTCCCAAGCGAAAGCAACGTAGTGTCACAAGAGCCTGCGCAGAGGCTCAACAACACCTGCATAGTGAGACCACAATTGGGACCACTTGTTAAAACCACTTGTTTTGAGGTGGCACCACTTGAAAACAAGTGGGACCGTTTGGAATCCCACTTCATATTTGGAATCATTGTCTATAAAGTGGGGACATTTGGAATCCCACTTCATAGACACCTCGAATTGCCATGAACTACTTAAGCGCACACTCCAAGGGAATGTTGAAAATCCGCTGCAGCACGAAGAGGCTCATGACTGAAAAAATGCAGATGCAGGAACCATTGGAAGCAAGCTGTTGTCAATGCACAGTGTTTAGAGTAAATGGTACCACAGGCCCACAAAGCGCAGATTTTGTTTAAAAAATCGGCCGTCTTGTTAGCATCAATGCCGCAGTGTCCAGGTATCCAGTGAAAGCGCATTTCTTTAACATGTAGTGGAATGAAAAATCTTAGAGAATGGCCCAGAAGAGCGTCCTTCGAGCCTTCGAGTGAGTCAGGACAGAAAGGCTGTCAGCAAGTATAATGACATCAGTAACGATGCAAGAGACCTTATCTATAGGGCCAACTGAACCCCTAGAAAATGAACAGCGAATATAGGTGTATAATCAGGGGCCCGAAACGAATAACTGCAATCTAGAGCCAATAGCTGCCTATAGGCGACTTCATGCAAACATTTAAAGCGAAAGCCTTTAATGGCTCTCGTTATCCATCCATCCGCGAAATCTGTCACACTATGACGTCATCAATGGTATAATAATTGATATAACCCATATAGTCTTAGCAATTAAGAAGTAATTGGTGATTAGAAATTGCGCATTAGTTTGTAATTACACATTAATTTGTGAAGTAAATGAATAGCTCAAAACGAAACGTTAAAAATAAAAATAAATAACAATTTTAAAGAAACAAACATAAAAAGGAAAAATTAACTTATGTGACAATGCAGTTTCAGAAGCGAAAAATTAAAAATAATTAAATAAAAATTAAAAGAAGCAGCCACAGTGGGCGCAGAAAGGCTTTCGCCTCGCGCACTTTACATCGCCAAAGTGACCACAGAATTTTAAAAAAAAGTGCCTCTTCGTACAAGCGATTAATCGCCTTTTCCCGGTTCACCCTGCACCTTCGAGCAACAATTTCATCCTATGAAGTTGTCCGACGCAACGCCAGAAACGAGCTGATCACGAACAACAGTGTTCACGGAATTGTCGAAGTCGCAGTTCTACGCAGGTTCGCGTAACTGAGCAATGTAAACCTGCAGCTGACAGGCTCGCCAGGGTTCTGTAAACATATCTTGAACCGCGGTAGCGTTCCGTCGTGGCTGAGGTCAGAAGGTTGCAAGTGCTGAGCGCGGTTTGAAACGTATCTTCGCCTTTCGTAACTTCACTTATGGCGAATTCCACTGGTGGATCTGAAGTGAGGCGCTCGAATCGCAAAAGAGCGCCCCAAACCGCCTCGGAGCAGATCCGCCACTGGTCGGCGTATCAACCTTGTGAGCTCCGTTGGAACGGAGTTGCTCCAATCGACCAGCGGAATTCGCGCGGTCGGTCCAGGTCGACCAGTTGAACTCGAATTCGTCGTCGCGGAGCAAGAAAAGCTGCTCCAGCACGACCAGTGGAAATCGCCATTAATTTAGGTCCCTGCTCCTTCATTTTGCGCTCGTGGCAGGAGGCGTTAATTGCGGAACGACGCTGACTTTCGACGCCGCGCGACTGCAAAGGCATGGCTTTGCGCCGGGTTGCAGCAAACTCAGGCCAGACGCCTCTAAGTAGGTAGAAAACAGTGCCTTCCACTGGTTCCATGGTACTGGTGACTGGCCCGGTGTTTCTAGGAATGTACGAGGGGGCGTAAGATCCCGTGCAACTCATAGTAACTGTTTACCTCGTCGACACGTTGTTGTATTGTAGATGCAAGATCGAACGACACACCGGAGCGAGCGATGTCATGATGACGCCAAGTTTCCGCCGAACCCCCCCCCCCCCTCTACTTTTCTTGCGTCACGTATACGTGGTGTCAAGAGACATGCATGTGACTGAAACTCTGAAGAAGCGAAACTGAAAGTAAGACAACCGAAACTGAAAATAAGAGAAGAGAAACTGAAACTGCCGCACAGTTCATTGCCTGATGGACACATGCAGTATCACGTATTATTTAACGTCTTCATAAAACCGCTGTTTGTTCTTCTATAGGATTAGCAGCATTAGTATATGTTTGCTATTAATGACACCCAGGTAATGAACATGATTTACCAACTTAAGTAGTGTTGGTTCTGGTGTAACACACGAAAAATTTATAGGCATGCCTTTGTGTATACGCCAGAAATGAAATTGTGAAGCAAGCCTTGAAACTGCCTGTGCATTTCTCATAAAAAAAAAGAAAAACATTATCTTGTTTTCAAAGCATGCGTGTCATCTATATCAGATGTGACTAATGTTGAGCTATAACTTTAAATGGCTCATGCTGGCTGCCATCAAAAATCACTTTTTTTTATTCAACAAACCTCATAACTCATTTCTGTCACGAAAGCAACGAAATGCTTCACTTATATCTCATTGCTTTGGTGCAGTCATGGTTCATTATGCAATGTAAAATCTGATTCACGAATATTTTTGTTACTTGTTGCACGATACGTTTGTTCCTGAAATTCAGCACATCCACCAGTATTGCGTTCCCGCGCGGCTTTCTTTTTTTTAACTGAGTACAGGTGAATAGCCACCGGATTCTTGGCTGATCGCCCAGTGTAGGTATGTGCCATCTATCTTTTGATAGGCTAACAACATCAACAAAATTCGTCTTTCACTTCCAATCATGTGTGCTGCGGTATACTTTTTCTTCGACTTTGTATTGATTCCATCCGTAGTAGGCATGGGAGGCATTGGCCACGCTATCAGCTTCCGCAAGTTAGGTTCACGCAGAATTTGTTAGCTCCGCTTCAAGTTGATCTGATCTCCTTGCAACGAGTTGCTGAAGAAAACGGGTGGACGGGGCAGTGCGGGAAGAAGAGTCGTCGAAGGAAGACATTTGTAATGTTTCTTGAATATAGCCAAAGTTTCTGTTACCGTTATTCAGTTTTTGTCCCCCTGTGATTTATCAGCTATTATTCGAACCCCCAAAGTTTAAAGTTCAAAGTAGTAGCATTACTTTTAAATTCAGAAGAAGCTACTAAACATTACAATTGGGATATATTCGCAGGATCTGGCTTGGAGCTATTCTGTTTGTATCCCTGATTATACTCCTATATTCTTCGTAGAGTTTTTGGTTATTTTGGCTCTTCTCTTAATTCCCAGGCATGTAGCTTGAGTTCTCATTCTTGCAGACTGCCTTTCAGTTCTAGTCT
The DNA here is from genome assembly GCF_052857255.1 of Amblyomma americanum. Lineage (NCBI taxonomy): Eukaryota > Metazoa > Arthropoda > Arachnida > Ixodida > Ixodidae > Amblyomma > Amblyomma americanum. The sequence continues at coordinate 23,329,972 of NC_135497.1, read as the reverse complement.
CCAAAATTCCGGAAAATCGTTATTGAATTGGTCGCTTAGGTTTTATGTTCCGTGCACAGTGCGTGAGATCCACTTGGTCTGAGTACCTGCCTATTCGGGTGTTTATTTTAAAGAGGTGGCTGATTTATTGGCAAGGTCAGCTCTCAGCGCTCCTGTAATCTTTCCTGTCCTTCACCTCATTATGTTGGAAACTTCACGTTTCCAGCGGTTCCAGCATATTTCAGCCAGCTTGAGTGATCCGTTGCTCAATACCGTGGATTTTCACCACTTAAATTACCCATGGAATGTCCAGTGGTGTAAATCAAGGCGTTGCGAGGTGTCAGTGACGCTTCTGCGATGCAAAATCCCTCACTTAAATTTATACTTGCGCCGATGCGGGTTCGCTGCGACAAACCTTTGTGTCTCATGTGGGCAAGTTGAAACAATAGGTCATTTTCTCCTCTCTCGCCGGCGGTTCGCAGTTCAAGGAAAGCAGTATTTGGAGGTCCCTCTTTCGAGGTTAGGACTCCCTCTGTCTCTTCCAGTTCTTCTCTCGTTCGGTGCAAGCGCCAAGGAATTCCCGTTAAGCAGTGTTTGTGGCTACCTTCATGATTACATAAGTGCGACTGATCGGTCACCTTGTTAGCTGCATACAAAATTCTGTTGCATGTCTAAAATGCTTGATTCTATTCTCGGTAATTCATATTTCTTAAATTTTATTGAATTTTCCAATTTTTATCCTGATTCAGTCTTCTACGCCGCCGCCTCACGTCTTTTTTTTCCCCCGTGCAAATATTTCATTGGCAATCTCCACTGTACCTTGGCAAATCCCCCCGCGTGGGTATGTGCCATATATATTTACTGACGTGAAGAAGAAGAGTGTGGGCTACAAACACTGTCTGTACTTGTGCTCTTCCTTTTATTTGTTGTCTGTTTGCATTGTAAGGCATTAATAGGTAGAAAGGCATGCACGTAATGGGCATACCCTGTACGCATGAATGCGGAAGATGGTCATGGTTGTCCAAGCATTGCCATCAAAGCAACGGGACCTTCAAGAAACAGCTAGGATATGGTTGTGACCCCTCACATGCAGTGATGCTCACACAATTTGAAAATGTTGCAAGTTACAGCAGTCCCGTGGTTATATTGCTGCAAAACAATTAAGCTAGACCATTCATGCGGAAATATTTTTAGAGGCTGCCAAAAAGGAACATGTCAAAAAGTTACACGTCCTGTTTCATTGTGTTTGAAATGAGGCTTAAGATTAAATTAATGTTACAAATACGCGCTGAAGAAATGAAACGATTAAACTCTCATGTGAAGGAAATACAAAAGGGTATATTTACGAAAACTTATTTACAAGCTAAAATAGCATCGCACACACACTCTCACGGGTTCCTTGTCGTCTGTCACTTGACTGAGTCGCCTCCAAGCGCTGCAGGCTACCGCGCACCTGCAGTGCACCGGAAGCGCACACACACACAAACACACACACTCTCACCCGCACACGTGCATGGGTCCACTTGAAAGGAGACGCCGCACGGCTCTCCGGTTCGTACTTCCTGCAGCGGCGGCATTTCCCGCGGCCCTAACGACCACACCAATAAGCTAACGAAGCGGGCGCCCATCGGTCCGTTCGCAGAACGGAGGGTGCCGCCAAGGACGCCCTCCCGCACCGAAAGCACACATGCGGGCACAAAAGAACGCTCGCTGCGGTGGTAAACGAAATGGTGGTAAACGAAATGAACAAGCAACTGCTGTGCAATCCATGCACTGTCATGCAGTACTTACTCAATCACAGTCCAGTGACTGCAGAGCGGTCTGCAACCAGTAACTTGCAAAAAAACTATACTATGCAGCGAGCTTGTTTGCACGGTATTTGTTACATTTATCGAACGATCACATGAAATTGGTATGGCTATTTCTACACAGTGCATTTCCTAAAGACTCCTTTCTGCCATACTGTACTTTTTACCCAAAATGCTTCTTACAGAGTCATAAATTGTTACGTACGCGTATAAAGATGTTTGTAGCAGGTGTGTGAGCCTGAACAAAAAAAAAACTTTTATTTTCCTTAATTCTTCAGTATTCCTGATTATGACGACATATGGGCATTTATATGTTAGTACAATTTTTTTCACGCATCACAATTAACTGATGCACCGATGTGTTTGGTACACATTCATCTTCAGACATTTCATGTCTGTTTGGTCAAAAAAATACGAAATAATAGTTGACTGCATTAGTTTTGACTACCATCACACAGCATGCTCTTGAAATTCCTCTAGCTGTTGTACAGAAGTCTGTAATTGGCTTCATTGCATAGCTTCATACTTGAACCATTTAAACTCTGCAAACTGTTCTTTTTACCGCACATGGCGACATGGCATGCGAAGCCGCGTGGGAACGGGCGAGGAGGATTCGGAGGTACAGCTGCAACTTCGCTGGAATCCAAAGACAGCTAGGCACTTGTCACGGTTAATTTCGGAAAGGCGGCTATGCCCCAGTAAAGTTGCGTAAGGTCTTTCCTTGCAGACCTTACTAAGTTCCTTCACTTCGCACCAGAAATGCTCACCGCCCGATTTTCACGGCAATGAATAAGCTTGCAAGGAATGTTATCGGCGGTCGCACGTGCATGACAATCCTTTCGACATGCGTGACGATGCCCACCGAAGGCATTTCAGGCTGTCGAAGGGACTTGTACGCTGGCTAAGCGAAGAGCGCGGAACATGCGTCACTGACAGCCCCCTTCCTTTCGCCGTCTTGTCCATCGTGCGTCGCGCCGAGCCCGACAAAGAAAAGGCCGTCACCCCCCCCCCCCCTTCCACTTCTGAATCGAGGGGCGGGGGGGGGGGGGCGGAAATTCCGAAATAGTTTCCCAGAGGCATCCTTTTTTTTTCATGGGGTCAAGGAAGGTGGCCCAAACAGTGCGAGGCAACGTTCTCTGTTCATTCTAGAGAAGCAAGCTTACACTGCAAAATTAAACCTTGTCTTTCTCTTCCAAATGCAATTAACTAGGAGTCCTGTCCAAAACCATTTCAGGTTGTTATGTGGGCACCCCCAACATTTTTTATTTCCGTGTAACTCCAGCACTTCTTCACCTTTGTCATTGTAGCCGCTATTGTTCAAGTACCATGCAACATCTTGTTATTAAAGGACCTTTTTAATTGGAAATGAGAGCATGTGCACAGGGTGGAAAGCGCGTGATCTGCCAGGAAACACTAAAGCGGCCCCGAGAAGGGATCTTTATTAAGGATGCCAGCCATCTTGGGCCTCTCCACTTGGCAACGACGACAAAGCGTGTGTGGTCCCTATGGTTAGGCCCCAGCTGTGGAAGCCATCCTCGGACACGACCATGACCTTCGACATCTGATGTTTTTATTTAAAAACACAGGGACCAAAGTCGTGCGGTATGCAGTGCAATCGCCATGTGGTTCCATAATCATCCATTTAGCCCGGCTCTTTGGACGGATTCAGGAAACGACTGAAAAGAACAAAAGTAACGAGCAAACAAAGGTGCGCTGCATAAAAGTTAGAACGTAAAGAGACGAAGGCACGCTGCGCTAATGCTGTAGCGAGTTCTAACATGTAAAATTTAGCGGCTGGCGTCGATTTCTACAAAGCGCGAGTAGTGCCTACGGAAATAAACAAAGGCGCACTGGAGATGGGTAAGTCTGTATACAAGCACGAGTTTTTGTCTCTACCAGCGATTTACTAGCTCACACCACGCTATTTTGATGTCTGGCGTCGATTTCGACAGAGAGGGAATACGGGCACGAAACGGGACGCTCGCGATCTGCCAGGAAACAATGAGGTGGCCCTAAAAAGGGCCGTTTGCAGGAGCACTTCAACCGCGACCTGCAGCGGCGTGGCGGCGCGGTGAGCAGTAGGCCTAGCAGTGGTCCGTCTTGTGCCCTTTGGCTCCGCACCGACGACACCGGTGCACGACGTACACCTCTCCTGGTCTTGCCCTTGAAGCCGACGCTATCCCTGGTCCGTAGATCTTGACGAGGGCCGCGACGATAATCTGTGACATCTGGTCGATGCCCCGGTCTGCGGCAAACAAGGACAGCATCGGCTCGCCAGAAGCATCCAGGAAACGATGCTGCAAAAAAAGTTACGTTACAAGCGCCGCAATTTGGCGAGTTCTGCACGAGAAAACTTGCGAAAACGTTGTTCAACCCTTACCTCGTGATTGAGAACGTGCACGCCAGACAAGCGCTTCATCGTGGCTGTCAGACGGCGGTTCAGATGGCGACGCCGGCGGTCCTCAAACCGCACCTTATGTGGGTCGTCGTAATGGAGTTGCAGAATTTTGAACACCAGCACGACGTGCTCCTGCAGCAAGAAAACGAGGTCCTGGAATGCGCAAGGCATGTAGGTAAGCGGTACAGCACTTCATGAAGCGAAATTTGAGATAAAATGCGTACCTTTATGTCGCTGGCGATTTCTCGCGGGTCAGCGCCTTTTGGGGGTCGTCGCATTGTCGTGGAAGCAAGAAGTGTACAGAAATTTCAGCTGGCTGCGCCGACGAGCGCACCACGCAAAAAAAAAAGCCATACCTGGACAGCTTCCGAAACGCGCGCGCCGCCGCCTACGCTCACGAAGAGAATGCCCGCAGACCACGCACGCCCGGCGGCCGGCCAGCCGGCCCTAGCGATTCCCTAGGCACTCTAGGGACAGGCCGAGAGAGGCGCGGCGAACCCACGTCCGGTTGAGAACGAGGGAGAAGCAGAAAAACGTCACGGAGAAGCACATCCCATCGACCAATCAGCGTTTCCAGCCCACCTGCACCGAAACGCTTCTGGTTCTGCCGCCCTTAAAAAGGCACCTAAGGAAGGATAACGTTCGCAGCGATCCTAGCGGAAATTACCCTCTTTTTGCCTCAATTTTGATACACAGGCGGCATAGGCGTTTGATACACTCTTTTAGTTCACTCTAGTTTGGGTAACTGTGGTTAGGTGGCGTAACTGCAGTTTCGTCTGCCGTAGGAGCACGGTTATACAGTATTGTGCGTTTTTATCGCTGACACATTCAAAAATTTCCCCGCCTCAACCGCTGGCTCATTTGCGGTGAAACTGCGCACAGAGCTTGCGTATTATGGTAACTTTTGTATCGTAGCAAGTTTGACAATGGCACTTACTTAGTTCAGGCGCACATGATGCGAAAACGTAAGCGTCTACGAGAGATCGGCGAGCCAAAACCCGCAGACGACGCTTTTTCGCTGAGAACCGGCAGTGGCGCCATCTGTATTCGGCAGCGGAAAGCGTCACGACTAGGCCGCCGAGGCGAGCGTTGCAAGGAGCGCGGGCCCTTTAAATATGCCGTTCGGCATTTGCTTCATCTTAAGTATTTTCAAATTATAGCACTGAAAAACAAACCAATTCTAGGCGTATCTCATCATTTGCCCTATTAAAACGATATACACACATTAGGCCGGAAGAACGGCTCTTTTTCTCGCAGGACGCCCCGCCGACCTCCTCTAAGTCAGCGCAACCGGTCCTTTGACTGGTCCCCTGTTTTTGGGCGCAATAAAAGAGTTTACCTACCTACCTCCGTCGTCAAAAGGGAATGGTGTGAGCTGTTGAAAGAAAGAATACTAATTTATTGGCAGTACACGCCGTACGCTCGTGTGTACATTCCGTCCATGTGTCCGTATCTTTCTGAACTGTTTTAAGAATGATCTGCCACCGACTCACCCTTGCCGCTGCATTGGTTGGAAAGCTGGCAAGTAAAAGACGTTCAGGCTGCAAAGCAATCAATCCTCAAAGTGGCCTCCTGCAGCGTCTATGCATCGCTGCAACCTGTGAGCGTATTCGCTGAACACTGCAGCTCTCATGTCGTCGCTTATCGTGTCGAATTCTTTTTTTATATGCTCATGAAGACGCTCAACACTGTGAAGGCTTCCAGCCCTGTAGACGCGCGATTTTATGTATCCCCACACGAAAAAATCGCACGGCGTCAAGTCTGGCGATCGCGGTGGCCAAGACATATTGGGCGACCCACGCCCCATCCACCGGCCCGGAAATTCTTCATTGAGCCATTGTCTAACTTTGCTTGCGTAGTGAGCAGGGGCGCCATCTTGCTGGAAGATGCATAGCCGCTGCTGCATGTGGTACTCCACCAGCTCCGGCAGAAATCGTTCCTTCAACAGGCGCAGATAAGAGTCAGCAGTCACACTGTCCTCAAAGAAGAACGGGCCGACCACTCCCTCTCGCCAAATTGCGCACCAGACAACAGTCCGTGGCGAGTTCACGGCCCTGGTGTGAGTGAAATGCGGGTTGTTTTTCGACCAGAAACGTGTGCACTGCCGGTTTACTTGGCCGTCCAGGTGAAAAACAGCCTCGTCACTGAACATCAAAAAATCGAGGCGTCCAGGATCTGCTGCCAGTCTCTGCTGCTCTGAGCGACAGAATGAGACCCGCTGGGCTTTGTCTGCTGGGCTTAAGTGCTGGTGTACACGCACCCTGTACGGACGCCATCCTTTAATCTGAAGTGCTCGGCTCACCGTCGATGGGGCTACGCCGAAAAGAAGCCCAGCACGGGTGCATCTCATACGAGGGTTGGTTTCAAAGACCCCCTCAACCGAATCACCGATTCCACGGCGTCCCTTTCCTTTATCTTTTCTTGCTTGCCTATTCACGGATCCAGTGTCTTCAAACTTATGGCGCCATTCCGAAACGGCTGTGTGAGACGGTGGCCGCCGACGAAACCGCACCATAAATTGTTTGCGGACGTAGTGCATTGAGTTTCTCTCAATTAGCCATACCACTGCCGCAGCTTTCTCTTTCGCACTGTAAGTTGGCATACCGAAGCTCATCACACAACACAGTGCAACGAAGACGTCTAAACAGCAGGGAAGAATAAAAAGTTCGCACCACACAACGAAATTAAACGAGAACAGCAGTTCAGGACTTCGTGGTGTCACCCTCCGATGCTTTCAGAGAGTCCCGAAACCAGACGAAATGAGCTGAATTGGATAAGCCACTCGGCAGAAGAAGAGATCAAACAATATTCTTATTAAGGTAAAGCCTCTTTAAATCAGTAATATTGATATTTTTCCGCTCAATTAGCCGAAAATGTTGTAAGCGCTTCAGTTGAAGCAGACGCAAATGCCGAACGGCATATTCAAAGGGCCCGCACTCCTTGCAACGCTCGCCTCGGCGGCCTAGTCGTGACGCTTTCCGCTGCCGAAAACAGATGGCGCCACTGCCGGTTCTCAGCGAAAAAGCGTCGTCTGCGGGTTTTGGCTCGCCGATCTCTCGTAGACGCTTACGTTTTCGCATCATGTGCGCCTGAACTAAGTAAGTACCATTGTCAAACTTGCTACGATACAAAAGTTACCATAATGCGCAAGCTCTGTGTGCAGTTTCACCGCAAACGAGCCAGCGGTTGAGGCGGGGAAATTTTTTAGTGTCAGCGATAAAAACGCACAATACTGTAGTTACGGGGACCCGTTGTTTTTAAGGTCGCCCGTGTAAATGCGGTATTAGAAACATAAGCAATCACGTGACAAAGACATTTCGTTTGATTCGGTCACGGCAGACACATTTAAAACACGCGCGGCGCAACCGTTAGTGCGGTCTTGCGGTGCGGGATTCAAAATTTGTGTACATGTGGTAGTACGCTGTTGACTACGGCCGCTACCCATCATATCTGCCATACGTTGAATGTGGCAGCGGCGCCTTGTCTTTTGTGCGAAAGCTTTTGATTAGCGGTGAGTGCTGCAGCTAGTCGTGTACTGGATGCTCAAGCGTTTCCTTTCATTTCGGTGCTTAAGTCTAAACCATGGTTTTCTGAGATTCGCTTTTGCATGTATCATATTTGTCTTTTTTTCTCTCACTTAATTAAGTCGTGTACCACCTTCTGCTACCGGTTCTAACACTGCTCAATCGGGCCTCCCGTATTTTGTTTCGACAGAATTAAGGAACATGGCTGGGAAGCTGCTAACCTTCTCACCGCCTTCGAAGGTGCCTTCGAAGGTAGTCGAAGGCAGAGCTGTGGATGCCGAGGTGCCCATTCTGCTGCTGCAGCCATTCAGCAAGTCGCCGCAGGTCACTTTCGAACAGATTCCGGTTGGCCAAGAGGCAGTTCGCCAGCTAAAAGTCTCGAACCCCTCCAACACCGACCACATGGTGACACTCAGCGATACGCTGCGGTCAAAGGGATTCAGAGCAGACCCAGAAGTGTTCAAGCTTCTGCCTGGACAGAGCCAGCTCGTGTCGTTCTTCTGGAAGCCTAATGGCAACGAGACATCAAGCAGACTGGCTGTCCCTATTTCTACAGACAAAGGCTACAAGGGCCGATTCGTCTTGCTGGGAACAGTCCGCGAGGAGCCGAAGCCATTGAAACCACCGCGTAAGGTACGACTGGCCCTTACTCAATTCCTGAGGGCGCCTACTTTATGAGCACGTAGCTGCGTAGCTGCTTCAGTCTCTATCTGCTGATCATACCTGAACTTGCTTCCAGACTGATGCATTGAAATCCATTTTGTGTCTTTATCTGTTTTAGCTAGTATGGCCTATGTTCTGGCGACATTCTGCTTCCAACTCTGGCGTCATCGATCTTATACTTAATTTCGCTACTCGGAGCTTAATCACTGAAAGTAAATTTCTTCCTGTCGGGTGAAGAATAAGTGAGGAAAACGCACAAGCAAAAAGCACAGACAGAAATGGTAACATCCTGAGTTACTGCCATACTGAAACGGGTTTTGTACAAAAAAAAAATGTTCTTTCAGCCTGCATGTTCACTTGAAAGTGACCCTTCTAGGCAGGATGCTCATCCAGAACTATTTTTCTGTTGGTATCCTTCTAGGTACATTAACAAATCCAAACCCAAGAAGCTTATGCTGGCCCACAATGTTGCATTTGCACTGAAATGGGCTGCTTCCAAATACACGGCCTTCAGAGAGATAGTCACCCCAATTTAGAAGAGATTCCTTGTGTCCCATCTCCCCATGCACCTTGCTTATCTCTGCTTAGCCCCCGTCCTTCCAGACCTTCCTTTTCCTGCTGAAAGAGCTATTTTGTCTGCATTTCAACTTGGTGCGTGACATAATTATGTCTGCAGTATTATAGCTGGATTTGCAGTAAAAGGCCTTGTTCAGACTTGACTACTCATGCACGTATTGCTTTTTAATGTGCAGAATCTGGTCAAGTCAAGCATCCTCACCAGTTCACAGAAGCCAAACCTGAGCTCAAGAGCTACAACCTCTGTGCAAACACCAAAGAAGGTTAACTCAACTCCTGCACGTGCGTGCAAAAAAGTGGTGCCTCCCATCAGAGCGACCATCCCAAAGGAGTTCAAATCCTCTGCAAACAAGAATGCTGGTCGTGAGAACCTGACCTCAAAAGTTTCTGCATCTGCACAAGTGTCCAAGAAGGCAGCCACAGCCATGTTAGAGCCATGCAAAAAAACAGTGCCTCCAGTCAGAGTCACTGTACCTAAATGTTTCGCATCTCGTCCAAACAAGAATGCCACTTCCAACCGTCCTGCAAGCAGCTCATTACCTGCATCCATCACCTGTGATCCTCTCATTGGTGGCGACGCTCAATCCCTGCTAGGTGGAGGAACCATTTCAGTGGTGCCGGCGTCCAATAAATCTGGAGGCCTCTATCCTCTGAAAACAGCAACATGCACGGAGGAGATCCGCAGAGAAATGTTTGCCTGTGGTGCTCCTGCTTTGGAAGCCACAGCAAACGTCACGGTGGAGGATAGTGAGGATAGCTTCAAGACTGCTAATGCTACATTTGAAAACAGCCTAGAAATGTCCAAAAATGCTTTTAATGACAGCCTGGAACCAGGTAAATTGGCAGATTCAACTGCTGTGGATGCAGCAGCAACAGTCAACAATAGCGAAGAACACTCAGACTTTGGCAATGGCAATAATGACACCTTTGTACTTGACCTCAGTGCTGAGATGTTATATCAGCAGATAATTGAAAAGCAGTCCTGTGCCAGTTCACAGAAAGAAGAACCCATCACCACATCTGCGGAGCAAGCCAAACCGCTTCTGTGCACCCCACAAGAGGCTGACATTGAAGGGTCACTATGGCCTCCACAGCTCCAGGCCATTTCAAATGAACAGCGTTCTTCATCACCGAAGTGCCCGGCCAAGGCTAGCAAGGAGGACAGTTTGCCCGACATCGAGAACCTGCTCACTGAACTGGAGCTAGTTGCAGGCCGTGATCCAAGATGCAGTGTAGATGACTCGCTGCTAGAAATGCTGTAGGTGTTTGCAGCTGGTTCTCACACGCAGCTGGTTCTCACATAAGAAGGATGTCACCTGCCGCACAGGTAGATGTTTTCTTGTCGAATCCCGACGAAGAAGCACGTCCACTCCTTCCGAAACGCATCTGCTCCGTTCACTGTCTGGTGCCTTCCTCGCGACCTGATGGACCACGGCAAGCAACTCCGGTGCCGTCTTCCGAGGTTCTACGGCGAACTTGGGGCCCAATGCCAGGACATTCTTCACGTGCTCAGGTAGATGGACATCTCCAATAGTAGTGACGTCCCTTCGAACCGTGCGACCTGTATGTGCGACCTGTATGACCTGTATGTGTTGCTACGCACCACCAAACCAGAACGTCAAGCCGACAGGGATTTCCAGGCATACCTTCGCATCGCCTCACAAACGACAGAGTTCATGTGCGAGGCTTCTCCAGGGCTGTGTTCCAAAGATACTGCAACGCTTGCTGCCACATGAACTCTGTCGTTTGTGAGGCGATGCGAAGGTATGCCTGGAAATCCCTGTCGGCTTGACGTTCTGGTTTGGTGGTGCGTAGCAACACATACAGGTCATACAGGTCGCACATACAGGTCGCACGGTTCGAAGGGACGTCACTACTATTGGAGATGTCCATCTACCTGAGCACGTGAAGAATGTCCTGGCATTGGGCCCCAAGTTCGCCGTAGAACCTCGGAAGACGGCACCGGAGTTGCTTGCCATGGTCCATCAGGTCGCGAGGAAGGCACCAGACAGTGAACGGAGCAGATGCGTTTCGGAAGGAGTGGACGTGCTTCTTCGTCGGGATTCGACAAGAAAACATCTACCTGTGCGGCAGGTGACATCCTTCTTATGTGAGAACCAGCTGCAAACACCTACAGTGACCTAAGTTACATCAACAAACAATCTATTAAAAATTGCTATATTAATACTTTTTTTGCTTGCTTGTTTTCTTTTTCATTCTAACTTAATTCTGCTTTTCTGTTGTTTTTTTACAGGGGGCACAAAGAAGCCTCTCAGAAAAGTGTGAGAGGCAGGGCTATATTTGTCCACTTGCAGACTAAAAGCATTTTTCTTTTCAGTGGCCATAGATAGATTAGATAGATAGACAGAGGCAGACAGACAGACATACAGACAGGTAGGTATGCATGTATGCATGCATGGTAGGTAGGTACACTGCTTTTGCTACGATTGAGTGACACTGCTATTGCTAAGATTTTGTTTGGCTTATCTTTCTATTATAACCTAGTGCTTTGTGCAATCTTTACATAAGCTAGAGGTTTAAGCGAATTGTAGATAAGCCTTCTGCATTTTGTTTTTAATCTTGTAATTTGCATATTACTTGTTACTGGGGTGTGAGCGAACGGTGAATGAGGGTTATAAATGTGCCCATTTTGTTCCAATAAACAGTTGGTAGTGTGCGCATGTGTTGTCTTTTTCTTCCTTCGGTTGTCTTCATTGCGCCGAGGTTTTTTCAGTCATGCAGTCACTCGCGCCCCACAGCTGGCCGTCATTAAGTGACAGCGTACCTTTGCATGGCGCACTCTGTGCAGCTCGCAGACGTCTAGCTGAACGAAACAATTCCCAGCACTGTTTGAAAAGGAGTGTTTGTCTTACCCATCTGCTAGAAATGATTGAGAATTACGGCAGCACTGAACTCTTTGAAGACCATGTTCGTGTCGAAGACTTCTTCCCTTCTGACGTTAGCAGCATTAACCAGGCAGGGAATTCCACCCATATGTTTTAGCAGTGGAGGTCAGCAAAGAGTAGCGGTACCTATGCCTTTTAAAATTTTATGCATGACGCGATTGTGTGTTTCCCTTGCTAAACTTCGCCAAAGTGAAAACAATCAATGGACGATTAAAAGAGTTTAAAAGGTCACCTCTGTCATTGCTGACATTGCATGCACACCTCCATTGTGTGTAGCGTAATTCTCTTATGCATGCCCAGGCTAGTACATTATCGAGAGCAGGAACTTTTAAACTGCAGCTCCTATTTAGCCCTGTCGTTCTTGGTATGTGACGTCTGTACCACTTACCATGGCAGCACTTGAAATCATTCAAATGCAGATAATAATAACTAGCAGCATGCTAATCAACTTATAGATGCCTACAAGTGACCACTAAGCACCGATTTATTACTGTAAGGAACAAAATGTGCCGAAAAATTCATCATCGTCAGCCCAACAACGCTCACTGCAGGGCGAAGGCCCCTCCCATGTCTCTGCAATTAACCCTGTCCCTTGCCAGGTGCGGCCACCGTATCCCCACAAACTTCTTAATCTCATCCGCCCAGCTAACTTCCTGCTGCCACCAGCTACGCTTGCCTTGTCTTGGAATCCACTCCATTACCTTTATTGACCAGCGGTCATCTTGCCTTTGCATTACGTGCCCTGCCCAAGCCCATTTCTTTCTCTCGATTTCGGCTTGGATGTCATTACCCTCCATTTGTTCCCTCACTTTAATCACCGATTACATGTGACATCGCAATAGCATAGCCAGACGTTTCACTGAACCTTTGGAAACCATTTCATTTCAGCCGCCGCGGTGGCTGAGTGGTTACGGCGCTCGGCTGCTGGCCCTAAAGACGCGGGCTCGATCCCGGCCGTGGCGGTCGAATTTTGATGGATGCGAAATTCTAGAGGCCCGTGTACTGTGCGATGTCAGTGCACGTTAAAGAACCCCAGGTGGTTGAAATTTCCGGAGGCCTTGACTACGGTGTCCCTCATAGCCTGAGTCGCTTTGGGACGTTAAACCCCCATAAAAACCATAAACCCATTTCATTTCATAGATGCTTATACCTGTGTTGGCCAACGGTTCAACTCCCGATTGATAGCAGAATCAAGCTGGGACTAGCAGTTCTGTGCTAGAGCTCATGCAGATTTGAACACATAGTCCTGCACTTGTGTGAAATTTGGGGGCCCACAATCTTTGGATCAGAAATGCCTCATTGGGCAAGAGGGTATGCACACGCACGCACGCGCACACACACATGCACACACAAGGCAATTGGTTATATTGGTTGGGAAGTCTCGCTTGAAACTGTTTCCATTTACATTCAAATCAAACTTTATTTCACACCCGCGACAGGTGGAGCCAGGAGAATCCCCTAATGTGTGGTGATGGCAGACATCTGGATTCTTCTCCGACGCTTGTATGCCATCGCTTAAAAATTGTTGCTTGATGTTGCGCACAGCAGACAGGTTGCACAAAGGTATGCACACATCTCTTGGCAATGTTTGCTTGTCAGAAGCAATAACCTAGGCTGACAATAAAGGCCTTCTTAATTGAAACTGTAAATGTTGATATAGCCACCTGCCCTCACATTTGCTGAACTGATGCACTGTGTTAAAAGTAGATGTACTCACAGACAGCTACTTTTACAGCTCTAATAAAAGGGCACTGAACTGCTTCGAGAGTTTGACAAGATTCAAGCATTGGAACATGTGTGAAGCTTGTTAATAAGGAAGCAGTTTTTTTTTTGTGGGAAAATTTTAACATGGGGAAGTAATCGCCGATTAAAGCCGCGACACTCCCAGTAAACCACTTGTGTTGACTAGACGTCAGATATACGTACTGCCCAGATGTTATGAACATTTATCAGATGACCGTATATATCTGGTTGACTAAGAATCAACATCCCCACAACTGCGAAATGCCTCTCCAGATCTGGTAACAGAGACATACTTTAGATGTTGCAGCTGGATGTTTGCAACATGATTTGGATCTTGTTCTGGCGCTCAGGTATGCTGATTGAACACAGAAGAGACGTTGCTTTTCAAAATTAAAAGTTTATGTGGAGGTCAAAAAAGGAATAATAATTAGTCTTGTACTGTTGCCGAGTGCCTTCAAAATATACACAAGCTTGTTGCTGGCATTAAGAGTATGGAAGCATGCATTTTGAATTTTTATTAAGATACTGGAAGGAAAATGAATACAAATCGGCAGAAGCATCCTGCTATATCCAAAAATCTGAATAATGTAGGACATACACAGTGTTCGAAGTTAACTTTTCCAGATTTTTAAACACAAATAATTACAAGAAGGATGATTTTACAGATAGTGGTATATATTCCGTAAAAGTGGTTTGTTACAAAATTGTGAAGGATTAATTGTGGAAACTTTGTCTTTGATCTACAAACAGGATACAGTAAGCTGTTTCATCACAATATTTCGTAAATATAGGGGTGCAATCCCATAGCAAATGCTTAAATGTAGAGTAACGGGCACTTGACTACGATTGTGATATCACCATAAATACAGTCAACATTTTTTTAAGGTACAAAAAAGAATAAAAACTAGGGTATGACACCTTTCAACATGTCGTTAAACAGAAAACTCGACTAGAATCTGAAATTCAGACACCAGGGCAGCTGGTCAAGTGAACAGAATTTACAACACAGAAGAGGCCCTCGGAATGTGACGCTATAGGCTAATGGTAAATGAGCTAGTTCAAATCGCAGCTTCAAGAAGGATCCCATTTATACAGTGCGTTCTTTACAAGACACTATACATTGGAAATTAAGCACTGGACCATAAAGTACACGTATACCCATACTTGCCTCTCAGACAAAAAGAGTAAATGCACATAGTCACAATATAACAGAATTTTTCAGATGAGTGAACCCACTGAATAAGGAGTAAATGGCACATGATATGAGTACTAATGACATGCACAATGGTCTTAGATTGTAGACTCATAGCAAAACCAAGAATTCTTTGATAGCCAAAAGACAAAGCTGTTCAAAATAAAAAAGACTAGAACACAAAAGTATCATACATTTGGCACATGTGCACACAATGAACATAGTTCAAATCTGGCAGTTGGGCGACTAAATGGCAACTCCACGTAGGTTTGTGGTTATAAGGTGCTAATGATGAACATCCTGGTCGAAGCAGCCAGTCTCAAAGACGTCAAGGCTTTATGGCTGCACATTGAACAGAACTGTTTGCAGATTCTTGGCAAAATATAGCAACAGGAAACTTTAAAATCAAATAAAAAAAGGAAAGGCTACAAAGTACAGAACTACCAAGCTGCTAAAATACTTGGGAAGTTGGACATCAACCGATAACAATATGCGAGGGACCTTTGCAATGGCCACCTCAACACGTTTGTTTCAGATGAAAACAGCAGTTGCTCTAGCTTGTATAAAATATTTCCACGCATGCGAGTGAGTTCACCAAATGTGGAGTTAAAAGCACTAATGTAACAAATGATAAACACACCAGTCCCAAAGCCAAACCAGCACAGCCTGTGTACTTTTAAAGGCAAGTGGAAGCTTGACTAGAGTAGAAAAGCAGGCCGCATTTCGAGAATATTATGATGAAAGTGAAAGCGGACACATAATAGGTTCAACAACTGGAGATGTCTAAACTGACTGCCTTTCTACAGCAGTCTCAAATGTAAAGAGTAAGGCCCTTGCCCATGCAATGAACATAGTTCACACCCTGCGTTGGGCCAACAAAATGTGTTACATGTTGTTTAATACAATGAAATGATGTGGCAAAATATGATGATTAAAAAAGTTAGTCTCAAAGTATGTCAAAGCAATATGGCTTGCACTGCTGAAAAGAAAGACTCCAAACTTTGAACTGTAATATTCTCTACAAGGTAGAAAAAAAACAATTATTACAAACATAAAATGACTACAGTAATAGAACTATCGGACATGTAGGCAAGTCAGTAACTTACTGTTGAAAAAGACTAGCCCTCAAAGTACATATGCTGCGATATTGTGTGTAGTGGTTGCCAAGGTAAACCTGTCACCTCAGGTGCAGGCAGTGGTTACTCATCACATTTGCAACGGCCATTATGGCCATGAAGAGAGGTTCTTGACACTTGCAGTCAGCCCACCGCATTATTCTAGGGAAGAGAAAAGACCACATTAGACCACATTATTGGTCAAATGTTCAGGGGAATCCCCCAAAGTGGAGTAGAATTTGTAATAAGGGATTAATTCCTCATTGGCATCCACCCAAGCAGCCGTACGGCTTCAAAGGAAAGCTATACAGCTTTCTCAAAGCTGTATAGCTTTCCTTTGTAGCCGTACAGCTGCGCTTGGGTGGATGCCAATGAGTCATTACTCCCTTATTACATAGACCACATAATTCTAGTGAAGAAGAGAAAAGGTTTGGGTGTGCTAGGCTAGTTGGTCATATGCTCTAATTTTCAGCAATCCATCGGTTACTTTGTACTGCTAACATTTTATAGCCATGAAAACACTGCTATGGTGTGCAAATCTTTTGCCAGGAAGCAGCCAAATCAGTTGATAACACTGCGTGTTTATTTTCAATACAAAAGTTACATTATTCAAAAATAAGATAAAGTAAGATAAAGATAACTCAAAAATCAATCCTTAATTGGCCTGTCCAGCTTTAGCAAGATAAAAAGGCTGCATTACCTTCCCAGTGGCACTGCAGTGCCGGGCAGGAGCGTGGCGCAGCCACTCATGGATAGCTGCTCCAACGACGTAGTCATTGGCGTCATGACCCCTCTTTATGGCACCTATTCAGAAAAATTTCACCCATGTAATTATTTCCTGCCTAGGTTTGCGGACCCCTCCTCCAACAGACAACTGAAGCTTCCATAAACAAACTATGATAATAAAGCATTTTAGCCAAATGCTTACGGCAAGGCTCCCCACTTACAGCGCAATATATGAAGCACAAGATAGAGGCCATAAGCAATCATCTAATATACAGCTGTACTATAACATGTCTTGAATGTAATAGCACTTGAAAAATCTTCACCCGTGCCAAAAATCCATGACTTACTTATTAGGCATGAGCAGAGCCGCAGGTCATTGAAAGCGTGTTTCCCTTTTTTGCCCAGCCACGAAAACTGGCATGCCAGGCTGTCCTCCAGAAGGTGCCGCAGGAGTCGTCTCGTTGATGAGGTTACATTCGCTCCACCTTTCCCCGAAAGTTCTTGAATCTAAAAAAAAATTAAATTGAACACAATCCTAACTGAAATTAAAGTTTCATATCCAAAACATTGCCAGCAGCTGCTTTTAGCGAGATAACATCATAGATGGCATAAAAAATGCAGTATAAGCGTTTTATAGTGTAGCCTTGACAAGCTCCATAATTGCATTCTACTTCTCTGAGTAAACAGGAATTCCACATCAAGTACCAAGTACCGTATTGCGCACAAATTCAAGTGAAAGTAGTAAAATATGCACCAACATACAGATTTCAGTTTAATAAAAATACTTACAAAATCTTCTCTCTTTGAACCATGCAGAGTCACATCAAATTCCTTCAGAGCCTCGTAATCTTTAAATGGAGTGGTGATCAACGGGTTTTGTTCACGGGAAACCACAACGTCCCTAGAAAGTCTGCCCGCCATTCCCACGATCACTTCACCTTGCTGCTGCTGCTGAATGATTCTCAGCAGGGAGAGTCTGCTCAGTACATGCTACTGGAACTCTAGAGGTGCATGCAGGCAAAATAATCCACAAAGAAAATCAGAATGATATGATAACAGAGAACTGTGAGCTGTGAAACTAATAGGTCTGAACCACACCAAACAGAGGAAGAAAACTGACAAAAGTGCATTAACAACTTAAACCAAGCAGGATGAAATTGGCGTGTTAAGCCAGGCAGTGTGAAACCGCAAATCAAAGCTACTGGTGGCATGCAAAAGCTTAAAGCACAGTGGCAGATGCAATAAATGTGCAAGTCTTGCTTGCTGTGTGAACAGGAACATATCATGCATGATAGTTGAAACCAGACCAGGCACATATAAAAACCGTACAGACCCAATGCGAGACATGCAGAAATGTTTAAGTCAGTGCTTCGTCTTTAGTCACCTTCGGGCAACATCAGCTTTCTTCGCGACCAGTGCTCTACTGCACCCTGGCTTGCAGGCAAGGGAAGACCTGTAGGAATGAGTGCATGAGCATTAAAAGTAATAAAAAAATAGCTTGCGCAAACACTACACCCACGCACCGGTCAAATGGCACAAAGTAGCCAATAAGAAGGAAATCAAATATTTAGCTTGACATAAAGACAGCGACATCTGTCTAACAGGCAGCTGAAATGTAGCTGCTCTGTAAGTGGTGCAAAGGCAGCAAAGGATCTGTACTGTATTTTGTTCATTGGAATGGCAGAGCATTTGCAAATGGCCAGCAATAATTTACAACTGAAATTTCAATTTGTGCTGTTCTGTTTCAGTTTCAACACCTAGTCTAACGTTCGACGGAATACCGTCTGGACAGGATGAACCATAATAACAGGGTGAAGTTTGGGTCACTGACCAAGTCAAAAAGAAACGAAAATGACGTTTCGGGTCCCGTACGGGACCCTTGTTCACAATAACTAATGACAGCTTGTTGGCCAAATTGATAGCGAATATTCACGTAGTCTAACGTTCGACGGAATACCGTCTGATCAGGATGAACCATAATAACAGGGTGAAGTTTGGGTCACTGACCAAGTCAAAAACAAACGAAAATGACGTTTCGGGTCTCGTACGGGACCCTTGTTCACAATAACTCAAAAACAAACGAAAATGACGTTTCGGGTCTCGTACGGGACCCTTGTTCACAATAACTCAAAAACAAACGAAAATGACGTTTCGGGACCCGAAACGTCATTTTCGTTTGTACGGGACCCGAAACGTCGTACGGGACCCGAAACGTCATTTTCGTTTGTACGGGACCCGAAACGTCATTTTCGTTTGTTTTTGAGTTGGTCAGTGACCCAAACTTCACCCTGTTATTAAGTTTCAACACCTGCATAGTGATGTGACAAAAAAGACGTTCATATGAAGCACAAAAATTTCAGTAAAACACCTCCTTGGTACCTTCTCATTCGAACTCTTGAGGCTTCTTAGTGCAGGTCAGACTCCTTTAAAGTAATGAAGTAGCAATAGTACTGCACTTTTTGTATGTCTCATATGGCCTCAACATGTTTTATATGTCCCGTCAACTTTCTTTGGTTGTACTGGAAACCAAGCCATGCAAAAAAATTCAATTGTTCATTATAACTGGGCACAGGTCAATTTCACATGCCGTTCCATGTTTACTAATTTGTGCATTATTCCAAATACCATACTACTAATATTTGGCATTTCAACAACACACTACAGCTGTGTCAATTAACACAATATGGCCACCATACAAGCTACACTTCCCAGCAATTGCCTGTAGGCAACCAAGTTTCACATTATGAGTAAAGGTCAACCACAACCATTTAAATGCAGTGCTGGAACCAGCCGGAAAGCGTATATACTAAACAATCAAAAATTAGTTGCAGC
Organism: Amblyomma americanum; assembly: GCF_052857255.1. Lineage (NCBI taxonomy): Eukaryota > Metazoa > Arthropoda > Arachnida > Ixodida > Ixodidae > Amblyomma > Amblyomma americanum. The sequence goes on along the minus strand of NC_135497.1, from coordinate 23,310,510 downwards.
ACAACATGTTGTCTCAACTTGAGTTTTTAAAAATGAACCATTCCTTAGGTTCTACAAAAGACCTTCAGTCTCATAGCCACATTTTAAGTGGCCTGCTCGGTTTAGCTTAATGACTAGCTTCGGCAGTTATGCACCAAATATATTCAAAAGGGCCATGTCCAATGCCTCAAAATTTAGCAGCAACACACAAAAATTTACCACTACCTTGTTTTTGTGACAGCTGATTGTCCGTAATCAACTTGCTTGTAACCCCTAGCACTGCAATTCGAAAAACAAGCAAAGAACATTGAAAATAGCTCCCATTTTCCCTTCACTATTAAGACTACCACAGTAAAAAAAACTATGTAGCATAATGCAAGCAATATGCACATACTTAAGCAACGGAATATCAGCTGAGTGAACACTTACTAGGATCGGTCTCCAAGAGCATCTTGGGATCTTCATCTGAAAGCTTCCCAAAAAAAGATTAGACTTTTGCTGCAAATGCCAAATTATGATTTATTAACTTCATCGGCAACTAGAGGAAGAACGTTATCATTTGCTGAAAATACAATGTATGCACATGAGAGCATTGTATAGTTGCCCTATGCAGCATACATACCTGTGCTGGACGATGGTCTGGGGAAACTGCTTGGTGGAGTAAGCCCCTCATCATCGCTCAGGTAATGACTTGGTCGCAGTACCTTAAACAAGGAGGTAAAGTAGACTGAACATGGGAATCAAACAACATAGAGGTAAATAATACCGAGCCAGCCCCAGTAATTACCTTTCGCTTCTCCATTCCTTCACTGTCGAGGTCCGAAGTATACCGTGCATGATCAAGCTTCCGCCTGGCATCTTCATAGCTGGCTGAAATATGAGTGATCATGTACAGCAGTTTAGTACCTTCTAGCTAGGCTATGCATTGTACACTTACTGTATGTTCCCTTGATTTTTACCGTGAAAGTCTTCCATTCTTTACTAGGCTCTTTTCCTTTTAGGACAAGCCCAGCCTCGTCACCTGGGCCTGGTGGCCACTAGAATTTCGCTCCAACAATCCAAGTTGATGGCGCAATGTTAATCATGGTTTCCTCCACAAATTCGACTATGCAAAACTCCATCTGCATGAGAGTTTCAGAATGGATAAACATCCAGCAGTAAATGTACGTCAAACGTTTGGAAAGGATCCAACATATTGGGAGAAATCTACGTATGGCAAAAATTGCATGAAAACTAGAAGATTGCAAATAACTGCCGTATTATAACAGTGCAGTAAGCAAACACGTATGAAGGAAAGGGGGAAACAAAAAAGCACTATAGGTGGATTCAATTCATGAATGCAGCAGTGAATACCTCTCAAAGGAGGCCGTCCAGCCAACGGTGTTGAGTGGATCTCATATGAAGGTTAATCACTTAACACGACATCGCAGGTGGCTGCCAGGTGCTTCTGTGAAAAAGGAGATGAACTGCGATGTCATGCCACTCGATCGATGCTATTATCTGGAGGGCCTCTTCAGAGGGGCATTTGACGCCATGTCCTTAAAGGGGCCCTGAAAGGAGCTCTAATAAAGCTGCAGTATCCCTGCGATGTTGAAGAATGCCTCTTCATGAATACTGTCCAGCAAGAAATTTTCTAATGCAATTTGTAGAAGCGGCGTTATCTGTAGTCAAAATTTGAATTTCAGCGTCTTCACGCTTTTCCCTCTCCTCTCGTCACTTTTTGCACGCAGGAAGGTCGGCGCTCCAACGCCGGCCCAACCTCCAGGGGTGAAGCTTCCCGACTTGCCAGAGCTACGCAATTTATTTGCCGTGGCCACGGTAGCTGCCTGACGTCTGAAAGAATCCAACTAATAGCCAGCACTCGACATGTATACTTAGATGCGTGTGACGGAGGGGGGGGTCAGAGCATGAAAAAGTCGCCAAAAAGGGCCCGCCAACTTTCGTGCGTGATTGTGGGTCCTCTGCTGCGTGCAGAAGTGTAATATTTGACCGAGGTTTTCATGACACCACAATGCAGTGATTGAGCGAGTTGATGTGCTTTCCTCGGAAGGTGTTTCAGAGCCCCTTTAAGTTGTATCGGACTATATAATCTGCACCTTTCCGTAAACTGTGCTTGCTTACCTCACGGCTACAGCGTGAACCAATATCAGCTCAGGCAGCCTTTTTCATTATTTAGCTGCAGTGCAACAGTGGCACGACTGCGTGCTTGCCATTGTAGGGCAGCACCACTGCTTTCTTCACATTTACAACAGGCCAGTACCTAACAGATGACAGTCTGTTGACAATACAAATTCAAAGTCTTGTAGAGTCAAAAGGATGCACATACAACGGCTCAACATCCAAGAACTGCCTGCCTAAAATGCATGGACAGCCATTTTCCATCCAGTGTGCGAAGGCACTAATCAGAACAGTGTCACTGCCAATTTGACAACAGTTGTTGCCTTCTTTAAGGCTCAGTGTAAAAGAATTAAACTTTGCTGCACTCTACTGCGGTCCAATACATCCAAACGGGCGGCCAGCTTTGTCATCACTACCTAGCAGATCACAGTTAGCCCTATGCTCTGCACCAGATGGCTTCATTGCACAAGCGCTTTTTTTCTTGCATCCTGTTATATATCAGGCTGAGAGGGCATCCTGGCTTGCGAAGCAACGCTTCAATTTTCTGCAAGTTATTCTCGAAAGGAAATGCTGAAAAAGATTCCAACGTACCGTATTGTTCAGCATCTGAAGCAAGGCGTAGAAGGCAGTGAACATTATACGACACATTTTGTTCGCCATAAAGCAAAGCAAAATCTTGCACAAAATTTTCCATCAGAACATGAGCATAACTTGCATGCTCCTGGCACAATGACGGCATGCAAAATATTGTGCTAGCTGCAATATTAGAAAATTTCTGTAAGCAGCCTCAGAGATATTGTCCTTCAAGATGACAGGGCCAGTGTTGTGAAGAAGGAGCCAGAACTCTGAGGCCTTCCACCTATCCTTTCCATCAAGTGCCCTTGGACGGTGCACAAACTCCTCTGGCACATGCTTTTCAAGAGACATACTCTGTTTCGATATATTTTCACGATCTTTTGGACCAATTCGAATGGACAGTGGACCTGAAAACCACAGGTTTACAAGTTTCCTTGTTACACCTAAGTACACTAGGTGCATTGGATCAAGAGGCACACACTTACACAGTCAATGGGTAGTTCGGTCAAAATGGAAACTCCGTAATAATGGTCCTCATCTGTCTGCAGGCGGAATGACTCATCTGTTCTCGGCACTCCTGCCGTCAGTGAAAAAAAACTTTGTCATCAAAGCCATCCTCTGCTGTGCACTTGGGGCACCCATAGTAACTGCTGCGCTCTTTCGTTTTGAAGATGAATGAGCGAGCTGGCACATCACAGATAATGTTTCCGACCTCAACCTTTACAGTGCCACTGGGAAGTGAAATGCCTTTTTCTAGAATTTCCTTGAGCTCATTCACAAAAGGCCTTAAAAAGCTGTCGACACAACCTGGTTTTGAGGGGCCCATAGATGCCCCAACAATAAACGGCTGTAGTTCAGCAACAGCCAAGTCTGAGGTATACACAAGGCCTTGTACTGGCCAATGTTGTTGCTTTGAGCTTTTAGACAAGGGAAGCCCATCTATGTTAAAGCTTAGCAAAACAACTAGTGCAGCACAGCCAGAGTTAAGCAGAGCATTCGTTAACCCCTTTTCTAGACCGTGATGGCAGTAAAATCCCGGAGCTAGAGGTACAACACTTGCTGCCATAGCTGACTTATGAGGGGTTTCCAGCAAACTTTGTGCATCCTTTGGAAGGTCACAAAAACAGTAATGCGACTTCAGAATACCCAATAACGATGTCAGGGAACGGTGCTTTATATTATGTTCTACAGCCCACCGAGCCAAACGGACAGAAAAACTTTCAGCGCTTGGATAGGCCGTCCCTTGATCGAACTGCTCTAGTGCTTCTGAACCAAACACGAGAGAAGACAAGTCGTCTGAAATCAGGTCAACGAATTCGCGTAGCACACTCTTCAATGCACCTATGGTTTTCCTCATCCGAGAAGTCCCAAAAGCTGTCAACATTACTGTCGCAAGAAACTGTTGCCTCAACTGTCCCATGGTCTGGAGCAATTGCCGTAGTCCCCGCGACATGCTTTTCCAGTATGGATTGTTCATGAGAAGTGTCTTGAACATTACTGTCATTTAGCGCACCTCGTGAATGCCCAGAATGTGAAGAGCAGTCACTGATAACGTTGTCTCGGGGAACTGACACTCCTAACTATTCGAGCATGCCTTCTACTTCAAGACGCGCTTTCTTCCGAGCATGATGCTCTGTCATTAGTTTTGGCATCTTTTCACACTCAAAACACTAATCCCTATTTTTTTTTTCTGCGCACGTGCTCCTTATTGAACCGTGAGCAAGAATGAGCAAATAAATATGCGAAAAAGAATATCAGCGCTCAGGTGAACCAGTTATGCCCATACAGCACATAAAATTGCGTTACACTTCACTGGACATGAAGCATGAATGCATATAGTTGACAATACGCATACATACGAGGTAGAACGTTCTTGCGGGCTAGGTTGGTTCATTGCAGAAAAAAGGTTAGAACTGTGCGAATTAGACACGACAGGAGAACAGGAACAAACACGACAACCGAGGCGCAGATAATGTTTCTCAACCTTTAAGTGAAATGCCTTTTCTAGAATTTCCTTGAGCTCATTCACAAAAGGCCTTAAAAAGCTGTCGACCCAACGTGGTTTTGATGGGCCCATAAATGCCCCAATAAACGGCTGCCTGTGTTGTAGTGTTTGTTCCTGTTTTCCTGTCGTGTCTAATTCGGGCAGTTCTAACCTTTTTTCTGCATACATACGTTCCTTCTGACAGCGACGCTCCCGACATTATCACACAAAGGGTGCTGCATTGACTTTGCCAAGCCTACCAAAGTTCCTTGTTTCGGTGTGCTAGAGGAGACAGTGTAAAAAAAGAATATCAGCGCTCACGTTAAACAATTGTGTGAATGCAGCGCATAACATTACGTTAAACTTCACTGAACATCATCAAGCGTGAATCCAGAGTTCAAAACTGTATACATAAGTTCCTTCTATAGAGCTGCACCACGCCGCTTGTTGCAAAAAGCGCGCGCTATGAAAATTGCTGCGCTGACTCTGGCCCACGACCGGCTTGATTACTTGGCTTATTACCAAGTAATAAAGCCGGTCGTGCTCTGGCCCAAGCCCCGCAGCGCCCCCAGTCCCGCCAAAAACTTCGCGCGCTAGTTTTTCGCCTTGCATCTGAATCGCTCCAAACGTTAAACGGCTTACTAATAAATCAACGCAACAAAGAAAGCATTTATTTGTGGTAACACTTCAGTCTGTTATACTTATGCCCAGATTTCTGATGAGGATGAACAACGCCTCCTTTAAGTAAAGGAGGCACTGGGATGAATCATAAGTCACGTGACCAGCGGATCTGCGGTAGTAGCCATCGTCATTGTGCCTCGACAAGAATTACATAAAGGCGCTAGTTTTGAATCGCTAAATGTAGCTTGAACGTCCAGCTCCAGTTTCCAGCCAAGCCGCCAAATTACTAATGGTGTCTTCGACTGGTCGCTTTAGATCGCTCTAGAGCACTCTGAGAGGCGACCACACATTCGGCTGGTCGAAACCGGCCGCTATGACTACATTCGGCTGGTTCTTTGCGCGCCTCCAGTTCAGAGCGCTCTGAGGCGCTCCGCGAAAAAAGTCGGAGTGGCTCCGAGATGAGTCCACGTGAGAGAGCCACTTCCGCCATTTCGCGAAAGCGGTGCGAGGCCTCGGCGTCCCCTGCGCGTAGGCAGAAGCAAGTGTAGGCTTTTGACGCAGTAGTAGCGTCCTTGCTGTGTTGTTTTGCGGTTGCCGCGCTGTGCGAGGCAAAATGTCCAAGAGAGGCCGGATAACTACACTAGGAGCGCGGTCTGCGTTGCTGCCGCATGACAACAGCGATTCCAGCAGCAGCTCAGACGAGGACGACAGTGCTATCCACCACAAGGAGATGTACGAAAAATGAGCGTCCCAGCCGGGGTAGCGATCGATACAGGCTAAGCGGCGACCGCGATGCAGACTGTGTGCGGCCATGTGCGGCTGAAGGTAATCAAGGGACCTTACGTGCGGCTACTGTTGACATCAGCAGCAGTGCAGCGTAGTGGTTCCGGAAGGTCCCCCTTCTGCCTCCTGCGTTTCCGCTCTAAGAACTCGCTGACCATTCGGCTTGACTAGTCTCGCTCTGCGCTCGGAGCAAGAGCGGCTCCTACTCTGTCAGATCCTAACCGGATCGCGGGAGCGACGAGTCGAAGACACCATAAAAGGATACCCCTCAAGCAGAGAGGTCTCCCTCATAAATGGGTTACTGCTCATGAGGGCATTCCGGGGAGTTAGGCTGCTCAAAGCTTTGCTCGAGAATTATACATCAGAGCTGCTCTGGAAGTGCAACTGAGTGGGAATAAAGACCCTCTCATAACGTATAAAGAAATAACCGAAACACCTAGACTGGATAGAAAAACACTCTCACTTCCGGATAGGTCACTCACTCCAAAGGAATGCAGGGCCTGGAGGAGGCTTCAGGTCAACAGATTCTTTCCGTGCTCTATACTACACGATGAAGACACTGGGGAACCTGAACTATGCAATAGCTGCCACAGAATGACTTTGCAAAATCACTTAATTTGGGAGTGTCAAAATTCTCCTGGGGCTAAATCACAAAGCATCCCAGACCTTTCCACCTGGGAAGCGCTGATCCGGAGCCACGACCCGGATCAGCAAAGACTCCTCATCCGTTAGGCGGAGACAGCTTACTACAAGACTCTCTCCGCGGTCTCCGGTGCTGAGAGCCGGCCGGGAGGCACCCCCTCCTAATTGCCGTGAGGCCGTGAGGCCCCATGATGACGGGAATAAAGTTCATTCATTCATTCATTCATTCATTCATTCATTCATTCATTCATTCATTCATTCATTCGTCCAACTCTCCAAGCAAAAATGGTTCGTGAGCTGCGTGGTAATGTAATTGGGATGATTTTATACGCCACCGCATGCGTCACTTGCGTACACTCGCATTGCTCCTATTGGTACTGTATTAAACAGTATAGCTTGTTGGACCAGTTGGCGTATGGTACGTGGGAAATCAGAGGAGAGGACGCGTTCGCAAGCAGAAGTACACAGGACAACGCTGAAACCAGCATTGTCCTGTGCACTTCTCCTGCTTGTGAACGCGTCCTTTCGGCTCGTTTTCCGCGTATTAAACAGGTATGCCCAAGGAAACTATAGCTAGTTTCTGCTGTGCATGGTGTCCAAAGGTGCGCGAAAATTTCAAATGCAATGCGAAACTGTTGTATTTTATGTAGTAGGTAAATACATGCATAGGAAATTTCTTTGCTCCCAGAACATTGACTCAAGTTATTTCTGATAGACTTTCATCCACTCGGTGACAGATGACTTAAATTGTGTGGGCATTTTCATTCAGTTCAGCTAAATGCCAACAAGACTTCATCTCATTACCCATTGGACGATATATATATATATATATATATATATATATATATATATATATATATATATATATATATATATATATATATATATATATATATATATATATATATATATATATATATATATATATATATGTATATATATATATATATATATATATATATATATATATATATATATATATATATATATATATATATATATATATATATATATATATATATATATATATATATATATAAAGCTACACACCTTGATCATGATTTTTGCCTCTCCCCTCTCCTCCTCTCTGGCCCTCTGTAAGCAACTGCGGGCAACCTCCACCTTGCAAAAGGTTTTGCGGACGCCCCTGAATGCCTTGAGAATATTTTCATTGGACCGAGCACACAATTTTCTGGCTAGGATAATAAGGTTCTCGCTGGTGCACGCCTCGCCAACAGTGAGCACATGCATCTTTTAGAACACGGGGACGTAATTCTCAAAAGAATATTGGCTCGGCATGAGCAACACATGTCTGGAGTTTTGCTCTCTATTAACAACGTGAGAAGAGCTATTTTGAACTTATGGTGCAGGTGAAAATATTTTGCAACGGCACACTCTGCTGCTGTAGATGCTCTACGTGCACGGGAGGGTATGTATCCTTTAAGAACTGAAAATACGCGGTTCCAGCGATATGTTTTCTGGCCACATTAGCGTTTTTATACTAGCACAGCACGAAATAAATGGAGAGTTTTTTTGTGTGTTGGTGGTGAAGACTTTTGGGGATCTACTATGTGTCGATGGTACGCCACATGTCAAGAGGCGTCGCTCAATGCATGTAGCCTTGAAAGCGATAAGTAGCGAAAAGTAGTACTTGGGAAGTAGGCAGCGCTAATTCCGGTTTGGTTCGTTGGGCTGAAGGAGATTAGAGACTAAACCACAGCTTAATTGTTGCCGTTCTTGATGGGCATTGGCATCTAGCAAAAAAAAAAAAACACCTGTCGTACTGTGCCTGACCAGACAGAGAAACAACGAACTTAAGCTGGCTTCTCAACTGGAAGTTTAGAGAAATAAAAACAGCTTTCGTGGAACGGAGAATGAAGATAGGCTTGTTAAATGGTGTGTCATGAAAACGCGATTGGGAATCAAGTTTTCGCCCATGTACTACTTTGGCGTGGGCTGAATTTGCATTCTTAATTTGAAATATTGTGCAATTATTTTGAGCTGTACGCACGGTCGATAGTTTGACGTCTTCCTTACGTTACCGGGACATACAAATGTACATCTGGGCGACGTTTTTTCTCAGGTGTAATTTACGTCGTGCCGACGACGAGAATGTAATCGCAAAAAAAAATGCCGGTTTCTGGTGCATCATACAGATGTATTTTTAAGAGCTAGATATTCAGATCAATTTGGGATGTCGCATGGATGTTTGTGGTTTACTGGGATGTTCAGGCTTCTCATTACAGCATTGAAAAAGTTCAGAGAAGCTTGGAGGTGCCCATGGTCTGCCATGCCGTCGAACGTCGGCAAACAGTGCTCTGTGGGCTTTACGTATAGTGGCGCAGTTCTTCCTTGGAAATTAGGTGCCATTGTGCTCTTCGCTTGAAGCCTGAATAACATCTCAGCTTTAAAGGGCTCTGAAACACCTTTCGAGGAGAGCACATCAACTTGCTCAATCGTTGCATTGCTTAATTGTCATTAATACCTGAGTCAAATAACACATTTCTAAACACAGCACAGAACTCACAATCACGCGCAAAAGTTTGCAAGCCCTTTCCTAAAACTTTTTCATGCTTGCACCCTCCTCCATCACACGCAACTGCATATACCAGTTCAGAGAACACTACTGGCTAGATTCTTTCAAATGTCGGGCAGCTACCATGGCTGGACCCAGTAAGACACATAGCTCTTTGGGCGCCTTTTCAGCAGCGGCGGCACCACTCCAAAAATCTAGCTCTGGCATGCTTTCTTTCCTGTCCCGGACGAGATGACTTTTACCCAAGAAAAGTGCCTTAAACGTCTTAGTTCCTGCATTCAACTGTGGCTGGTAAGCGAGTGTGCGAAGCCGTCGTCGATCGTTATTAGGAGCAATGCCACAAAGGCATCATGCCGGTCAAAACTTTCACTTTCCTCTCCCATCCGGCACGTACGCCATTAAGAATATCCTGGCCCCGTTCCTGATGTTCGCCAGCTTCTCTGCGCAACAGTACGCACGCGTGTGACGCCGCTCGTGCCTCGCGGGTACGCCATCACTTCACCTCGACTGAAAAGTCGTCGTCTAGGCTGTGCCCTCGCTCACACCGCCGCATCGAACTCGATGAATCCTTTGACAACCGACGTACGAGTCTTTCACACTGAGTAGCCCCACTCGGTCTGTCTATAGCTGCTGCCGGACTCCCGACATGATACGCAAGAGGCCGCAACATATTTTACTCCCTCGCACTGCCCATCGACGCGTATGCACCGAAGACTGCAACGCAGAGACTCAGCGCAAGCTCCCGGAGCGGCTTTCTGTTTCATACTTGGCGCCAATAGTAGTGTAGCAGACGACGACATTTATTTCTATTTCACGTAATCAGATTATGTGGGTATACGTAACCTGGCACCGCCTTGACGTGTCTAAATGAATGAATGAGTGAACTTTATTCCCGTCATCATGGGGCCTCACGGTCGGGGCGCAGTAATTAGGAGGGGGTGCCTCCCGACCGGCTCTCAGCACCGGAGACCGCGGAGAGAGTCTTGTAGTAAGCCGTCTCCGCCTGACGGATGAGGAGTCTTTGTTGATTCGGGTCGTGGCTCCGGATCAGCTCTTCCCAGGTGGCAAGGTCTGGAATGCTTTGTGATTTAGCCCCGGGAGAATCCTGACACTCCCGGGCCAAATTAAGTGATTTTGCGAAGTCATTCTGTGGCAGCTACTACAAAGCTCAGGCTCCCCAGTGTCTTCGTCGTGTAGTATAGAGTATGTAAAGAATCTGTTGACCCGAAGCATCCTCCATGTTCTGCACTCCTTTGGAGTGAGTGACTTATCCGGAAGTGAGAGTACGTGTTCTAAAATCCAGTCTAGGTGTTTCGGTTATTGCTTTATACGTTATGAGAGGGTCTTTATTACCACTCAGCTAGGGACACTTCCAGAGCAGCTCGGATGTATAGTTCTCGAGCAAAGCTGTGAGCAGCCTCATTCTCCGGAATGCCCTCATGATCAGGAACCCATATGAGGGAGGCCTTTCTGCTTGAAGGGTATCTTCTTAGTAACTTGGCGGCTTGACTGGAGGCCACCCCCTTACAAAACTTGTGAACAGCTGCCTTACTGTAAGGCAGGATAATCTTGGCTTTGGTACTGACGCACGCTAGGGCAATAGCAGCCTCCCCTACCACTAACGCATTCCTAGTGTTAATCGATGCTACAGTCACTTTCTCCCCATTCCCATCAACGGCGGCAATGACGGAGGCGCCATCGGACCCACAGGCTGCGTCGCAGAAGGCTATGTTACCCGCCGGGTCGCGGGCAAGATTGTTCATTATTGTTCGAGCTCTATGTCTTCTCCTTTCTTTATCATGCTCCGGGTGCATGTTCTTAGGTATATTGGCAATTCTGAGATGCTTCCGTATGTCTAATTAAGGGGATTAGCTCTGCAGTATACGGGGGTTTCCTCTCGCTTTCCCCCAGGTCACTGAGGATCTGTCTGCCTGCTAGTGAGGAGCTACGCCTACAAATTCGCGCTTCTCTTACTGCCCTGGTGCTCTCCGCACAGGTATTGTGGACTCCCATACTAAGCAGTTTCTCCGTTGAGGAGTTCGGTGGGATTCCGAGGGCTCTTTTGTGTGCATTTCGTATTTACTTGCCTATTTTCTCCTCATCTTTCTAAGATTCAGAAATGGAGTCGCGTATGCAATCCTACTCACTATGAATGCTTGTACTAATCTCAGAAGACAGTGCTCTCGCAGGCCTTTGTTTCTGGGGGAGATCCGCCAAAAGATATCTATAACTTGGGCGACATATGTGCTAAGCTTCTTAATAGTGGTCGTCCGTTCGTTTGGAGAAAGTATCCTATGACTCTTATATTGTCAACACTAGGTATTAACCTACCCCCAACGACAACCTCTATCGGGCCGTATAGGTGAGGGAAGCGAGTCTCTTTCCTCTTCTTGTTTTGTATTAAGCGAGAAGATCTCAGATTTTTTAGGGGAGCAAGAAAGCCCTCTCTCCAGAGCATAGTTTTCAACTACCTCTGCCGCTGCCTGCAGCAGGTATGAGATGTCAGCGTTCGTTCCCCCTGCTGTCCAAATGGTTATATCATCGGCATAAATGCTGTGCTTTAGCCCCTCAATTTTATTTAGCCTGTGGGACAGTCCTCTCATAACAAAACTGAAGAGCATTGGAGATAAGACTGAACCTTGAGAGGTCCGCTTATTGCCGAGCCCAATCTGCTTTGAGGAGAGCCCTACAAAGCTTATAGTGGTCTTTCGATTGCTTAAGAATCTTTTGACATAGTTAAAGCACTTGATGCCTACTCCAGCCTCACTGAGGCCTTCAAGGACCGCTTTATGCTCACATCATCAAAGGCTTTTGTAAGATCCAGCCCCAAGATTGCCCAGCCCCCAAATTTAGTTCCGTCGGGATCATCAAGTATATCATGTTTAAGCCTTAACATAACGTACTGTGCGCTAAGACGCGGCCTATAACCTACCATTTCCACAGGCCAGAGTCCCTCGCTCTCCATGTAGCGCGAGACTCTTGTCTGTACCATCTTTTCCATGAGCTTGCCCAAGCAAGACGCCAGAGAGATGGGTCGCATATTGCCTAGATCAAGACTTTTGCCTGGCTTAGGGATAAGTACTAATTTAGAGACTTTCCATTCCTCCGGTAAGTCCTCCCCATCCCAAATCTTGTTCATTAGCTCAGTTAGAAAGAGATATAATTATCATCCAAGTTCTTCAGAGTGGTGTTGGTGACGCCGTCAGGACCTGGTGCCGATTTCTTTTTCAGGTCCTGTAACGCTGCCCACACCTCTGCAACCTCGAACGATCGAATCAATGCTTCTATTTTTCCCGCCTTCATATTCCGGTAGTAGAGAGCCTGGGCATTGATAAACATAGGCTTTGCGAATCTTATCTAACAGGTCCTCATTAGCCCCTTTAAAGTTATGCTTGATTTTGGTTTGATTTAGCCTGGTCTCCCTCTTTGATTTGGTTGGATTAATCATACACCTAAGAATGGCCCAGTTTTTTAATAGACTCATATTAGATTCAAGTTCATCACACATCTCCATCCAGTTCCTTTCGCACAGAGCAGCAGCATGCTTTTCTATGCTTTTGGTCAGTCTCGCAATTTCTCTCCTAATATTGCGATTCAATTGTTGGCTTTTCAGTTACCTTTCCAGATCCGCTTTCTTTCTCAGCAGATTGGCTAGTTGACTGACCAGACGGGGCACCGCTAGGGTGTCTTGAATAACATCTGTTGCTTCCCTTAGGTCTTTATTAAGTGCCCTCTGCCACGCCTTGAGAGTAGGTCAAGCTTTAACTTCCCGGGATTGTCTAATTTCTCGGAATTTATCCCAGTCAGTGATTTTTCTGCTGATTTTGGGAGCCCTTCGGTTGAAGATAGTGGTGATCTCCAGCACATAATGATCACTCCCGAAGTTCGCTCCAGTGTTCCTCCATTCCACATTGCCACATCTATGTGCTAGAGTAAGATCTGGTGACGTGTGATTATTGATGCTGTTCCCAGATCTAGTGGGAGCCGTCGAGTCCGTTAAGATAGACACCCATTGATTAGGATTGCCCCTAGGAGTCTTTTTCCTTTGGTGCAGTGAGTGTTACAGCCCCATTCCGGATGCCTTGCATTAAAATCACAGTATATGAGGAGCTTGCTATTTCCCGCAATTTTAAGTGCCTTTTTGAAGAGGGGGCGAAGGATGACTTCCTCTTCCTAGGGGAGCTATAGATGTTAAGTACAAAAAGGTGCCATCTTTCCTCGTTGCCGGAGTGGATTTCAGTTAGAACCGCCTCTATCTCCCCGCCCATAGGATGTTGCGTGACAGCAGTATTATGCTCGACCAGAGTGGCAACTCTGGCTTTCGCCGCTTAGGAACACGGGAAGCATCTGTAGCCTTTGAGACCAGCCTTTTGCGTGTTGGTCTCCTGGAGAGCAATCACTAATGGGGGAGCTGCATGCGAAGTAAGGATTTGTTGCAAGACCCCCTCTTGCCCGGGTATCCCCGACAGTTCTCCTGCCAGACGACGCAGCCGGCAGCTTTCCAGCTCTTATTTCTGTTCGCCATTGTGCCTACCCCTAGCTGCTCCGATGACCCCCTCCTCGTGAAGCGTGCACATGAGCCAGCCTAGGCTTCCCTCAATACTTAGTATTTTGGTTTGCAAGTTTTTTTGCCTTTTTCCATTCTTATCTACCGATTCCTTCAAGGCCCTAATGTCTGCCCCGATCCTGTCCGAGTCTGCTGAGCCTATCATTTTAGCCCTCCTTTAACTAGGAGGGCCTCGCTCTCTGCTCTCCTCTTCTTCACTTGCCTTGACGTGTCTGGTTTGACTTTGTGCATTTTTTGAATCTCGCGCCAAATTGTGATGGAGCGAGCATTTTTCTATGCACAAAAGCTTGTCGTGGCAGTGACTTAAGTTATAACATCAACAAGAAATATAATAAAAATTGCTAGATCAATACGTTTTTGCTTGCTTGTTTTATTTTTCATTCTGCCTTAATTCTGCTCTTTTTTTTTTTAACAGGTGGCGCAAAGAAGTATCCCACAACAGCGTCAGTGGCAGGGTTGTATTTGTCCACTTGCCGACTAAAAGCATTATTCTATTCAGTGGCCATCGCTGCCGCTAGCCACCCCACCGCCGATGTGCGAGGCGGCCAGCACGTCAAAGCAGTCATGGAGTCAGCTCCCCGTTTGCCGATGCTTTCCTGTGAATTAAAAAATAGCCCATCAAATGCAGAATTTGGTCCAGCCCTGAAGAAGGTAAGCGTGACGCTTTTTTTAGTTGGATTTGGACTGCCGACACTTGTGGCTAGTGCTCTGTTTACTTCCAGGACAACTCTGGTAAACAGTGCACTCGATTGCGCTTTCTTGCGACCTGTCATGATCTCAACATCACGGGACTCCCCCTGAGCGTCTCGTGCGTGTTTATTATATATGACTACACTTTTGCCTTTGTAGCTAAGAATGTCCGAAATGTTCGGCTGTCTAAAAGGGTAAAGTCAGCAGGTCTGAAACCGGGAAGAAATACACAGAAGCAACTGAAGTATTTCGTCCCATGGGCCTGTCTTTTGGCGGCCAGCTTTCTGAGCGCTGGATGGCAGCCTCTTATTGCAAAAATTGGCTTTGGAATTTTGATAGCTGAAGCCAAGCTTGCCTATCTTGCGCTGATCTCTCTGTATGAGCGCTCAGTGATAAACAACTTTCTTTGCCCGCTACCACAAATTTTCCGGTTTCATTCTCACAGGATGCTGCTTGAGCATTCTTGCACGTTGATAAGATATGTTCGATCTGAACTCGAATTAGATGGTTAAACTAGTTGACTACCTGAGAGGCTTGCTGGCTGGCCCCATGGTAACGCTGATATGCCTCCCATTGCAAATATGATTCCTGACCATTTTCGTAACCTTCGCCGTGTCAGTGTACCCATCTCAACAATACCTTTCTCTTGAACATCGAGTTTCTGTACTGATATGACCCATAAGAAGACAAATGATCCAGTTCAGTGTCTTTTTGTCTAAAGAAATCTTCAGAATTTTTGTTTTATGCGTGCTTATTGTCACGCTGTCAGGAGGAATTGCCACTCTCCCTAGCATAGTGTGGCCCGCCCTTATGTTTCAGACCGACTTCATCACAAAGATCAGTACCTTCGGCCATTTATAATATGTAGAGTTAAGCATATAACAACCGTGTTTGTTACAGTGGAGTAGTAAATTAATTCCGTGAATTGTACTCTACTCTCTGCATTGTGACTTTGCTCCTAAATTTTTGGCTTAGCTTTAGCATTTGTAGTTAGGAAGAATGACAAAACAAGCATATGCCTTGGACGTTACGATTTGCGTTTCTTCTCGGGCCTCTTTCATTTCCAGTTATTTTTCAAGTACTATGGGCATGCATGGCACACATTAGTTTTCCCAATTTTTAAAATTGTGCTATACCATCACGAAAGCGTAATCAGAGTCCCTCAATACTTTAAAAGCACCGAAAGACTCTGGCGTAATCTTTTCTTTAAAGAGCATTAGGAATAACGCTGGCCCTGTAGTACATATTTTTGGTGGTCTTATGTGCTTTCAATGCTAAGCAGGGGATCGAAAACTGCAGGAATTATTATTCAAACCTTGGGAGTCGGATTCATTTTGCGAGGCTTTCTACACATTTAATTTGTTGTTCTGCTTATAGATTAGAATAGAATGGTAGCCTCTTTTGAAGGCTGCAAAAAGTGACATGGGGCCTTGCCCAGAATTTACTGCTAGTCGTACAGTTTCCACACCATTTCAAAAGCCACTGTATGTCCCTAGGGCCCGTATTCTGGAAGTGTCCACATGGTGGATGTTTCCAAGTACCCGTGGCTTAAACTGGATGCGTTCTGTTACTCCAGAAAACTGCAAACACCACTGCCACTGGTGTTTTGAATCGCGTTAGCTGTGTAGAAGCTCCCACTGCCTTAGATCTAATACAGCCTTTTGTTTCTGCTTTCGAATGCTTTGGTATAACTTGCAAGTATTTATGCCACAAGTTTTATTATATTCACTTTAGCACTACTTTTATGGAATGGCAAGTGCACTCATAGTCGAGATGACATAACAGGAAAGAAGGGTTAGCTCTCGCCACAGAGCCGTCACATCTGTATTTGGGGCTGCAACCAGTCGGCATGGACCAAAGTGGATGCTGCCAGAAGTGGAATGTGGGGTTCGCGGTCGTGGGTCGACATAACCATGGTCAAGGCGACACCGTTCCCACTATCAGAACAGGAGTGCCGCTGAGTGAAGGAGTTCGTTGGTGGTGAAAGAAGACTGAGTTTATTTATAATTTTACAAGCGTAAAAATCAAAGGTGGGTTTTTTGTGGACAGAAGCCGCGTCGCACCTATATTCCGTTTCAAACATCATGTGCAACGCTGTCAAAGCTAGCACTATTGTTTGCGCTGCCTGCATCCGCGACCAAAAAGTAGTGCGTTATTTCTGGTGAGCGAAACATAGCAAATGCTTTGCCTGTAGGCTTACCATATGACACATTTGTTATGATCTTGATTAAATGCGCTGTTACTGCTGACAACACGTTGTCGCTTTCTCGTGCCACAGACCACTCGGGCACATAACAAGCGCGGAGTAACATGCCTCCCTTTATTTTCGCGTCTGGACTACTTCCGTACTTTTCACAGCGTTGCACCTGTTTTATGAAACTGAGTACAAATGGCTCTCTCACTCTACCATTGAAGTGCATCTGGCCGCTTAGGCACTCTGTCCTAACTTCCAAGTGACGGAATAGAGCTGTCTTCAGTGTTCCGTAATCATCCGTATTATCATCGGACAGGCTCAGTACGAGATAAGCAGGCTCAGGTGGCAAGAGGGAAACTAGCATGTAGGTTGAAATGTTTTTGTCCAATATTGACTTTTCACAGATACTTTTCAAAATTGTCAAGAAATTTTGAAATGTTTTCGCCTCTTGAATACTTGCTGCTGAGATTGCATCATATCCCAGTTTCCTTCGCCAATGCTCCAATTGACTTTTGCCATTATGCGCTTGTGCTCTGCCTGTTGCGTCTTTTTTGCACAGTTTAAGACTACCTACTTGTTGTGCATGTTCTTGGCACTCTGCTTTCTCATTCTCTGCTTTTGTCAAAGTTCCAAATCCTTCATTCTGGACTGTGCCTCGTAGCATCTCAAATTCAAGCTGCACTTTCTTCACCTCCCACTCCAGTTCCTCTATTTCCAGCTTCCTTTCCACCTCAGGTTTGAAGAGTTCCAATGTAAACCTGATTGTTTCCTCGTCGGCAGGTTCTAAAAGCGATTTACAAATATCTGTAACTCCTTTGTTCAGCGGCACTCCTGTCCTGGCGGTGGGAACCGGTGTTGACTTTACCGTGGTTCCGTCGAGCCACGACCCTGAACCCCACCCACAACACAGAACATGAGCACTGGTCTCACCACTGCCAAGGCATACTGATGTTCACAAGAGAGCACATCCTTTTCCGTGAATGAAAATGATGAGGGAACATTTGTTAAGTTGTGTTAAATGTCTTCTGTTTGTGTAGAATCGTGTGACTTGTGCATCAAATCAAGCTAGTAATCCAGCTTTGCAGGCATTTTCGGCTATCACGGTGCTTGTTTTTACTGTGTTAGCAGTGTAGTCCTCGTTCTGCAAGAAAGTGGTGGTGTGTGTTTGGGTAGGGGTGCTGGTGGGGGGATAGGTCTGAGCATTGTTTGCCGGATACAAAGGGCGTGGCCATGAAATTCAATCCAATCTGACAGGGATTTTCATCTTTCTTTGCTTTTATCATGCTTTATGCCATGTAAAGGCTTAAAAATGGGAATTTAGTGAAATTACACTTACCTGATAACACAATGCGTCTCAATGTGATACCATGTCAGCCAAGCAAAGCTGACAATGCACCGCTCCGGGTCATGCCAGTGTAGGGGACTGCAGTCGCCGTCGTAAGTCACATCACGAGGAAACGCCGCTTCATGCAGCATCAAGTTTCTTTGGGCTGAGTGTGGGCAGCGTGTGGTGGATTGAAATAGTTTGGGGCACCTTCTGGGCTCAGAAGGTGTTTCCTCCAGAGCACTCTCTGGTGGGTGTACCTCCATGCACCCACCAGTAGAAATGCATCTCCCACCTATGAGCCTCAATCCCACTACCCACTTCATCCTCCTGAAGGTCTCCACCCACCTGAAGCCCACGCAACAGTGGAATGAAAAATAAACGGCAAATTCAAAATCAAGGACACAATGAGAAGGCGATCGATGTAAAGACAAAATGTGCAAGAAATACTGCTAACGGAGATTTGTCACATCACATCATATGATCACCTGCTCATTTTTCCTTTGCTTGTTTTAGCGCGCTAGCACCGAGACCCCCACTCACCGACTTCGCCACACACTGGCGATGCGGGTTGCTCGGGAAGAGCAGCCTGGGGCTCACAAGCCCCACTGGTGGCAGCACCTGTCACCGCAAGGTAGTTGTGCATCGCTTAAAGGAACCATGAAATGGTACATACATAGAGCCCTTAGCTTTCGGGTAAAACCCTATTTTACCCGATTCTGGCACCCCGAACACATTTATTAGAAATCAGGTTAAACCCGATTTCTGCCCAAAAATGCCCCCTCTAGAGAACACCAAAGGCCAAGGGAATGAGTTGCTCATTAATATATATGCATATATGAAAGGGCGTAGAGAACTAAGTTTTCCTGAATAAAGCCAAAGACATCGCATGAAAATTAGCGGATATCCTGTGCAATTATTTCAGAGGAGTGTTCGTTCAACTGGCAGTCTTAAACCTCTTTCAACGCTTGTTATTCATAACGTGGCTTAATTTGAGGATATGCTCGAAAAGTTACTTTTAGAAGCGAGAGGCTAAGTCATGGGTTTTGACCAGGTATTTATTCGGCATCTTGTATCAAGCGCTATCCATGCTAATGACGTCCTGCTGCAGACCTCTTGCCTGTTTTAAAATAGTGTCTGTGATATTTAAGGACTGTTTTGGCAGTGTACAAGACAGGCAGGTCTCGCATGCACACGAAGTGCTTCTGAAGATTTGAGTTTGCGCAACGAAATAGTTATAATAGATTAGAAAAAAAATCTAATTTGGTGAACTTTTTTTTTTGTGCACAACCTGTCATTTCCTTGTTTATGAAATAATTGAGCAAAAAATAGGGCATTTTGTGTCCTGCACAACAATGAATGCTTGTAGTAAATTGTCTTTTGCTGAAAAAAAAAAAAGGACCCGAAAAAACCCGGAATATGGAAATTTTCACTGGATAACCTGATTTGTGCCTGAATTTGAACTAAAAAAATATCGCCTGATTTTTATGCCCCGAATCCTGGAAAAAATAAAAACCGAGAGTAAAAGGCCCTGTATATACTGAGGTTAGGAAAAGCGCACACGAGCAATCTGTATTCCATCACTCATCACTGCACCGCAAAAATTTTTAAGCTAGCTTCATTTACACTGCCGATATCAGTGATTTAAAAAGTGATGCCTCCCGTGCCCCCCCTCAATTCGTACTCTCCTCAATTCGTACCCGCCAGAGAAGAAATAAAGCAAGTTGGGGCTGCACCCCCTGTGGGGCTGCCCTATCCTGCCCATGCCACCTGGGCATGCCCAATGAGGAGGCTCGACCAGACAGGTGTAACGTTAAGAGACAGGAAGAGGAGGTAGGCCAGGGATCAAAAGCATGTTACTGACATCCTAGTCGAAATCAAGAGGAAGAAATGGGCTTGGGCAGGGCATGTAATGCATAGGCAAGATAACCACTGGTCCATTAGGGTGACGGCGTGGATTCCAAGAAAAGGCGAGCTTAGCAGGGGCCGGCAGAAAGTTAGGTGGGTGGATGAGATTAAGAAGTTTACAGGGATACGATGGCTGCAGCGGGCAAAGGACAGGGTTAATTGGAGAGACATGGGAGACGCCTTTGCCCTGCAGTGGGTGTAGTCAGGCTGATGATGATGATGACTCACAAAAGATCACCTTTACAGATCTGTTGCACTAGAATATGACCATCAGAATCATTTCAGGGTCCTTTTAACTGCTGCATTACTGTGCTAGGAGTGGTGTCAGGACTCCCAGCAGTCTGTGAACGTAAAGTAGAGGATGACCAATTGCACATGTATGGACATTAACCCATTAGCGCTATTGCATCATACCCTTAAAGTGGAGTGTCCCCACCAGTTTTAAGGTGCTAACACGAGTGATAAGACAATGCATAGTGCGAATCATAGCTAACGTGACTTTTTTTTTTTTTTAGGTGTGTTTAACTTGCATTTAACATCATTTTATTGCTTTTTCAGTACATTGCAGAGCATTACCTTGAAGACCCTGATTCATACAACAATGAAATCAGAGAACTGGAAGCCCTGCGCATGGTGAGGTTGTTTGACTTACGTGTGTACGGTGCGTGCGCATGTGTACAGTATTGTGCATTTTTATCGTGAAGAGTTTCAAAAATTTCTCCGCCTCAGCCGCTGGCTCATGCGGTGAAACTGCACACAGAGGTTGCATATTATGGTAACTTTTGTATCGTAGCAATATTGACAATGGTACTTACTTATTTGAGCCGTGCATGATGCGAAAACGTAATTGTCGACACCTAGAGATCAGCGAACCAAATATATAATAATAATTGGTTTTTGTGGAAAGGAAATGGCACAGTATCTGTCTCATATATCATTGGACACCTGAACCGTGCGGTAAGGGAATGGATAAAGGAGGGAGTGAAAGAAGAAAGGAAGAGAGAGGTGCAGTAGTGGAGGGCTCCGGAATAATTTCGACCACCTGGGGATCTTTAACGTGCACTGACATCGCACAGCTCACGGGCGCCTTAGCGTTTCGCCTCCATAAAAACGCAGCCGCTGCGGTTGGGTTCGAACCCGGGAACTTCGGATCAGTAGCCGAGCGCCCTAACCACTGAGCCACCGTGGCGGGTTCGAACCAAAACCCGCAAACGACCTTTTTTCACTGAAGGGCGGCAATGGCGCCATCTGTTTTTGCAGTGGAAAATGTCATGACAAGGCTGTCAAGACGAGCATTGCAAACAATATTCTTTGAAAAGTAAAGCCTCGTTAATTCAGTTTCTCTGATATTTTTTTTCCGCTTCCGCTCAGCTGAAAATGTTGTAAGCGCTTCAGTTGAAGCAGACGAAACGGCCGGAACAGCATATTCAAAGGGCCCGCACTTCTTGCAACGCTCGCCTCGGAGGCCTTGTCTTGACGTTTTCCACTGCAAAAACAGATGGCACCACTGCCACCCTTCAGCGAAAAAACGTCGTTTGCAGGTTTTGGTTTGCCAATCTCTACGTAGACGATTACGTTTTCACATCATGCATGGCTCAACTAAGTAAGTACCGTTGTCAAACTTGCTACAATACCAAGGTTACCATAATATGCAAGCTCTACGTGCGGTATCACCGCAAATGAACCAGCAGTTGAGGCGGGGAAATATCTGAAAGTCTTCACAATAAAAACTCACAATACTGTATATTATATGTGTGAACATGCACACAGGCATCGCTAACTCTGGGAGAACTTTTCTTGGCAATGAAGCTGAACCTGTAGAGCCAAAACAGGCCCTCTCTTCTTACACAGTGGAATATAGCCTACAGTTTCATTTTATACTTTCCTCTTAAAACAAAGCACGTTGGTAATACTTGTTATTTAAGGTATATTTTTAAAATAACTGCACATATTCAACCTTAGAGAGTCGCAGCAAAAAGCAGTTACTTTGATTACAAGGAATTGTTTAGGTATGTATGGTTACAGAAAGCTTCCGTAGATGGCACCAGCTACACCAGCAATGGAGTGAAGCAACTATCCAGCTAGCAACGTTCCGGGCAACCATCCTGTGGTCGAACTATTGGCAGAGTAACACAATTACAGACACACCATCGCAGTAGCATTCTCTTTACTACCAAAAAAAGTTGTTGCTTAGCGTAGACCTTTTCATTGGGCGAGAAGGATGTCGAAACGCCTCCTCTCTAGGCTGCTGCAAACTGGTGCCGCTGCCAGTTTCGCTGCCGCTGCCACCCTGCTGGAGCCAAGTGTTCACATCACCCCAGGAAGTCATGTGGCAATGCCAGGGAGCCCTTAATGGAAAGGTCTGTGGATAATTGCAGACTGCACTGGATGCAGTGCTGAGGGGAGGGGGTTGTGCAGCTCAGGGAAGGACAGAGGGGCTGAGAACCATGGCATGAGAACAGAGGAGGCAATGCATAAAGAGGGGGGTGGGGAGGGGGACGGGGGTAGTAGACGTGCCTGGTTAGGGCGCGTTCACACTTGCCAAAAATCCGGCGAGCGAAGCGGATTCGCTCACCGAAATAACTAGGGCCCATTCACATCTGTTGACGCCCAGGCGAGGCGGAACCGCCGTGCCACTGCTGTTTCTCGCTTTTCCACACCCTTCCCAGCCACCATGTCACCGCACGTGGCGTACAAAGATATGGTTAGAAAAGAGCATAAATCGATGCTGTCTGTGTACCATAACCGTATGCACGCTTACGTACGTAAACGCAGGCACATTCCCATTTTTAGTTCAGCGTATGCAAACAGACTCGCAACGAAACGCCCAGCCTAGTGCCGCCATCTGCTTGTCAGGACGGGAACTAGTACTGTCAACAAAACCGGCACTCCTCTTAAGCCTAGTAGTGGCAGAATCGTCACTCTAAATAAAAATAAAGCAAATTTATCACTTATATGTTTACTTATAGGTGAAGTGAAACGAAGCGATGGACCGGTGTCCCATTTATGGCCAGTGAACGGGCTGAAAAAGGCCGCGATAACGACAAAATTAATTCCGAGGCGAGGGGTCCTGCGTCGAAGGGCGCCGCCATGTTTGTCGCGGCGGTGGCGGCGAATGCGGAAAATTTGGGTCCAGGCTGATTGCCCTCGCTGCGCCGCTTTCCGCCTCCGTCGGCATCAAAAGAGGCCGAATTCGCTTCGCTTGCCGGATTTTTGGACAAGTGTGAACGGGCCCTTACTGTACCAGGTGCTGCTCGCCCTAGTGATGCCTCTCCCTCTCTCTCTCTCTTTGTATGTGTGTGTTGCTTTTTTCCCTTGTTACATCTTATAAAATTGTTGCTTGCCTTCTTTCAGGCTGCCTGCAAGGTGTCCAGAGACTTCACAGGCTGCAGTGTGCTCAAGCGATACTACTCCCAGCTGCTTTGTCTCCAGAGCAGATTTCCCATGACTGACGAAGGAGCGGCTTGCGTTCCATTCATGTGGTACGCTTCTTTTATTGACTGTTGTAAGGAAGGCTCAGTTACTGCTCAGAGTAGGTAGGACAGAGTGAGTGTCGAGGTGAGCGGATACAGTGCAATTCTCATGAACACATCTTGCACATTTGTTTGTGAAGCCTAGTTTTCATTGTTGTTGTTTGATTGATTCTGAGATGTATTTGTGTGCTTGTGGCTGCTGCAGTTAAAATTCACTTAAGGTATAGTGCACTGTCCTGTTATTGGTGGTGGTGGTGATGATGATGGTGGTGCGATTGTATAGGCAGGGTTAGCGTTACAGTGGCCTGTCGACAACTGCTCCGCGTGAGTCACTGATTTAAGTTATTGCGTCTCTTCCACTGTTTCATAACGCCAGTGTCCTCTAAAAACTTCGAGAGTGATTGTGACACTGAGCACCACTCATATTGAAAGCCCTCAGGGTACACGATGCAAAAGACATCGTCCAAGTCACAACTTTGATTTTTGAAAATGCTTGTACACTAGTGTAACAATCATTATTTGTTTTTTCATTAGTAGCAGTAATGCACACCTAGTGTCACTGGACACTAGTGGTTAGCAACCGTCATTTTGGTGGATGATGTCTAGCAAGTTGTAGAATGTGACTGAAGCCAACCATGCAGGACTGACATCTACTCTGGAATGGTATTCAATATCATGGATATCAAGTATGAGCAAGCCAGCATTCTCTATAATATTGGTGCTTTGCATTCCAAGCTTGGGGCCCTTGAGAACCGGAGCAGCTCTGAGGTACTGTCTTCTTCTCGGTGACTTACTTTCTACGATTTGTCACATCAGTTTTGTGGCTTCCATTTACGGATCATTGGTTCATTGTTTCCAGGGAATGAAGATAGCCTGCACGCATTTTCAGTGTGCTGCATGGGCCTTGAGTCAAGTGAAAGACCTCTTCCCACAGCCCAAGGGCAGTGACATGTCCCATGATCTCCTGCTCTTCTTTGTAAACATTTTCCTGGTGGGTAACACTCTGATAATGTTTAAGCTGCTCATCAGATTCTTGCATGTGTAAAAGGTTTAGTCTTATGCATAAACAAATTCAGCTTAGTGGTAGATTTGTACCGTTTGGCAAAGGGCTTTGGATTTTATTACTGACAGTGTCATATTTTCTTTGTTTAGATTTTGGAAAGTGCACTGCCAAAATTAGCTCTTTCACTTTTCAGTTCATTGATATCTGTGCATAGCATCTGTGTGCATGCCCAGCAAGGTGATTTGCCTGATGCAAATGTTGTCATAAGTAGGCCT
This sequence comes from Amblyomma americanum, assembly GCF_052857255.1. Lineage (NCBI taxonomy): Eukaryota > Metazoa > Arthropoda > Arachnida > Ixodida > Ixodidae > Amblyomma > Amblyomma americanum. The sequence goes on along the minus strand of NC_135497.1, from coordinate 23,285,837 downwards.
ATTGGTTGTTTAGGGTCCTTCATTTCTGTGGTCCTATGTCTTATTATCACTGGTTTCTTCATTTGTCATACTGGTATGCTCACATAATTGCCGGAAGTGAAGGAATATGTCCTAGAGATGTTTGTTAAAGGGTCTTTTACTTATGTCCCCAAAAATGCTTTTGCATGCTGTTCCAAACAAGCTTCTACTTAGCTAAATGGTGTAGCTAAAGCTTGCGCCAAAGGTGAACTGTACAGACAACTCTTGCCTTTTTAATGCGACAGCGTTAAGGAGCTTGTGTCGCAGAAAAGCGGCATCAGAGGCATTGGGATGTGATAAATCCTGATTGGTCGATACGGTCATTACATCACAGTCACATGACCTCAGGCAGCAATTTCAAACACCCCACAATGCTCACGTGAAAAGTGACATCACTTGTGGAATGAAAGTGAGTAAGGACATTTAATGCGAATTAAAGGTCACTGCAAGTCTCAAATGGTTTAACTTTATTAAGTAGTTCATTTGGCTTAAAGAAAAATTTAAAAGAATTTTAGGCAGGATTCGAACCACGACCCTTCAGCTGTGAGCCAGACACGCTACCAACTGGACCCCACTAGCCACCCTTGCATGGCTTGGGAACAAGGGGAAGTTTATATGTACCTATGTCGTGTCATCTTTCATGTAAAGTGGCATCTTACGGCTGTATCTTAATGAGTATGTGTGTAACTAGAGAGGATCAAGGGTCATTATTGCATCATATACTTAAGGCAAAGCATACCCCCTAATTTTTGTCAAATACATGCCACTGGAGCCATGTGGATTAGTGTGTATTCTAGCTCTTGTATGGTCTGCTTCAGGATTCTGAAAGTGTGTGATTTTCTTCACAGTGCACGGTATTATTGACCCTGCACAGCACACTTTTGCCATACCTGTGTTCAACATTGTAAAGTATTAAAGTTGATGCTGTGAATATGTGATTTTAGTTTTCACATGCAGATTTTTCACATTGTGCTGTGAGCTGGCATCTCTCTACAGAAACTGAAATTAATTTTGCCTCTTCAAGTTGCACAATATCCCTCTGGTACAACATTGTACTTGATTGTTAGTGCCATAAACACTTGTTTCTCTATTGTTACCTCATTAGGGCCAAGCTCAAGAATGCATTCTGGAGAAGTCTATGTTGGACCGGCGCAAGTCTTCCATCACAGCCAAAGTGGCTGCTCAAGTTGTTGAATACTTTCGTGCAGCTGTGTCGCTTCTGCTTGCGGGCTCATCAAGTTCCGATTCTGGCTCCATACAAGAGATAGTTGGCTCTAAATTGACTAAGGTATGTTTAAATATTAATTGGCGTAACTTCTGATGCAGTGTGTGCAACTATGCACAGACGCACGTTCTTGGTGCTAAAGGCACTGGAATGAGCGGGGAGGGGCTGGCCTTAGAAGGGTGTTCTTCTGTGTCCATGTCTCTTTACTGTACCATGTAACCTTGTAGGCCTAGAAAGCACTTCGTATTGGTTAGGTGTGTCCTTTTCATTCATAAGTATAGTTTCGGGTGGCATCATGAATTTAGTATCTTGTATATCGTGCCACATCTTTGCTTAATTTTCAAGTCCTGTTTCAATCTATCCCCGGCAGGGGGGCGTCTGCAGCTTGCAGGCGTTGGTGAGTGGCGACACCACAGGTTCCCGAGCATCCGCCGGGACATCCCCGCGAGGGGATGATGGTGAACAGTGCATCACCACGGACCCGAGCACCTGTGCCTAGCCCTGCGTGGCATCGCCGTGTCCAGGGAAAAGGGGATCCTGGTGGTTGAGCTAATGCCGAGCGTTGGGACCCTTAAGGCCCCTCGGCGGAGGCAACACACCACTTTGGCCCCAGCTTCCTGTAGACAGCACCTCCGGCCTGACCCGACCGGGGGGAATCGGCAGTCGCCTTTTCCTATCCTGCCCTCCATCTTTCACTTTCCTATCTCTTTCTCGCAGCTCTCCTATCTCCTACTCACTTCTTGGTTTTTGCTTTTTTCCTGACCCGCCGCGGTGGCTCAGTGATTAGGGCGCTCGACTACTGATCCGGAGTTCCCGGGTTCGAACCCGACCGTGGCGGCTGCGTTTTTATGGAGGAAAAACGCTAAGGCACCCGTGTGTTGTGTGATGTCACGTTAAAAATCCCCAGGTGGTCGAAGTTATCCCGGAGCCTTCCGCTACGGCACCTCTTTCTTCCTTTCTTCTTTCACTCCCTCCTTTCCCCCTTTTCCTTACGGTGCGGTTCAGGTGTCCAATGATATATGGGACAGATACTGCGCCATTTCCTTTACCCAAAAACCAATTATTATTATTATTATTATCTTTTCCTGGCGGCGAGGGCTAAACTTGTGTGACCAACTACCCTGAGTTGTGTCATATTTGGTTATTGATGAGGTGTACAGCTGGCGTGGGCAGGACTTGCTTTCAAGTTCCGGTCCCGTCCCCTTGTTGGACTCCATGGTGGGTGGCTGGCACCATGACCGAAAAACAAAATTTTTTTATGGCTCCCCCACTTTAAAAACAAGATCGCTTTCTCAAAAGAGGGCAGAACGAGGCAGATGAATTCTTTCAGAAAAGAAAGGTAACTTTTCCCAAATATTACGTGATCCAGAGTGAAGAACAAGATAAGCAGGCAAGAATAATATCCCCCTTCCTTGTGTCAAAGTGCTTGACAGAAACCTTAGGCATTGGCTTTAAGCTCTCAAAAATGGCCAGCGGCGATTTATTGCTCGAACTATGCGACAATGTCCAACACTCCAAGCTCTCCAACCTAATGTCCATAGGGGAAATCCCTGTCTCCGTGACTTCTCATCGCTCATTTAACACTGTCCGAGGCGTAATATCCGAAAATGATTTTGTTCACATCACTGAAAAAGAAATGCTCGAAGGGCTCACCGACCGAGACGTCATTGATGTCCACCGAATCAAAATCCAGAAGGACAATGAGGAAATAGACACAAAACACTTGATCCTCACGTTCAACGCCAGCACATTGCCCGACACAATTGACGTGGGATATTTGAAAGTCAATGTAAGACCATACATACCCAACCCTCGCAGATGTTTCAGTTGTCAAAGGTTTGGCCATGGCTGACAGAGCTGCCATGGTCGCAAAACTTGCGCAAAATGTGCTTCAGATGATCACCAGTCTGATGGATGTGATGCAGCCCCGCGCTGTGCAAACTGTGAAGGAGACCATGTTTTATACTCAGGGCATGTCTGTCCTGGAAGAAAGAAATAGAGGTAATCATCATAAAGACGAGGGAAAACATTTCATTTAAAGAAGCGAGAAGGCATTTTGCGCTTACAAACACATTCTCCTTCACAGCAAAACAAAACTTTGCTGATGTGGTACGCAGGGGCGTAGCACCACACAGCACTCTGGCACTTGCCACGGCCGCTTTCACAGAGCCTATGGCAGGGCCATCCACGCCCCAGGCAGGGTCAGCGAAAGCTGCCCTGTCATTGCCAAAGCAGGGAGCGCCGGTCCATGGGTCGGCATACCGCAGGACCTCCCTCCGTCGGGAGAGGCCTGAAGCTAACACAACTGCGGCTGCGCGGTCCTCCAGCACGGTCCTCCAGCACCTCTGGCGAGGTGATGGATATAACCCCCTGTCCGCCCGCTTTACAGCGGCGGAACAGCTCTCTTGAGCGGAAAAAAGACAGGCCTCTCATAACGGGCCCACCACATAAGTAAATCACCTTTCATTTCCTCTCAAAAATATAAACATGGCTTTTTTAATTAAGTGGAATTGCAGAGGACCTATACGGAATTACAGTGACATAACACATATTTTAGGGTCAATGTTACCCATTGTTTTATATCTTCAGGAGACCAATCTTGGTCCACAACATGTGCATATCCTAAAACATTATAAAACTTTTAGGCGCAATCGAGAGCATGCAAATCGACTCTCGGGAGGTGTTGCGATTGTCATCCAAACCGGCGTCCCTGCTCAAGAAATCAAGCTCAAAACAAAACTTGAGGTGGTTGTAGTCAGCATCGTCAGCTACAAAACACTAACAATCTGTTCCGTATACATTCCTTTACACTTTACATTAAGAGTCCATGACCTACAAGAACTGACACATGAACTTCCAGAGCCATATCTGGTAGTTGGGGATTTTAACGCTCACTCCCCTTTTTGGGGAAGCGAGCGCTGCGACTCTAGGGGGCAAACAATCCAAGATTTTATTCTCACAAGCAATATATGTCTTTTAAACACGGAAAAGGCCACATACTACTCTCCAACCTCGGGCAATATGAGTGGTTTAGATTTGCCTTTTAGTTCTCAATCTGTTTTCAACGATTTTAAATGGGATGATATCTACAACCCATATGGCAGTGATCACCTTCCTGTGATAAGTTTGACATCTGCACCAGAAATAATCCTAACTAAACCGCGACGTTGGAAGCTGCATTTAGCAGACTGGGAAATTTTTAGAGCACAAGCCAATTTAAAGTATATAGTTTTAGAAAACCTCAGTATCGATGAGATAAACGAAATGTTCACGAATTGTATAATTACTGCCGCACACTTAGCTATTCTTCAGTCTTCAGGAGTGGTGTGGCAAAAACACAGTGTGGTGGACAAAGGAATGCAAGGAAGCAAAAAAACAACAAAATAAAGCTTGGGGCAAATTTCGCAGGTACAATACACGAGAACTTCGTACGTTTAAAAAAGGCAAGAGCAAAAGCTTGGTACGTCAGTCGCAGTGCCGAGAAATCCTCTTGGCAGAGTTACATTTCATCTATAATCTGTCAGATAACATAAAAAAAATGTGGGAACAGGTTAGGGAATTAAATGGCATCTTCTCACCATTCACGATTCCTCTTTTGACTACACCCGGCATACAAACAAGCATAAGGGAACAGGCAGACATTTTAGGGGAACACTTCGCTACAGTTTCTAGTTCATCGCACTATACACAGTCATTCCTGAAATACAAAAGTATTGCCGAAAAACAAAGACTTCCAACTAGTTGAGGTGCAAGCCAACAATACAACAATTTAATCACTCTCCAAGAAATCAATAATGTACTGTCTGCCGACAAAAAAACTGCTCCAGGACCCGACCAGATACACTATCAAATGCTTGCCCATCTTTCCCAGCCTGCCATAGAGGCACTCCTAAATTTCTTTAATAAAATATTCAGGGAAAAAAAAATACCTAAGGATTGGAAGAAAGCCGTCATAGTGCCATTCCTGAAACATCGAAAACCAACAACTTCCCCAAGTAGCTATTGGCCAATAGCCCTCACAAGCTGTCTCGCGAAATCTTTTGTAAGTGTCCATAATATAAGATTAACATTTGTCCTTGAATTCCGCAAACTTCTTGATGTCCATCAATGCGGTTATAAAAAGGGATACTCAACAACAGACCATTTAGTTTGCCTCGAAAACACAATAAGAGAAGATTTTATACACAAACAGCACTGTTGCCGTTTTCTTCGATATGGAGAAAGCGTATGATACAACCTGGAGGTTTTGAATCCTCAGCGACCTGGGCGACCTAGGTATCCACGGTAGGATGTTAAACTGCCTCAATGACTTTCTTTCCGACCGCTCATTTCAAGTACGCCTGGGATCAACCCTGTCCAGGAGCTTCGTTCAAAAGAACGGGGTTCCCCAGGGTGTATTTTAAGCACAACACTTTTTATTGTAAAGATGAATTCCATAAGTAAAATAATCCCAAAGTACATCCTGTATTTAGTGTATGTTGATGATCTTCAAATAGCCTGCACATCCTCAAACGTAGCAACATGCGAGAGACAAATACAGTTGACAATGAATAAACTAGTGACATGGGCAGATCAGAACGGTTTCCAGTTTTCCACACAGAAAACAGTCGCCATCCATTTCTCGCTGAAACGAGGCATACAAGCCGACCCATTCATACACCTGAACGGAACACAGATGCCCGTCAAAAATGAGCACAAATTTCTGGGTACAACTTTTGACAAAAAACTCAATTTCCAGCCTCATATAAACGCACTGAAAAAGAAAGCCTCTGGATCCCTAAATATACTCAAAGTACCCTCACGTAAACGTTGGGGTGCTAACAGGACATGTCTTTTACAAATTTATCGCTACGTGGTACGCTCTACCTTAGACTACGAATGTATAGTTTACGGGTCAGCGAGACCTTCGTACCTGAAATGACTAGATCCAATACATAATTTAGGTTTGCGTCTTTCCTCTGGTGCTTACAGGACGTCGCCCATAAATAGTCTTTATGTAGAAATCAACGAACTGTCACTTACAGATAGAAGAACCATGCTTACATGCTCATACATTTTAAAAATCAGTTCACTGCCCAAACACCTATGTTACCCAATAGTCACAAAGTGCCCATCCAGAACATTGTTTAACAATATACCGCTCGCTATCAGGCCACTCCACCTGCGTTTTGAAGAGATGTGCCAAAGCCTCGGCATACTAGATACATTACCTGACATTGCTCGGAGACGTGATCCACTACCTCCATGGTACAATTTTCCTGCTTTCTGTGATCTCGCTCTTACTCAGTTCCATAAAAAACAAGCTCTGCAACAACATATACTACAAGAATTCCTTGCACTCAAAAAAAATACAGTAGTTTTACGCAGTTTTATACAGATGGTTCAAAAATGGGACGTTTATGTAGGAAGCGCAGTGGTCCGAGGGAAGTCGGAGAAAACGGTACGACTTCCACAGTGCTCATCCATCTTCACTGCAGAATGTTACGCAGTCTGTGTGGCCGTAGAAAAAATAGAAAACGAAAACCTCGCCAACAGTGTTATTTACACAGATTCCCTCAGTATACTTACAGCTCTGCACTCTAGAAATGCAGTCACTCCGATTCTTGGTGACATCAAACACAAGATAGTAACAGCCGCAGCTCGAGGCAAAACATAAAACTCTGCTGGGTTCCCAGTCATGTTGGAATAAGAGGCAATGAGAGGGCAGATTTCTGCATTGCTAAAGCTCGTGGCAAGGAAATAAAGAAAGTGAATATACCTTTTAAGGATTGCATAAACATTGTACAGCGTAAATTAAGAGAAAAATGGCAGTCCGCATGGAACAGCGAAGTGAATAATAAACTACACTTGGTAAAACCGGTTTTAGGTGAATTTAAATCATGTGTTCACCAGGAACGTTTTAAAGAAGTGATTTTAGGCCGTCTTCGGATAGGCCACACGCACTTTGCACAACTTCCTGCTAACAAAACAAGACAAACCTGTTTGCGAATGCGGAGATGATCTTACTGTTAATCACATTTTATTTTCAGGTGTGAAACTTGAATCACTAAGAAAGAAGTATTTTACTGAATCTTATAATGAATGCATTCCTTTTCATCCAGCACTGCTCATAGATGATAATGCAATTGTTAACATACCTTCCGTTTTTAGCTTTTTAAAAGAAGCAAGGGTACTTGAAGAACTGTAAATTTTGAACCACTGGTTTGCTTTATTGCATGGTGCACCTCCGCCACTTTCTCATTCCTGAGAAGAAGACTGAGGCTTTTTATTTGATTGGTTGGGAGCCTCAGGATCCTTGCCCAGCCAAGCATAGCCGCTGAGGCTACCTTACCTTCTCTAAGGCTTTTACTATTAGCTATTTCCAGATTTCTTCTCTGTTTTTTACCAGGCAATTCAATATCTTTAGGCCATCTACACCATTGACGATTTTTCATATTCCTAAACATTATACAGAAAACCATTTCTATATCTTGAGCTTGGCGCATGATGGCCTTAGCTGCCTATGTGCCATAAAACCCAACACAACAACATGTTTCAATCTATAGCTTCTGAAATGGTGAACTTTTTTCATTTGCTGTGACATTTTCTTGGTAGCATTTGACCTTCTGTCTTAGTTATGCTGTTTGGCTGAGCGCCAGTGCTGTGCATCTCTTCAAGGCAAATGCCATATGTGGCATTAGAAAAAGAAACCTGAACCAATGGGATGTTACATAACAGTCTGCTCAATTTTCAGCTATGGAAGAAGATCCTGGACTTCAAAATGGCCTACTACCTAAGTGTGTCATGCTTGCACATGGGCAACCAAGCTGAAGAGGCTCAGAAAATGGGCGAGCGTCAGGCCTGGTACCAACTTGCTGTGGAGCATCTGAATGAGGCAACCTCCATTGCCAAGGCAAGCTTTTGACCATTTGATTGACTAGTGCTTGTTCTTTTTTTGGTTGCCTTTAACTTTGGCCATTCACTTTGCACAGGGCTTGGAAGAAGAGAATCTCAGTGAAACGCTTTCATTTGCAATGGATGTCATTGGCGGAAAGTAAGGATTTTTTTTGTTTGCTATAGCTGGTAATATTTGCAGTGTACCATGATGTTTGAAGTGTCAAGAAGTGAAAATTGAAAATGTTTTAAATTGATCAATATTTTTTCATAATTAAGCCACCAGTTGAAAACTGCCTGCTTTTCACATTTTGGTATTTGAAGTTACTTTTTTGTTAGCTTTCTCATGAGGCAGAAAAAAGAAAAAAAGTGAACTGCCTCCTCTGTTCAATTAGTGTGGAATGTAGCAGCCTGCCATCACTTTTTACTGCACCAGGTTCAAAGCTGCCAAGAAGGAGAATGAGTTTGTGTATCATGAAAAAGTGCCCCCTGTGGAGTCTTTGCCGGAAGTGAAAGGAGCCAACCTCGTCAAAGGCATCTCATTCAGCCCTACTGATCCAGAAATCAGTGGCCCTGACATCTTTGCTCGTCTGGTTCCAATAGAAGCGCATGAGGCTTCTTCTATTTACAGGTGACTTTGCTCTAAAATTTTTGTGCACCTTGACAGGATGCAGCCCTCTCATACATTTAGGAGCTGGAGAGCTAAGCGGTTGGTTCAGTTTGTTTCCATAGGATCAACAAGATGAGACTTATTGAGGGATGTACTTTTCAACTGACTGATTGTTGAAATTATCCAAGCCACTTGCTCGATTGTGTTACCCTCATGCTGGCAGTTCTTTCCTGCATTGCTGCATGACAGAACAGTTGTGTTCGCTTGATGGTGTTGCTTCAATTAAGTGTGGTAGGTGTGTCTTGTGCTAACAGACCACCTACCTTGTTTTGCTGCGAGGAAAATAATAAAATGGTTGTGAGTGGAGCATTTGTGCTTAACACTTGGCTTATTTCTCTCACAGTGAAGAAAAGGCACGACTTCTGCGTTCAGTTACCAGTCGTGTGGAAAAGAAGAACGAAGAGCTAGAGTAAGTGGAAAGAATCTCATAACTAGTCTTTTTGTATATATAGTAAGAACCTCGGTGGTTTTCTGTTCATGTAATCGAACGACACATAGCCAATTCCTGTTTGCAGCCCCCTAGTGCAGTCATTTGCCAGTAATTGATGTGGGCTATGTATATTGTCCTATCGGCAAAGGTAACCAATAATAAGCTGCAGTATGCCCATGTCCTTAAATTATTTGTCACTCTCAGTATAAAGTGTGCTTGTACCTGTGGTAGAAGACATTTCAGTGAACATGGGTGTGCAGGTCCTTCGCATGCGCCATGTCATTGAGATGCTCCCGCATCATCTGTTCTAATACCACATCATCTGCTATGTGTTCTTTCTTGATATCAGTAAAGACCTCTTGGATCTCTCCGTATATTATTGTCGTAGCATCGAAAAACATGCACTTGCATGTTCATAATAGTAGTGATTCGGCTGTGTGGCCAGGGCTACTTTATTTTTTTATTTTTTTGATTTCCCAACCTGAAGTATATATACATTAGACTAGCCTGTTGTGCATCAGGGGCGCAGGCAGGGGCTCATTATGTTTCAATCTTTCTTAGTAGCTCCAACCCACTTAATGCACATTAGGCTGATTACCAGTTTATGTTGGTTGATATAAAATCACTGGTACAGCTCTTGCCAACATTTTGGCATCAGTCTGAGGTTGCAGTTCAACTAGTTTGCGTTGGTATGTCAGTGCCATGCCTGCATATCATATAACTACATCTGTGTCACAGCTTTGGCATCAGACGTTTGGCATTTCGCTGGTTGCAACTTATATCCTGTTGTCTAACTATGAATGCTTGACTTCCAGAGCCTTCCTGTCATCGCTGAACCTGGATAAGAGCATGCTGGTGATGGATGCACAAGCAGTGCCACAAGAGGTGGTCCAGTGCTGTGCCAGGCTGAGTGTGTGCCCCACAGCTGTCAGTGACTTGGTTCTCACAATCCAAGGTGAAGGTTTACGCATTGCTGCCTTTTGCATTTGCAAACAGTCTTAGTCATGTAATGTGCAGTTAGTTTTCTTTGAAAAACCATTCATACCCCGAAAGAGAATTGGGTTCTGCATGTTTTGCAGTGTTATTATGATTAAAGTGGAACTGTAACATGCTATTTGCAAATATCATGCTTAGAATTGAAGATTTTGCGTTGAATACTTCAGTTTCTTTTTTTCTCAGGGATGGTTGTCAGAATGTGCGGGTGCACAGGAATTACAGGTTGCTTAATATCACTCTACAGGGATATTTCTTTTAAAGACTTTATGCCTAGCCAATCTTGATAAGTTTCCTCCTAACCCTTTGTACAGCAGTGCAGAGGGGCACGTGTCCCACTTGCTTCAAGTGCTGGCGAACGGAAAATGGTGCACCTACAAGGGATATTTTTGCATGCTGAATACTACCGAACTATCAAACAAGCCACTTAGTTTTTATTTTTCGCTGAAGGCCTCCTTTGTGTTATGTGTGTTTTACAGGCATGGGTGTACAGTTCAACGAGGTCTGTTTGTGGGGAAGAATAAAATTAGAAAAATTGTTGTGCTTTTGAGCCTTTTCTATTAGTCAACTGCCTTATAATACTTCTTGAAGCAATTTTCGATTCTACGCATCACGTTTGAGGTCTATTTACGAAGTCTTTGGTACTACTGTGTGCACCTTTTTTCTACAAAATCAGTTGTTGAAATGGCTTGAACCTAACATAAATCAATTCTTTGAGTCATTTTAACTGCAACTTTACCATTTGTATGCATGTGAGATATGCACACAGCTTGAGCCCTATAAAGGGTTAAATCAAGCTCGTGCATGAAGCACACCCTGGTCATGTTCAAGTGAATCTACTTATTGCAGAGGTGCAGTCTTAGTGAAGTAACTGCGGTGGAATATTGATGATACAATCGCGGCTGATGCGAATTTTGAAATGATAGGAATTTATAAAATTTCCTGGCTGAAGTGCATTTTATACAATGTGCAGAATTCGGATGGTGTGAACCGTCTCCCGAGTCACTGCAGATGATACGAACACATGAGTCGTGACCGCCCCCTTGAGCATAAGCGCTGCTTACTGATCACCGATGCACGATTGCCAGTCGTGCGATATGCACCGCAAGCAGGGAGTGGTGGCATGCAGCTGGCTGTAAAGATATCTGCTTGAATGCATTTCCTGGGCTTTTGCCTGTGGATTTTGTTCATTTTTGGATGATGGTAATTTCAGATAGTACAGTTAAACCTCGATTTAACGAAATCGGTAAAATCGGCAGTTTACTTCGTAATATTGAAATTTCGCCACATTGAAGTTCGCCTCCTGGCATGCTAAGAATCCACTGTAAACGTGCTGCAGATAACTCATAGGAAAAGCTTTTATTTAAAGCTTCTTCTGGCCTTTCTTCACCATCAGCAGCGACGTTCCGCACGTGTTATGTCGCGAGCCGCCCCAGCACGTCCATCGCGCCGACCACCTTGTGGTTGACAGGAACAACGCACTCGTCTCGAGTTTTGGTTTTTCTGTCATCATCATCCTCTTGTAAGTGCCCCAAGCACACTGCAGATATGACGTCGCGTTCCGCCGCTGTCACCGCTGCGAGCTCGTGGCCGCCGACGGCGCCCTCGTGACGGCCATGTCGTGGGCCCCCTCCCTCTCTTGCATTTCCCTTACTCTTCTGTCTTTCTTCAGGTTGGCGAGAATGAGGAGAGTGTCCTAAAATTACCGTCCAATGAAATGAAATCAGGTCAACCCCTCTTCTTGTTTTCTGCCATAAGCACGGGTGTGTGCCTTTTTGCACATACGCGCATCGTCTGAGTTAAAGAGAGGTTGTCAGATGTGAAGCGCGCAACGGGCTTCACAGCTGATGGGTGTGCCAACGGCACTGACCTTCCAGTCCTTTTACCAAGCTTTGGGCATCCGTAAACGTGATAAACGAGGCGCGCTGACTTCGAGCACAATCAGCGCATCACATTCGGGGCCGATTCACCGATTTTAGACAAGATAGCGAGAGCCGCTGGCTGGCCTGGCAGGCTGCCAAGGTGCGCAGACACTCGCGCCGGCCTCGCCCGTACTGCCCCAGATGGCACGGCTGGCAACACACTCACCACTATGATCGTCGTCGTATTTACGTCTGCCATGCGCTCTGTATGTGAGAACAGTGCAGTGCCCATACTATGGACGCGCTTCGGCACGTGCTCCGCTCGACCACTTGTCCCGCGATACAATTTTTCCACAGGTTCGTTTCCAGCCAGCAATGAAATTTTGTTGTATTGAAAGTGCGCCAAAATCCACTATATTATATTGAGGCTAAAAATAAATACATGGTATTCTATAAACGTGAAGTTACGAAAACTATAATGTTTTGTTATATTGAAGTTTGTTACATCGAGGCTTAACTGTATGAGTATTTTTTGTGGTGCCGCGAACCCATAGTTATAGCCATAACAATGCACCTGCCAACCAATACTTTTCCAGGACCATTGCTCCTTGGGAATAGCAGCTGATTCCTCCTGATTTAGTTATGGCAAAACACAACAATTAGAATCCTCAGCCACCGTTAAAGAAGCTTGACAGGTTTGATTGATATGTTGTGCATTACTGCAATGTGTCGAAGACCTAGAAGTCTGCAGCAACGTGTACAGTTCCTCAAGGATGACGGTTGAGCGTGACCCGGATGCCTCCATATGCACAGCTGAAATATATGGTGTGCTACCTGTGCAAAGATTTGAAAGTATGAACTCATTCAAAAAATTCCTAACATCTACAAACTCTTCTAGTCTTGTAAAGGAAGCCGCAAGTAGTATGCACACATATAAGGATGCCATTGTCAGTTAGCTGCACCTCGGGCTTCATAACCATTTTTATTAAATTACCTATTTTACTAGGTGGAGAATTAGGCACAGCTTTGCAACATTGAAGTCGTCAAAATGTTTGGCTGTATTTGAGGAAGTTTCATACAACAGTCTCGTAATTTACTGCATTTGGGTTACTGTGGTGCAGATGTTTGGCAGGATACGTTATTGAACCCAGAAAATGCACTTCATAAATTACCAAATCTGACACACTTCACAGGCGTCATATTTGGTAGTTTGTGAGCTTCTATCTGTGTAGATACTATAAGGTTCTGAAGTATTTTAGCCTCTGGGAATCGCACTGGCTTTCAAAGAGTGCCTAGGTGCCCCATGCTGCCTCCCTGCTCTTCCTACCAAACTTTTTTGCAAAAAAAAAAAATACACACATGCTGAGCTCCTAAACAAAAGTGTACTTGATAACTAGTGAAATAGTCTGCTGTAAAGAGTTACTATTTTCTCAGTTCCCGCAGTAAAGGGTGTGAAGAAAAGAATGTTAGCTTGCGTGAATATGGAGGGTTGGGGAAACCCAAGAACTGTAAGTATCCTGATGGTTTCGCTGAATCAAATTTGAGAACCAAATACTAGGGTTCATTGAGAGAGTTGGGGTACAGTGGCAGGAACCCTCTTCTCTTGAGGTCTTTCTCAATCCTATGTTCGACCTGTCCATTGTCATATGTACGCAATGCTGTTTCAAGAAAAGCCCAAATTTATGCATTTTTTTAGCAGTATAGTTCTGTGCTGTTGTCACACGGGCTTTATATATGAGTTATTTGGGAGGGGGGACTGCTCAGTATCAGAGCCTTTTCGCTTGGAGACTAGTGCAGGGAGGCAGAGGGTTTGCCTGTTTTAATCCAGGCAGTTGTTAAGAGAAAAAGCATCCACACATTTCATCACACTACAAGCCTAAGCGCTTACTCTCTAGGTAGGTCTGATAAGCACTGCCTTATGTGTACATTTTTTTGTCACTTGTAAATAGGTTGCTTTAAAAGATTGCCTTGTGTTGGTTTCAGCATTCATAAGAAATTATCTGCTTCACACTTGTGCCAGAGGCGACTGATTGGAAGAAGCAATGCTTTTTAACCAGTATTCACATAAGTAAACAAGTTTTGGCATGGAGGGATGCGTAGGGTGTTGTCCAAATATTGCCTTCCCATGGCACCTCCTCTCCCCTTTCCACATTCACCATGGCAGCCAGGAGGGACATCATTGTTACCATGCGAATCTCTGACCAAAGAAAGGGGATGCCGCCGTGGGCGGACACGGGCAGCGAACTTTCAGGCGTGAAAAAAAAAAATGCCACACAGTCCCCACCTGTAGGAAAAGAAACCCACAGGAAGTGGGGATTGTGCCAGTCGGAGCAAGACTGAAAGCTGGGTCACCCTGCAGGCTCTCGGAAGGGTGACGTGTGCACAGTCGTCCTTGCTTAGGGAGGGACTTAATTGCCCGTGTGAATAGCTCTTTAGTTGTTGTGCTGCATTGCTGTTCAAAGCTTTCTGCCTTAGTCCATAGCTGATGTAAGATGCACGACTCTCCCTACACTGGCTTATGCCCTAGTTATTTGAATGAATGCCTAACATGCACAGATTTTTTTAAAATTTACAAATCATCCCTTTAGCAGCTTAATGTTTTGCACTATAGTTTGCTACAGACTGCCATGTTTATGGTGCCATGGTGTCGTGTTTATGATGGAGCAACATTATTAGTTGCATTTTTGATGCTGAGGCCATTCACATTACTCTTGGCCATGCTGGCTGCAACCTGAGTGAGGACAAGTGTCATGTGTACAGACGCTTTGCTGCACCTTAGCTTCACCTAGATCATTTTTTTTTTGGCATGGTCTTGTTGCTGTACACCATAGACTACTAGTGTTGAGTGTTGCTGCTGCCCCTTTTGAGGTCCTTCGTGTCTTGGAGCTTGCTGCCTTCAGTATTATGCTAGCTGCCTTAAATTTGAGTGCGGTTGTTAAAATGTTTTCCTGACTAATTTGTTGCAGGCCTGAAGGAGCTTTACCACAGTGTGGACAAGGACCTAGCACAAGTTGAACAGCTGTTGAAAGAGGAACGGGAGAAGGAAGCGGCACATGGCACAGCATTGGGAAAGCGGGCGCCCTCCAACCTGGTGACAGAGCTAGCAGCTGAATTAGCCAAGTACCAAGAGGTGCACCAGCGCACTGCTGACTCCAACAGTGCCCTGCAGAAGAGCCTGGCTGCACACTCGGGAAACCTGAAGCTGCTGTCCAGTCCTTTGGAGGAGGTGGACAAGGCCCTGCCCTCCGTGTCGCTGCTTGATGGTCAGGATTCTTGCACTTTTACTGCAACGTTTGTTTGACTGGCTGCACTTGGTGTTGGGCCCCTTTAAATGGAATTATTTGTGAGGTCATAGCTCTGGTTCAGGTCCTTTGCTTCATGAGAGAAGGAATGGCATGTAGTCATGAGCAGTTGCTGTGTTGCCTGTTTATTTATGCCTGTTTTTAGAACACGGCTCTTAAGCGCCCATTCGTGGGTTGAGGTGTGTCGCCACCATTGGTGTAACTGAGCCAAACCATAAGTAAATAAATCAATCAATAAAAATAAACATTACCGCGACTGGGATTCAAACCTGGGCGCCGTGAACAGATCAGCTTCACTGGCCACTGCACAAGAGCACTAGGCTATCGCCGCAGCCGATCACGCCTCGTGTTAAACTGCAACACACTCTTGTGCTGTGCATGCACACCTTCGTCTTCTTCAACTAATATTGCTATCGGACTGATATACACATTCTCACGCACTGTGCATTGCACATTGTTGCCTTCATCAACTAATGTACTACTATTGAACTAACATCGTCGGCAGACGGGCCGATGACCCAGCAAAGCAAAACAATGAGCCTACAGAGAGAGCACTTGGCTAATGCCACAGCCAGTCACATTTCGTGTTAAACTGCAATGCACCCTCTCATCGTCTTCAACTACTACTACTATCGAAGTAATATCGTCGTCAGACATGCACGGCCCAGCAGAGCAAAGCAGTGAGCCTACAGAGCCTGAGACACCAACAGAACTGCATTCAAATTTCATAGTAGGTAGAATTGTAATCGTCCTTAGAATTTT
Source organism: Amblyomma americanum (assembly GCF_052857255.1). NCBI lineage: Eukaryota > Metazoa > Arthropoda > Arachnida > Ixodida > Ixodidae > Amblyomma > Amblyomma americanum. The sequence continues at coordinate 23,269,702 of NC_135497.1, read as the reverse complement.
TTTATCCAGTTCATTTTCTGCCTTCGTTTTTTGATATTTGTTTTGAAAGTCTGAGATTCCAACAGAGTAGGCAGGCAACCATAATTGTCCAGCAACAAACACTGTTAAGTCTGGCAGTGCCTGAGAAGGGTCATCTAGGCTGGAGAACTGTGTACAAGGGACAGAGAGAAAATTGTGATAAATTGGTACATAAAGAAGGCATGTTGAGACAAAAGTGTAGAATTTTGGCATTAACCTGCTTTCATGCACATTTCTGCTTTATGTATGTGTCCTTGGCTACCATAGTTGAAGCGCCTGATTAATACACAGCATTTTTGATGCCAGCTTTGTTGTGTGATGGTGTCTTGCCAGGTACTCAGATGTCTTGTTTCTCATTTTTATTGTGCTCAGATCCTTAAAAAAAATAGCACAAAGCTTCCCGTATTTCTTTGTTAGAATGCTTGCTGTTTCTTTTTTTTTTTTTCATAAATGGGATGGAAGGTTAATTGAGCATGGCTTTATGCGCTTCATGCTGCTTTAAGGCCGCTGTACAATCGTTTTTTGGGCACATGCGGAAGCGTCCTTGCGATTCTGCCTGCGGGCCGAACAATGGGGCGGACCAAAATGGTCAGCTTCAACTTTAAGGCGCATGACATTGCAGCTGTTGACTGCTGTTCCGTGATGTGCCAAGTCCCACCTCCTCATTTTTACCTGTGCAAGATGGCTGCTCGCGAAGCAAAGTGAGAAACCTGTCCGAGGTGGCAGTAGCTATGCCGAGGAACATATAATGTAGGTCGCATGTCGCAATTACGAGTGTTGACAGTGACTTCAAACTTCGCCATGTGCAACAACGGCAAGCTACAGTTTCCCCCAAGTTGTTTTGTCGCCGTCTACAGAGAGTTGACTGAGTGGCCTTCAAACCCACGCAGGACGTACTACAGAGGGGCGGTGTCGCGAAGTGTTTATTTGGAGTCGTTTGTGGTTGTTACCAGTGTTCTTTATTCACTCGGGGATCTTCACGGACAGCAGCGAGAAGCAAATCCCCAGGGTGAATTTCCTGTGCATGCAGTAAGCTTCACAGCACAGTGACAAGTGCGAGCATGGTGAAAGTGATTGTGGTCAGAACGAGTGCTTTTTGGTCAGTGATATCGCCTACAAGTATGATAGTTACGTTTGAAAAGCTCACTATGCATGCCTTGTTTTCAGAATGCTGAAATGAACTTCGAGCTGTATAGCTAGTTGCATTCGTTCCTTTGGTTGCAGTGATCGTGTGTGTACTCTGCTTGAGATCTGCCGTGAGTGCGATGGGACCTTTTTTACAACCTTGATTTGTGTATATGAAATGATCTCATCTCTACGGCCGTTGAGCTGTTTTCTGTCGTAACCACAGAAGCATCGCCACCATTCTGGGGCTTTGTGCTCCATAAAGTGCACTTTGCGATTATGGCTGGCCAGATTACGATCGTGTGCTGGCGGCACTGTGAAATCTGTGTGAAAACATCGGTGTGCATGGCAGCTGTCACTTCGGGAGCGTCTTTTTTTTTTTTCCTCTGGCTATGCAGGCTGATATCTGCAATAAATATTTGTGTGATGAATTGGATGAATCCAGCTTCCCCTGCATGTGATGACGGGCTGAGCCAAAGTAGTAGTGTTAAGTTTGGCTTGTGACTTTATCGCCAGATCAGGAACTCTATGTACGAACAAAAAGCATTGTTCCAACCCATTCATGGGTGTTTCGCAGTGCACAAATATACAATATGTGCCGACTAGTCCAGCTATTTTTCATGAGCATTTCTTTTCATGTGATGCCAAAAAAAAAAAAAAAGACTACAGCAGACGCCTATGCTTCTCAAAGCAAGCAACCCATATACAGTTGTGCCTTATTAATTCTGGACTCATTGGTTCTGAATCAAAACTGCACATAGACCCGAGTTTTCCATAATAGGAAATCGTGATTAAAAAAAAAAGTTTTCATTAAACTGCCGTGATTAAAATTTATTTTTTACTTAGCGGCATGAAGTTGAACTTTAGACAAATGCTTGTCAATATTGAGTGTATCATCTTGGTTGCCATGGCCATTGGTAAAATGCAGCGATCTTGAAGTGCTCCATGAGTCATGGCAGGCGGGATAGAACTTAATGCTTAACTGCGGAACTGTACTTGTTGAACTGGCATCTGATTCCATATTTGTTGTTGCTTTCACAACACTACTGTCGCCAAGCTGCTCGACAACTCGGCTTCATTGGTGTCAAACAGTTGTTGAGCAGTACTTCCTAGGTAGGGTGCACCAGCTTGTTTGAGATAATTCTCGAAGCCTTTAGAAGCATATGTCACCAATGCACATGCACATGTGCATCTGACACATTCATTTACCTGCGACTGCCTGCAATGAACATTATTTGCCCTCTGGGTGAAAGTGATGGTGGGCCTATGAGAGTATTGTATTTGTTAGAAATGTACAATGCTTCATAGATTTTCTTAGTCTTGCTTGCATTTGCTGCATGCCTTAAGTCGTTTGCTTGAACGTAGATGCTTATTTGCGCCTTTCACAATGATCAGCTATAGGTTTCTTGGGACACTTTATCTTTTTACATTTGTTGTATGGTGGTAACGGGACCATTTTTTGTGCATATTGCCAAACCACATTAACGAGGTTGATTTTGATTTTTCAAAATGTGTTATGCTCTATTGCACAGTAGTTGGCTCTGCTGCTGACATTAAGCCATTTCTGAAAGTCCTGCAATGTTGGTGCAGCCATTGACCTGTCGAGGCTGAGACCTTGTTTAGTTGGAACACATTTCCTTACTGCTCAGATTGTATTTGCTGATTCCTTGCTTTGCACCTGTGCTAAGTTCTCCTGCATAACATGCTTTGAACTCCAGTAGTTTTTTTCCTTCTTGCAGCATGCTCTAACATTAACTTAGTAATTTGTGCAGTGAACAATGCGCGCCAGGAAGTGAGTCGCCGAGCCCTTTGGTGCCAATTATTTTGACACCCGAAAGAGAAGTGCTTTGTCAACAAGAAAGTGGGAGCGGAGAAAGTCGGTGTGCCTGGCAGTTTACGGTTTTACAAAAAAAAACTGCACGCTATGCTACAAGTGGTGTGATGGCAATTGCAGGGTGCAGCAACCGTATCATTCAGTCTGCATTTGATTTCTCTGCTCAAATGCAAGCACTTCTAACAGTCCTTGTGCTCTGCATTGCATTTCCACCCTGTCCATTGTCCAAACAGCATGTTTTCATGTTTACAAGGCATACATGCATTGAAAAAGTTTAGTCTTCAGAAAAACTGTGCATAATTCGAGTCACCATATTTCAGGGTGGATATTAACGAGGCATGGCTGTATACAGGAAAATGTGGTAAAATTCTTCAGTTCTGATAATGTCACAAGCACCAAATCACTGTTGCTTAATTACCTGACATGAGAAGTAAATTTATTCTTTGCAAACTAAGTGAGCTATTAGAATAATGGGCTGTATGGCACAGAACTTTCATGGTTGAAAAATAATAGTTGGCTTTACCTAACATCATCACTTTAAAACAGCAGATTGAAAAATGAGCCCTCTGTAGCTGGTAAAACAACGTATGAAACAAGCACAACTGCAAAGAACAGACACTCTCACTGTTTCAGGCAGCTTTCTAAAAGAGTGCCTCCTTCTCCTCTATAATGAGACTAGATTACACATAAAGTTCTGTCGTCCTGAATGGAGTTAAATTGCAGCTGCAGTTATTTTCTTACATTGACGGCAGTAGAATACTTGGAAAAGCATAAACCTTTACTCAGTACTAATTTAATCGTAGAGTTGCTGTTTTGCTTACATTAGTAGCAGGAGTTGTTTTCATGAAAGATCCTAGAAAGGAGAATCATTTTGTCGCATAAACTTGTAAGAGGAAGCCACAAAACAAGGCATTTGTCTGCCTAATTGCATACAGCCATTCTAGCATGATTTAAATTCACAAAGACTCCCTATATAAAGCAGCAAAGTAGGCATAGCCTAGACAAAAATCTTCAAGCAATTGATATTAACGGCAGTCATTTTAATGTGACATACAACTAAAGGGAACTCTGGCATTTTGAAAACCAAATTGGTAATGATATAACAAGCTTTATTTTGTTTGTTGCTGGTGAGCAACAGGTAGCACATTACATAATTTTATATATACAACTGCTGCAAACAATGCTCACTTTCACTTGCTTCTTTGGGAACCAGAATCACTGTTATGATTGCTAATTTTTTAAGTGTTAACTCTTACTACTTACATTTGTCGAGGGTGTGTCTGTCTGCAGCGAAGGTCAACTTGACCAAAACGGTAACCACACTATATCGCTTAGCAGCAGTGGGCGCGTAGCGCCTACATTGATACGTATCATTTTGATCCGTTATATATGTGGCAGTATAGCGGCCATGGAAGTGGGACCCTCTCCAGGGCACCATTTGCACAAAATTTGGGGGCCACCCATTTGATGCAGAATGTTCGAAATGGTGTCAGATGACTTGGCATGTTCCTGAGGATAAAATTACTAATTGAGATTAAGCCCAAAATATGTGTGGGATTCACAACGACTCCCTTTCCGCCCCCAAACCATGCATTCCGAGGATCTACAGGCGGCAATTACGGCTGCACCATTTGTCGCAGGGGGCTCTGGGCGGCGTCAAATGATCCGTCGTGTTGTGGTGCACACGTTTATAAAATTAACTGATATAACAAGAAAATATATCGGATATAGTGAAGGTGGCTGTAAATTTCAATAGTAGTGCAAAATAGATGGCGCTGCTTGTGTCTTATAAGGGATGTTTCCACAAAGGAAACATCCGCGGATGTTTGGATTTGGTCTTTTCACGTTTTCTGAGCACACCGATGTAAACACTTGAACCTCCCTTAGCTAATGATATTAAGGCGAACACTGAGGCAGTGTTGACAGAGAATTTTGCTTCGGGTCAGAAAAAAAAAGTCTTAAACATCACTGTAAATCTATATGAGAGGACATATGCATGTCGCCCCCACACGCACTTCAATGCTTTATTTTTATTTCATTGTATTTCGTGACATAACTTTTATCCTACTAATGTATTTCTACAAATTCTTTTGTAGAAATTCCCTTTACAAATTCCCTGAATATATGAAGTATTCTTTCCCAACCTTCTCAGGGGCTGTCACCATGTAAACCCTCCAAACTGGTTTTGGCATTTACTCTACCTGTAAGCCAGTTTACCAACGTCCACATCTTATTATGGTTATGTTGATGATGGCATGTATGGCCTTTTACGCAATACTAAGCAACCACTTTGTTTTGCATTTACATGGGCACTTTGAGAATTCTTTCTAGTTGCACAGACAACATGCCCTCTTGTTCAGCTTGTTGTGCTGAGAGCCAATCAATGTATCAACATTGATTGCTCTCAGCACAACTCTCCTGGCTTGTGCGCACTGCTGCATTCCGGCTTGTGCAATTTTCATTTCAATATGAGGTCAGGAATGAGTGCTAAAATAAAAGTGGTCCACTGTCACTGTGTAAAAAACAAAGCCATGCATTTCAGCTTAGTGATAAATGGCTTAGCCCCTTTAATTGTAGCCACACTGTGCTATTTCTATTTTGTCTTTTCTAATGGACCAAAAAACATGACAGAAAGAAATCAGTATTGTTGCAAAAAACCACTGGTCACTCGTCTGAAATGCAGAACTGCTGAACTTACAACTGATATTACTCATTCCAAATTATTGGGAACGTCGTATATTTTCTCATGCATTTGGATTAGTATTTGACAGTTATGTGATAAAATATGGTTAATTTTTTATGCATGAATAATTCAGACACACAAATAAATGAATAGATAAATGTCTTTTGCAATAACAATTAAGTGGGGAGATAGTAAGGAGGTGTGTTTACATCACGGTGACAACTACTGTGCATGGATTAATGAAAAGGCTTTAGAATAAAGGCAATTAAACACATGTAAAAAAACTGCAGTGTGCTAGTTAGAATAACTGACGACTTCACCTGTACCTATCTTAGCTATTTGAGAAATCAGTGAATTTTCCTATTGCAGTTGCAAACGATTGAGTAATGTACTGCTAACCTAGCTTGTTCTAGTTTGCGTCCTTAGCCCTGAGACACGATATGAATTGCATCGTCGTTCTGGAATTGTTATCGCACATTTGGGGATAGTGTAACATGTAATGGGGCGTTCTTCAGATATTAAGGGGGCAAAAATTCTAGACCGTTGCGAGAACAGTTGCATATCTATGGGTGGTTCCTGTATGAGACTAGCCAACTAGCGATCAAACAAGAAGCTGTACACGATAGCTTTGTGATGCCTTTTTTTCACTTTCTGCAATAGAAATAGTGCAAATCTTTATCGTTTCCCACGACAGTGTTTCAAATAAAGCTCACCTGCAGTGTTGCAAAGTTCGTTGTGAATTCGTTCGCGAATGTCAAGATTGGCCGCGCCGAGATCCATGGCTATCACAGCCGATTGCGGTTTTACCTTCAACGAAAAATTTCACAGCTAAACATGTCTCGATCTCTCGAGTGAGCCACAATCAGTGTGGGTTTTTCTACTCCAAGATACCTGCATGTTTTGCTACGACACATGCCTGTGCTGCCGCACGGGCAGGCGCACAGGCTGCAGTGGCATGCGCACCATTGGAAGGCTGGAATTGTCCGCCCCGGTCATAACCAGCAATCTGATCGTACACCTCTTCCACCCTGCATGCTCAGGTGCCTGTGCGCAGCTGCAAGGACGCATTCTCATGTGCCTCAAAAACGGTCATACAGCGGCCTTTACAGGGAGGTGTTTAGTTAGTTCTTTGTAGGCCAATGCATATAGTGCTACCTGTACATTTAGCTTCCAGCAAACTCGGCAGTGCATGCATTTCTCTAAGGTAAATAGTCAGCTGTAGTTGGTCACTGCGCTTGTCTTGTTTTAATATAAGACTGGTGCCACTTGATTTACTTTACTATTTAAAGACAAGCACAAATATGTAGGAACTACCCTTTCATGTTGTTGCAGTACATGTTTTCCTGGACAGAGTGTAGATAGCAAATTGTGTGCAGTTTACATTTTTGCAGCGATAGTTACATTACGCTAGCACTTCGAGCCTTCAGCGTGGCACCCTTTGAGCTTTGTGGCCGCCCTTGAGCTGCATGGCAGCGCCGTGGCTGGTCACGTGTTTGGTCACGCGGTGCGAAGCAGCTGTCAGCGGCGCAGCGCGCAGGCGAAACTGAGGGGGGGGGGGATTGAATCCACGTCCAGGAATGAAGAGGAAGACGGAACGCCCAGCGAAACAGAGCGGCGAAAGACTGACTTTGCAATTCTACCGTGTCGTGTCACTCCAGGTTTAACCAGAGCTAAACCACGGCCCTTTTTTTTTTGTCTGTGTGCAGATAACTGGGTTTCAGGGTTTTAAAACTGATGCTCTGCTGACTAAGCCATGAGCCCAGTCATTCCCAATGCTGCTAGCAAGTGTGGTGCAGTATGTGTCAAAGAACAAAGAAAATGCTTGACCTCTGGACACATGAACATGAAGGCTACTGGTCCCCACTCCTTAGTATTGCAAGCTGTTTCATGACAAGATTTACTTCTGATAATAGGCTACATTCTCACATGCAGAAGGGCCATTAACATGGAGGCATTTGTTAAAAAGGTAGTTTTGTCATTTAAGGCTGGTAGCTTATGAGGTTATAAATAGTTGGTTGCTTGTGTGACAAGGCAGTAAGCATAGTGAGTTAGATGTATTGTTTATTAAGTCATTTTATAAACCTTCTTTCAGTGCCCAACAACGAAGCTGTGGTCAAGGAGCTTTCTCACCTGCTAGATAAAGTTGATGAGATGAAAAAGCAGCGGCAGATGCTACATTCTCATTTGAGAGATGCTCTTCAGAAGGATGATGTCACTCGGCAGATTGTGACGAGGAACAAAGGTGAAGAACTTCAGGTGTGTACATGTAGTTAAGTGGGGGTTGCAGTAAGGTTTTCAATCAATAGTTCATTTTTTTTTGTTCTTTTGTGTGTGCAGGCATTCTTTGCAGCTGAACTGAAAAAGCACGACCAAGAGGTGTCACTTTTGGAGCAAAACTTGGCAGCTCAAGACAACATCTTGAAAGCGCTAACACAAGCCAATGCCCGTTTTGCGGAGACACGTAAAGCTGCCTCTGACATACTGAGGAGGTTAGTTGTATTACCTTTTAAACATGATAGCAGCCTGTAGGACATAAACTTGGAGGCTGATGAAAATTGGTAGGAGTTTAGCTTAGTTAATCTTAGTAGACGTGCTAAAGCAGGTGTTCATTCTTCATTTAGAGGGGAAACATGAGCTCCGCCTCAAGTGTATGACGCGATAGCCTTATTGGGTTCATGCTCATATATGCAGAATTGGTCATTCTCTACTTAACATTCATAGATAGTACTTGTACCACTACCGGTGCAGCGGTTAAGTGAGGCGCCACTGCACTGGTAGGTAGCTGTTTCTGCCACAGCCACCGGTGGGGATTGTGCGACCCATTTTGCTCTTCCCGAGCAACTTCTCATGCAGCTGGCGCGACGCTCCTCCGAACATACCCGAGCTTACCCAAGCATACCCAAGTTACTACCCGAGCTTACCCAAGTAACTTTGGTAAGCTCAGGTAAGCAGCGTCACTGTTGCTAGGCGAGGTCACAAGAAAGATTGGACGGCTGACAAGATTCTTAGTCGGTGTTGGTGAGCGTATGAGTGCTTTCGCACTAAAAGGCTGGGAAGTAGCAGCAGTGAAGTTAACTTTGGAATAGAAAATTCCAGGAAACAGTCAAATATTACAAAGGCTAAAGTGGAGGGATGTGGTCAAAAAGTTTTGTGGGGTCAAGTAGTAGTGGCCATCAAAACAGGAGTTATAGATGAGAGAGAAAGTCACATTATTCTGAGCATAGTATTATTCTTATTAGTTTTTGCCCGGCTTTTAATATTTTGATGATTGAAAATCGCTGTGAGAACGAGGTATTTTCTGTGCTGTACACTCACGTGGTCGGTGATGATGGTAATTGCTGCTTTTTTATTATCTATTATTTCTGTGCTGTGCAGGCGAGAAGCTATGGTAGCATCCCTGATAGCATCTTTTGAAGCTTACGAGGATTTAGGGACCAAAACCCAGAAAGGTGTTGAGTTTTATAAGAAGATGCAAACAAATGTGGGCAAGCTCCTGACCAGACTGCGAAGTGTTGTCAAAGTGCAGGATGAAGAGCGCGCACTGCAGCTGGAGGCCCAAGCACGTAAAGGTGAGAGTTTCCAGTCCTTCATCATCTGTGCAGCCGAATACATCTTTCGTTTACACACTGCATAGTTGTAAGCTTGAAGAGTACAGTTTTACTGTTTCTTACTGTTTGCTTACTTTGCATCTTTCAGCTGGAAAGCTTGGAAGCCTTCCCAGTTCATCAGCAGGCGGTATGAAGCTGAAAGATTTCTTGCCATACATGACAGGCCAGGGACTACCACTGCCACAGGAAGCAAGTGGGACCTCTGCATATTACTCAGCAGCTGGCTATACAGGCTACCAAACGCCTCAGGTCGCCTCTCAAGTGAGCACTGATAAAGGGCCGACCGAAACCCCAGATAAAGTTGGAGATGCTATGGGCATGGGCGTGCGTCCCACTCCACTTGGGTCTGAGCAGACCTCCCCTCAGATTTCTGGCCGGACTGATGGCTACGCACCCAGTGCGTACAAAACATCTTTTCCTGACAGCTACTCAAGTTCTGTGGATAAATATGGCAAGCCAGTGCTGCCACAGATGCCTGCAAGCAGCTCCTTGCAGCCTGGAATTTCAAACACGTCACTGGCCTACCAAGGAGTCTATACTGGGCCATCAAGCATAAGCACCGCCTTGTCTGGTGGTAATTCTGCTGCGATATCGATTGAGAGAGCACCAGTGGCAGCCAGGCCAGAGTACCGTAGCTACACAGAGTACACACCTTCAGGGCAGTACAATCTACCAACCAGCCCTGCTTCTACCCTGACCTACACTTTCCGCAATACCAACCTCATGTTGCAAGGCCCTGAAAGCGTTCCACCACCTGAGAGCTCTGGCTACTTGGCCTCCACCAACAACACGTACGCCTACGGCCAGAGTGTGATGAGTTCTCAACAAGGCATTCAACAGGGATTGCCCTACCAGCCGTATCCAGCTGCATCAGTGTCAGCCGCATCTCAGCATGTGCCACCAGTCTACTATGGGCTTGGTTACGGCCAGCACCCGTCAACACTCAGCATTCAGGCTCCTGTCTCATATGCTCAGAGCTACAACCCACAACAGCCAGGTGCACAGGCATCAACACCCGTCCAACAGCCAGCATCTGGAGACAACCTTGGTGCATCGATGGCGCCTGTGTACATGGTCTACCCAAGTAACTATTATGCTAGCAACACTGACCAGAGTGGTGCGCAGCAGCAGCTAGCCTTTCAGGCTTCAGGGCCACAGTCAGCAGACCTGCCTGCTGGCCAGGTCTATGCCAACTCATGGCCTTACCAGCCTTCACAGATGATGCAGTACCCTTCATCAGCTGTATCAGCCTCTGGAACAGCGGCAGTAGTGGAGCCAACAGCAGGTGCAGTGCCCTTGCAGCCTGTGGTGGCTGCACCTTCTGCGGCATCTGTTGTTCCACCTGCTCCACCAGCTGTGGGCATCGCACGTGAAGCACAAGACCTTGCAACACAGTCACTGCAGCCGGGGTCATTTGTGATGGACTCCACTCTGCCACTTGTGCCTGAAGCAGCCAAAAAAGATCTGCTGTCTGCAACACTTGACTCTACACAAAACGCAAAAAGCCAGGCAGCTGTCCTTCAACCACAGGTATTTTGTGACCCATGAGTTGAGGGAACCTGGTAGATTTTATATGGGTGGTTCCTCAGTCCAACTATTGACAATAGGCTGCCTCCATGTGGGGTTACTGGTTTGCGCCAATAAGTGGTAATAAGTAAGTTGCTACCCAGGAATTGGTGCACAAAATTGTGATTTTCTATGCTTATGTTCAAGAAATATATGACTGCAAAATTTCTTCACCATTTTTGCTGATGCTTTCTTAAATGGCATCTTCATTGGATGCAGTTCTATTGAATCATGCTCTGTTCATGCACAACTGTTCTTTGCTAATGATCGAGTGCTTAATGGTACCACTGCATTTATGTTGCCTTGAAGCTAGCAGAAGCCATTTGACTAAGTAGTAGAAGAATAACTTGACTGGTGGGTAGACCTATAGTAGCATTGCAAGCATCCTCTTTACTGCTACTTTATTTCATGGTGGAAGAAATGCCTGGGATGTCTTCAGCACTTGTCCACCCACAGTTTATTTCTGGGCTTTCTGCATTAGCTATGAGGTCTGCTGCATAGCTAAAAGTAATAATTGCTCTAAATTACTTAAAATAATTACGCTCTGAATGTTTTCTTTGAATGAAACTGCTGAGGTTTTGCTGCTGGGAACATTGCTATTCACTCAGTCATGAAAGCATTGATGCCTCACATGCTTTACTTGGTGGCTGACCTCCATTGCTCAAGTGACTACAGTGTTTTAAAAAGGCTTAGAAATGTGCATAAAAAATCTGTGTGTCATTATAATGCCAGTGTGAGTATTGTTCAACATCACAAAGACAAACACTACTTTCACTATTAAAAGGGAGCATGGGAATAAGCTGTCTCTAATCATATGGGTTGGAAAAAGAATTGGGGAAATGGTAGTCATGAGCAGTGAGTGCGGCTCACTTTGAATTGCCTTCTGTGAGCTGAAGAAATGTTCAGTCATTATTTTGTAGTATAGTTGGATTGCTTTGGAACTCATCCAAAGTCTGCTGTTGCAGAAAAGACTGTGTTGCATCCAGCAGAGGTCATGAAGCCAACATGAAAGGAGTCTTGTAATGGAGCACAATAATTCCCTTTTGCAACTTTCCTGATAAACCAGTTTTCCCTTGTATTGCTTGTATGTTAATGTAATCCCACTGCGTTGAAATTTTCCCACGTGGTTTGTGCACAATCCGCCTTTTTCACAAGGCCGCTCTGCGCATGCTCGCCTCATCTCCTCCAGCTCCACTGGTTGAAAATGAAACAGCCAGCTCCTGCTGCGCATGCGCAGTTCATGCTAGTGGCAGGCGCATGCGGCAGATGGCAGCAGCTGTCAAGCACACACCTGCCACCTCAGTCACAGCTGGCTCCTCGTGGTACCAGATCACGCCTGTGTCTCCCACATGCGTTTTGTTTTCAACCTGTAGAAGACGAATTTTCGCCACTCCCCAGAGGGCGCCACATCTTGTGAAAAAGACTGATTAGCCTGCACGTGCGGGCATGCATAGAGTGGTAACTCAATTATTTTACTGCTGCTATGATTGCGATTCTATCGCAACAATGCCATACACATGTGAGCTGCATTGATGTGCTATGCATGATTGCGTTTTCAGGAAGAAGCAACTCAAGTTGTCAGAAACGCAGAACCTTTTGCAGTAGAACCCTGCTATAGTAGACAGTGATGTAGTAAAAACTCTGATATAGTGAAGTGAAACTGTGGTCCCATATCACCTTCCGTAGACAGCCACATGTTTTTGTTTTGTTTTTCAGTTATAGTAAAGATTAAAGAAAAATAAACGTCTACAGTAAAGAGTCTGGCCATGGCGACTTACAGCAAGGAATGTGAGAGGGAACATTGGGGCGCGTGGCCTCCGCGCTACGCAAAGCGCTGCCGCCGACAGCCGACGAGAATGGGTGGCACCTGGGGCATGCGCAGAAAGAGCAGCTGGCCATGCTTGCTGGGCATGCACCTTTGCTGCCGATTTTCGCAGCATCTCAGTGATAGCAGTCCGCTAATTGCAGCGGCACACGCTCCCGTGTTCCCTCTTATGCTGCTTCTAGCTATACCTACCGCGGAATGATGCCTTCACAGCACTTGCAAGGTCTAGGATCGCGAGGCCAACATTCGGAGGCAAATGGAAACCGAAAACAATAAAAATGGCACTCTTCACCACTAAGCTTGAGAGATGCTAGAAGAGGCCAACTTATTGAAGGCCTTGGGGCCTTGCGCGCATGAAAAGAAAAGTAAAGCTGGCTATGAATGCAGAAAGAATGGGGCGCTGGTCGTTGAGAAAGGAAAGCACTAAAAGAGCATTGAGGTGTAAGGAGGGGAAAAAAGGGGCGAACATTTGCAGCCGAAGCATGGGGGAGCGGAGGCAAGAAGCGGAGGCGCGGCGGCGCTGCATGGGTGGTGCTGCTGTGCTTGACTGTGTCGCTCATGTTTCTAGCTATTGCTTCTCAAATGAGGCTGAGGTTGTGGAAGAGAATGCTGTGTTCACACAAAGCTTTGGTTTTCACATAGAATCAAACTTGCATTATATTCGTAGCCCCATTGTATTCGGTGCAAATGTGGTACTTCCATGAGACCTAACTGAAATCGAAACGTGATAACATAAAATGTGATAACTGAAAAATAAATATCACATAAAGGGATGATAAGAGCAGGATGAAAGGTATTTCTGAGTGTTTCTTTCATAAACCAACACTTTGTGTTGTTTAGTAAGGAGCTAATTAGTTACCAGAGAGCATCATCAGCTCCATACCATCATCAACAATTGATATAGTAAAGACCCTGATATAGTAAAGATTTTTGCTGGTCCGAGTCACTTTTCTGTAGAGGCGTTCTACTGTATACATAAACAAAAATTGTGAAGCTTCACTAATTTTTCATGTTAATTTCATGCTAGCAGTGTTTGGTTGTTTCCTTGACCATCCCACCTGCCATTTTCTATGTTATGTACTGAGCTTGTGTAAAGTAGGCATGCTTAGGCATGACAGGTTGCATTGCAAGGTTTTCAGTCTGATGTATGCATTGAAATGTTTCTGTTGCACAGAAATAAAATGACATCAAAAGTAGCAAATTAAGACGCGCTTTTATGTATTTCCCTCAACTTTTTGTGCTGGTTATGTTGCACAGATCACGCTTTGTATTTTGTGACGAACCTCACAGCATTTGTGCACTCTCAGAACAACTTGATGCTAATTAAGCTTTTATAAGCTGATAATTTCTTTTCAGCCTGCACTTTTGGTGAACCTAGAGGCATCACTAAGGGGGTGTAGGGGAGGCAGACTGCACCAGGTGCAGTGCTGGGAGGGGTGATCACAGTGGTGGTGCATGCATGAGGCTAGAGGGTGTGGTTCGTGACTGCGGGGAGCAGGGGAGTGGATGACACAGAGAGACACTGCACCTCATGGCACTGACTCTAGTGACGCCTTTGAGTGAGCCTGGAAAGCTTCTCGTACTAAACCTTCTTCCTCCTCTTCCTCGGCTACATGGCAAACCTTATGAGAAAGGAACTATTGTGCCTAGGACTTCATTTTTCTCTACTAGCATGTGTCTCAGCAGTAGTGCCATCACTGCATGCATGACTATACTGAAATGCCATTGTGCCCCACCGTGGATATACACAACTGCAACAGCAGCAGAATTAAATGTCTTTTATTTGAACTTCGTTCCTAAGAAATATCTACTGCACTTCAAGTTATTCTGGCTAGTTTCTGAAGATGTTCAAGACCGCACGTTGTGTTGCTTGACAGCCGCTCAGCAGACTGCAGTATTAATGACAGAGGCATGCTTGATGGTAGTGGTGGTGTCTAGGTGCTCTTTTGCACTTTTGCTTTCTTCAGCTAGCACTCTGTTGTAAGCTGCTCTACCAAAGTTCTGGACATGTCTAGTATTATTGTCACTGCTGATAGAAAGCATGTGGGACAGGAGAACTGAGGCATTTAACATTTTCATTAATATTCAAAAGCTGTTCAGAGGCACTATTGTATTCGTGTGGAGTGAAAAGTGAAGGACCATGAAGTAAATGTGTGTGCTTAACTGTGAAAAGTAACATTGAAAAAAGTGTAGCTCACTCGTAATGCAATGTAATTGTGCCCTGTGTTTCAGGTGCTCTCAAATGAAAACTGGAAAGAGCGCGGGGGCAAGGCAGATGAAAAGCCTACGGAGGCACGCACATCTGGGAAAGATCCTTTGTCTGACCCTGTCGCCTTGGAAAAGTTTGTTACTGAAGTAGAACGTTTTGAGAAGTATGTTGAAGGTCTCACCAAAAAGTCTCTTAATGGTCCCACACTCCTCGAGCAGAAGTGGAAGGTAACCATTCTTTATTTAAGTGATGAGGCTAATTGCATGTGAAGCAGTGTAGGTGATTATATCTGTGCTGCTCTGTTGGAAATTTCCAGGAATACCTAGATGCTCAAGATAGGGAGTCTCGAAAGCTTTCTATCTCAGTGGCACGGTGCTACCCATTGAAGAACCGCATTCCAGATGTGATGCCATGTAAGTGCCTCCTTCTGAATAGGCACCATTTTGGGCCACATTTGGGTAATGGAGGTTATTGTGAAAATTTAGTTTGTCATCTGTCTATGAAAAGAGTTATAAAGCTGGCTAATCGTACTCTCTGCATTTCAGGTAGGATGCGTTGTAAGTTTTTCTCTTTACTTGAGTCCTTTTTTTGGGGGGGGGGGGGTTGGTAATGAAGAGCATTATAAAAGTAAGCTTAGTTTTCCGACATGAAAGGGCTAGGAGAGTTAGGTAATTGTGTTGTCTGCATTCCAGGTGCATTGCCATGTAAGTTTTTCTTTTGCAAACACATTGACAACTTTGTTCATATTTCCTTTTTGTCGTCAGGCTGAGAGAATGATTGTAATTGTAAAAGTTTGTCTTTTCTTTGTGAAAAGGGTAGCAATGTGTTTTGCCATTGCAGATGACCACAATAGAGTTGCTATGACATCGCAGAGGGATGACTACATCAATGCGTCCTTTGTCAAGGTAAGCTCATGGAGTATTTTTTGTGTGAAGAGTTCTCATGCAAATATTTCTTCATCTCACCGCGGCAGTGGCCGAGTAGTTTGAGCGCCTGGTATGCGGGAGGCGCTGGGTTTGATCCCCAGTATTGCCAGGTACCCACTGGCTTGGTGCTCAGCTTCAGTGGGGTGAAATGCTTTGAAGATGAGTCTTCAACGCCACCCTATGTAGTTCAATTATACCTTGTGCCATGGCACTCTTTGACCAAGCTGCCCTTGCGCCATTGAAATCCATCATCCATCCATCCATCCATCTATTTCTTCATCTTCACCGCAGCGGTGGCCAAGTGGTTGAGCATCCGCCTTGCATGCGGGAGGTGTGGGGTTCGATCCCCAGTGCCGCCGGGTACCCACCGGTGATACAATGGGTACAAGCTTTCCCCTGGTCTGGTGCTCGGCTTCTTTAGGGTGAAATGCTTGGGAAATGGGTCTTTGACCCCACCTTGAGAAATGGAAAATACCTTGTGCCATGGCGTTCTTTGGTCATAGATGCCCTTGCGCTATAAAAATCCATCATCATCAACATTTCTTCATCTTCATTGAACCAGCGGTAGTGGCAAGTATGTGTGCAACATGTGACGTCAAATCCATTGTGAGGTGATGGTGGTAAAATTTGCTAAAGCATAATTTTTTGCTTGATGTTCTACCATCTCAGAAAACTGCTAAAAGTGCATTTATGGCCGTTAGTCAAACCTACTTATGGCCCACCACATTTGTAATGAACACTTGCTCTGTACTAATGAAGGCAATGTGACTATCACTGTGCACATTTGAGCTATGGCACTGAGTCTTGAAATGAATGTTCACGGACATGCTACTCAGTTATAGCAACCGGCTGAAGCTAGGGACCCATGTGCAAGAGTGTGTCGCATGGCCGAGGCCATTTACTGTATATTAAAAGAACATAGAAACCTAATTTAAGTTGCCTGTTGCCTGGTTTCATCTTTCAAATTATGCGTTATACATTAGAATACATGGATCACCCGACTGTACTAATCTATGGACGCTAAATAACTTATAATTGAATTTATTCACTCGTAATGTTTGTTTCATCAACAAAACAATGGCGGTGATGCATAGTTTGCTATTACGTCACGTGAGCCACGAAAAAAACTGCATATAAACGCTGATAAATAGTTTTAATTCACTGCAATGCTTAAACCAACCTGCTTGAAAAGCTGGAATGACAAGAAGCAACATATCAGCAGTTATTTTGCCATTTTTTTCATGCCTCTTATAATCTAAAGACCACCTACACGTCACAGCCATCATCCGGTTAATGAAACCGAAACCAAAACAGCGTCAAGAAGTAGTAGTAGTAGTAGTAGTAGTAGACCTTTATTTGGCCATAATTTACAGACCAAGCATGTCGACTGCCTGGGCGACCAGATGTCGCTGCTCTTCTTCCCCTTCAGCACCAAGCCAGTCAAGCCAGGTGGTGATAGATAGAGAAGAGGGGGGGATAGGAACCTAACTGCTGAGCAGCTGGACAATAGAAGAGGCAATGGGCCAGGTCTGCATCGATAGAGGGTCACTTGGGACAGGAAGGGTCCGATCGATAGCAATAGAGAAAGAGGCGGGAGGGGGTGATGACTGCATTCATTTGGATGTGCCAAAGAACGCGAGCCTCCGGCATGGTGAGTGATCGATGAGAGGGAGGGTAAACGCGTTTGTCGTGCGCAGCTCGAGGTAGACCTCCCTTTATGGTGTGGCGCAGGGTGAGTAATCCACTGTACTCTCAGGGCTTGGGCGAGGGGATCAACAGCGCCTGGTAAAGAGTGTCGCGGGCGAGCTGACGGGCCAGCTCATTGCCGTGAATCCCTGAGTGCCCAGGGACCCAGCGGAGGAAAACGATGGAAGGCTGTAGTGCGGAGACCGCTCGTTCGACCTCCTGTTGGAGTGAAGGGGCCAAGGTGCTGTTTTGTATGCGGCAGATGGTGACGTAAGAGTCTGAATAGACTGTACTCTGGGAGGGAGGGAGGGAGGGAGGGAGGGAGGGCAGATGACTGGAAGGCCAATTATAAATTATTTAGCTGTCGTGAGTGAATGTCATGGGTGATCCATGTATACCTAATGCATCATTTTGTGAGAAGAAAACAAACATGTAAAAAGTTTGCTGCCTCTAGTCACAAGGAACGACGGCAGTGCTATGAAAAAATGGACGAACACAAGCGTTGACCAACAGGAACTGTTTATTTGCTTGTGCAATATATACCTTCCAAGAAACAAAAGGCCGTCGTTCCTTCTGGCCATGAACCAACTAGCTCGAATCACCACTGTGCATCAGTTCAGTCTCTAGCCTTTTAACTTGTGTGTGATCATAGTGACAACATGTTTGTGAGAGCACTTAGAACAGACTGGTTGTAGCTGTGATACATCTCTATGACAGTTGAATGTGGTTGTGTTTAGGGTGCCAATTTTATCAGATTTATTTATTAGTTACTTGTATGACTGCTATCGTGTAGCCATGGAATGATTAGGTAGTTAACTTAAAGGGCCCTTGCAGCACTTTCTCTATTGCCAGTTATGCCATCCTGAAAATTTTATTTGTACATTGCCATGACCTGTACAGGAAGAATTGCAGAAATCAGTATGTGCAAACAAATGTTATTTAAATTGTTTAAGTTCAAGATACCAACTGATAGAAAGATTGGAGAAAATCACATTTCATTTCTCATGTGCAAAATTTGACTGCCACCCCCATTACCATTCGTTACACACATACAGCAGGAGCTTGCATGTCATGTTTACCTTACCAGGGCAGCCTGCATCCAATCCCACAGCCATGCTTTCTGACAGCACCATCATTCCGATGCTGAGGTGTACAAGAGCTGCTGTGTGGGCAGGTGCAAACTTCATGTGGCTCTTGAACACTGCCTGTAATCTTATAGGCACAAGAAGGGTTTGGTGCCATTTTCTCCCCCATCTCTTTTTTCGTTTTTTTTTTTTTCTGTTTTTCTGTGCTGTTAGTTCGCTGCTTCCCTCTCTCCGTTATCTTCACATTATCTGTGCTTTGTCCGGCGGTACCTCCAAGAGAGTTCTAAGTAATGTAGCCAACAGTGCTCCTAGTGTTGTTCTAATTCTGTTACGTTTGTTTGAAATGTGCATTTTGATGTTTAGCTTTTTTTCTTTTGTGCATGCGTGTTCCTTGTAGCCATGAACCAACTAGCTCGAATCACCACTGTGCATCAGTTCAGTTCAGTCTCTAGTCTTTTAACTATTTATTTTTTTATTTATGGATACTGCGATCTTCTACACAAGGTCATAGCGGCCAGGGTGAAAACTGAATAAAATACAGGCAAAGATTTCACTGCTTCCATTGGCCTAATTAAGGCACCACCATGTCCCTGGAGTGTTTTCTTCCAGGCTGATTGATGCAAATCGTTTAGTTTAAAAACTGTGCGAAAAAATGAGGAGAAAGGGAAATGTGCATGTGTCTTCTAACCTTTGGCCTCACTTTCTCTCGCAGTTTTGAAGATGAACCATGTGTCACGCTACACGAACAAAAATATAGAAACTGCATGCTTGATTTGCATTGCATTGCAGAGCTCCCTTGAGGCTGTCTTGTGCTGTGTAGTGTTTCGTGTTTTTCATATTTGATTTCCTTCAAATTCAGGGTTCATTTACGGGTGTTTTTTTTTTCTCTGATTCGGTGTTTTTTGGTGTCTAATTTCAATGCTAGAGAGGAATGGGGTGTTTATCAGGGCTTGTGTTGTAAAGCGACTGTATAATTACTGAAGAAAATATAACGTCCCTGACTTTATACGACTTTATTGAACTCATACCAAGCCCTCTACACAAAGAATTAATGCACCAGTGCATGTAAATAACAACTGAGACCCGGTGCTTTCAGTAGCATGAATTTAATGCTTGAACTTGTTGAAAAAAATGGACATGTACTATCGGGGACAAAAGTCTCCAGTACGCCTAAGCTGGAACCAAAGCCAATATCTCTGCTATTAGCCAGTGGCTCATGATCATCTTTGTGGATGTGAAAGCTGGACTAATGTTCTTTAATGCGTTGTAATCAAATGAGGTGGCCGTTGGCAGGCATTGCTCCTATGCGCCTAGATAGCTTTTTGCATGTCTTGGAGACGTGTTCCCGATAGTACACTGTGAGATATCGGTCAGCCGATGTCAACACAGGCCAGAAAACTCACGTTCTGCGTTTGCGCTTGACACGGGGATGGCAAGAAAATGAAAGGAAGCTTTTCACTAGACCAAGCATTCTTTGCTGTGTACTCTCTAGAAGCTGCCAAGGCAAACTTCAGCATATGGAACTTTAAACAGTGAATATTCTAAGAGTTCTTTGAGAGATGGTAGGTCTGCACTGCAGAGCTTATGACAGGCGAAAACAATCCAATGAAGTCTTTTTTTTCTGTTGTCGTAAGTTCCTGCTCCCTGACTGGGTCCACAACTTGGACTTCACGCCACAAGTCATTTCCCGAGAAATAAAACTTGCCAAAATATACCTATTTACAACGGCTTCCCACTTTGAATCTCTCGGAATTGCTTACGGAAGCTGTGCACACATTTCTTTTGGACATCGGAGCTCATCGTGTCTAAGCATATGTCGGTCTTCACGCCAAACGGTTGGCGTTCAGGAAGTCATTGACTCTGCTCAAAACTTTGCGGGGGAGAGCCTGTTCTGGGTACCCCCTTCTTCTCTTCCTTTTTCCAGGAAACTTATGCCCGGCCTATGCTTCATCTCGCAAGTTGTTTGCAGCACTGTGAAAGGTCGTCCAATCAGGGCCAAAGAGGACAACAAATACAGTCGCCGACCGATTTTTCGGACTCAGCGGGACTTAGAAAATGGTCCGAATAACCGAACAGTCTAAACATTTTTCAGCTCCAAAAGAATAATCCTTCTGTGGAAAGTCGGCTTTAAAAATCGCGAACTTCACCACTGCCCACGTTCCGCTTGCAAGCGATAATAGTAGACTTCATCTCAGCCACAGTCATTCTTTCGTCATGTCCACACCACCTCACGTCACGATAGAGTCACTCTATGTCAAGGTACCAGACAGTGCGACGCGGCCGCAGTTAATGCTGCGAACGAATGCATGCGCCGTGCAAAGTAAGAACAGCCTGTTTCCTTGGGCAACGACGCTCACGAAGATCGAGAGAGGGAATCCACGGTAATACCGCGAGCACTTCCCGAGTGCATGACCATGTCTCCCCTCACCTCCCCAGCACAGCGGGCTGCGCCGTCGAAGCTGTGGCGGACGCTGCAGCTGCCCCATTTTCAACGTGATCGCGCGCAACGTGAGGTGTAGCCACCTCAATGGCAACGATGAGTATGTTATTATTTCAGGTGGCAGCAGTGACGAACAAATAGCCAAGCTATCCAAGCCAGCCCATCTGAATGACTCCGTTTAAATTCAAGATGGCGCCTTTCACAGCGGTGGAGAACCGGTTGAGAGCGACAGCAGTGTGCGCTCGCATCTATATTAAGCAACAAAAAAAAAAAAAAATTTCGGTTGAAAAACTATCTCCACAGTATTGTTGGCGACTATTTTAGTCCGAAATATCAGTCATGAGAGCGTACATGTTCCTGTGAGGTGCGTGACGGTTCCTCAGGGATTTCCGAAATATTGCCGAAGTGCGAATTATTGGAGTCCGAATAATCGGTCGGTTGCTGTAGTCCCTCAAATATTTGAGCAGTATTGTGACTATTTTTCAAGCAGTTATTGGAATAATTGCAAAGGTAGTTCAGGATGATGTTTTGAAAGTACAGAAAGCGTTTCATTCACTGGTTAAATTAGCAAAGAAAGTCTGCACAAACACAGCTCTGTGAAGGCCTGCAAAGCGCCGCCATTCGTGATTATGACGTCCGCCTAGTCGGCTGAGTCTCATATGCACAGTGGTTGGACACTTGTGCTCATTCCCTGAAAGTGATGGCTTCACCAGTCGCAGGGTGAAAGGCATGGCAAAACTGTTTTTCTGTGCACGCCGTTCTGATTGGCTAAGCTCGCCGCAGCCATCACAGCATTGCAAACAACTTGTGAGATGGAATATAAATACTTGGGAACCGTCATGCTGATGAATATAAGAGAAGGGAACAGAGCAAGGAATGTGGTTTCAATAGAAAGGAACGACCCCAAGGATAGTTCAGTGTGACTGTGTTCTGGGTCGAGAAAAAAAAAAAAGCAGCGTAGGAGGTTTTTTCCTGTGAAGCTGGTGTTTTTCTTTTTAAGGACAGCTGAAATGCAGGGTTTTTCGGTGTTCACCGGTTCAGAGAAAACAGCCTGGGGGTTATTTTTCAGAGTTTATCGGTGTATTCTGAAAACTTGAAACCCTACTTATGTGATATGCAACAGGCAAAAGCTGTGTGAGAGTGTATTTGTTTGTCTATGAATGAGAAGAGACAAGAGTTCACCTTCATTCTTTGTGGCTCGCATTCAGGGCCTGACACCGTTTTGCCTGAGCTACATATTGACACAAGCCCCACTGCCGGCAACATTTTCCGACTTTTGGGCAATGATATGGGAGCAGCAGACAGAAACAGTGGTGTGCCTCCAAAACAACCTTGAGGTGAGTTTTTCCTCTAGGAGTTCTGTCATTGTTACCTCAATGTGTGCTTTTCTGCAGCTGAAGAGTCACACCTACTGGCCTGTTGAGAAAGGTCAACAAATCAGGCACGGCACTATCACACTTAGCCTGCAGTCCATCAAAGAGAAGCAGTTTTACATTGAGCGCATGATCAACATTGCCAACAGTGATGTGAGTTTGTAACCACTACCGCTCACGTGCTGTGGTTCTGTTTGGTCCCTCATAAACATATGACTTGTTCTTGCAGAATCCAAAGGTGTCTCGAGTTGTTATTCATTTACAGCTCCTAGACTGGCCTCACAGGTATGCAGCTTGCTATGGTGCAGTGTGTGAAGAAGTGAATATAACTGCATGGGTATATAATGTGTATGGCCTCTATTGCTATGCTTGGAAGTGTTTGTTGAAGATTCTGATACAGTCTAAATTCTTAGCTGCACATTGTCTATTACATTCCTGTAGCACTGTAAAAGTAGTGTGAAAATAAGCATTACTGCATGACTTGAGTTCGTATATTTTAGCAATACATTAACCATTGACTGTGTTTTCCAGCGGCAGCCCAGCAAGTCCAGCTCAGTTGCTCAACTTCATCTCTGAAGTCCACAGTTTTCACAAGACGCAAAGAAATCATTCACGCCCCATTGTAGTTCACTGCTTGTGAGTGTTTAAACATTTCCCATTTCTTGATGCGCCCAAGTTTTCGCCTTAAATTATTGACACCTACTAGATGCTAGGCGCATTTCAGTTCTGTGCTGATTTCTTTTCTCTGTCTTCGCTCATCTGGTTCAGTCTGTCTAGGGAGTATTATCCGCTAGCGTCCACCTGAGTGCAGCCATACAGCTGCAGTGAAAGACTAACAGCTTTCGTAGAATCTTTGCAGCTAGAGAAAATTTGCCCCATTTTAGGATGAAGTTTCTTCAGCTCTGAAGAGTCTGAGATAGCTGTTAGCTTTCTTTTGCAAGCTGTATAGCTGTACTCGAGTGGGTGCTAACTGGTAATTACTTCGTGTAAATGTGCTTCTGCATTCTGAAGACATCACAGGTCGAAAACTTTCTTGCACACCTCAACCCAGTCGAGCCTTCTATTCAGTTCACAATGGCCGCTGCCTAAATTTTAATTCTAACCACCTGGCATCCGTCGTCTCCTCTCTCCTGAGGAGAGCAAAGTCAGTCTGCTCCCCGAAGCAGAGAAAAAAAGAAGCCACTGTTTTTGCTGACATACAGATGAATGGCTACACACGTGGCTTTATTCAATGCGTTGGTTGCTGTCAGGCTCGGAGGAAATGGGGACCAGCCAGCAGTGAAACAACAAAACGCGCTCGCGTTGTGCTTCCATACATAAGGGGAACCAGCGAGGCACTTGCACGCATTCTCAGAAAACATGAAATCTACGTTTCTCACAAACCCGTTTCGGCAATCAGCTGCTTCATACCACGACCGAGAGACCGCGTCCAGAGAGAAAAACAACCAGGTGTTGTTTCTAAAATCCCATGCTCCAAATGCCCGGCCTCATACATCGGCGAATCAAAAAATCTTACCAACGAATAAGGCAACATAAGAATGACATCCGGCTAATGAATTCAGAAGCCAACCCCCTCGCCAAACACTGTGAACACGCCAACCATGGAATAGCCTTCGAGGAGGTGAGTGTTTTGGCCGTGCAGCCAAACCTGTTCAAGAGGCGACTTGTCTAGTCATGACACATCCGGCTCACAAAGGCGGCGATGAATAGGACTCCAGGAACGCTCCCCTGTGCATACTTTAGTGGACTGCACCACGTACTAACAAAGGGAGAGTGATGGCAGCCCCCTGCTGCTGCTGGCACACAATTTAGTCACCCCTGAAGAAGGGACCGAGTTGGTCCTGAAACGTTGGGCAAAAATGAAATATTGTTTGGCGTCAGTTTTCTCTCCACTATTGTTTCAAGAACCCAACCAGGCAGACTTCCGTTGAAGATGTTTTTGTTCAAATGATTGAAACCTACTCCACCTTGGGGTATTCCTTTCAAACAAATTGAATCTTCATATTCATTTAGTTGTTTAATGTTATTTGTCATTTGCACACCCTGTCTGCAAATGCTTTCAACCCTCCACTTTGAGCAGGCACTAACTTGAATAAAAGCACAACCTTTAGTTGAACTTAAAAATACTCAAAACTTCATGCTTGTAAACCCTCCTTTTATTTAAACGTTATTGGTGGAACACTTGTTATAAGCGAAACATAGAAATTGGCTGACTATAGTGCTTCTTGGTAATGCGATTTTTTAGTGCAGCTGCTGCGGTACTCAAACCGTAGGTGACCGCATGCGGAAGACAGTGCCAAACAGAGGTGGCCTTGGGTTTCAACTAGGGCAGCACGTACACCGCTCCACCACTGATAAGCCTAGCTTAGGGTGAATGGCCAGCACGTTTACAGCGCACGCCACTCTGGCGCCATCTCTGGCAGGCGACTCATAACTTACCGATGACATCATTGGCGAGCAGACGGCGGAAAGTGCTACTCTGGTGGCGTGGGTTGCCACTGCACAACCTGCCCTCAAGCTACTGCTGTACTCCTCCTTTGCATTCCTCTCTGCGCTCTTTTCACCATCGCTGTCTTTGATCTTCCCTTGCACTCCGCGCTCAGTTATGCCAATGACGGCGAGGCATGCTGCTCAACCTGGAAACGGGCACCTAAGAACTGCACTCTAAAGGGTCACAAAGAGCAGCTTTACACACAAGTTCTCGCAGACTGAACTAGAGCTTAGGGAAACCATCATAGCCATTTCATTCAGTATATTCAAGCATTTCAAAATTATGGGAAGCATCAGCGGTTTCTTGCAGCACTCCGAAACCTGCGATGAGTGCACAGGCAACACTCTGACGCTGCAGAAGGTAGTGTTAGTATAAAATAGGCATATCGGCGTATGGGTAGCGTGCTTTGAAGTGCGCATGTGTTAAATGTTATTTCATATCCTTAACATGTGCTATTTCCCGAGTTTAGCGTGCACGACTCTTGCTTATGTTAGAAGATTGTTTTCAAAATGGCATCGCCCTTCAAAGCAGGACCCTGTCCTCTGATGGAGTACGTCATTGTTGCTGCCGCTTTCACTATGTTTGTTCACTGGCTGTAAATGGGGTGCCGAGATTTCGTCTCATCATGCCTATAACAAACATATGAGCGACAAATTCCCTTAATTTTTTTATTTAGTGTTACAATTCAGCCGCTTGTAGTCCTAAGAGGAGCATAGGTTCGTTGACAAATATGGTTCCTGTTCTAACAACCGCATGGCACCACTAGGCTGAGCTTATCATTTTGTGTGCTTTTGCATACGCTGTACTGAAAGTATGATTGTGACAAATGGCATAACATCCCACTAAATGCTTGTGTTTAGTGCACTTAAAGGGACTATGCAACGAATAAAAAGTCGCTTGTAAATGTTTTCAATACTTAGAGATGATGCTAAGAAGCATTCACACCAATAATGAGTCTTCAGAACTGAGCCGGAAATTTATTATTAACTTTTAAAAACCGTGTTTTTTAAAATTCACGGGCCGATTGGTGTGCTCGTAGTGACCGATTTTGAAACTAAAATCGTGAAAATAGACGTCACTGTACCCATGACGTCATCAGGCCACCACACGCTGTCATTTGCTGGAGCCACGGCAGCCACGCCGTCACGGGCACACTTCCGGTGCCCATGAAAATCGTCTGCTCGTGCCGCCGCGCGACCCTCTCGGTCAAGAGCGAGCGAGGGCATTGCCTTCGCACATATGGTTTCAATTTTCCTCTGCCGCCTCCTTCTGTCGGGAGTTCCAGAGCCACTCGCACGGCTCTTCGTGCGCACGCAAAGGGCTCGATGCCCGTCACGGCCGTAAGAGTGAGCAATCGCACCTTGAGGTCCGGGTCCATTACTGCTAACTACAACAAACGACAAGCAAAGAAACCCGACGTGCGCCGCAATCACGCCGCCGATGCTGCTGCTGGGGTGCTAGGAGCGACAACTGGAAGTTGCAAAAGGGACGTCAGCAAATGACGTATTCATGGGCGGGGCCCAGTCCCAGAGCTGTTTTCTTTATTTTTTTCTGGTGCTCCGCGTGTGCGAGTTGAGGGGGAGAGGAGGAGCGTAATTTTTAATCGTCTATATCTTCGCTGTTATTGATGCTAGCTCAAAAATTCTTGCGTTGGGCTGATGAGTGATCGAATGCCTATCTCTCGTCTGCTTTACGTAATCTCAATTAATTTATTGCATAGTCCCTTTAAGCATGCACAGGCTCATGGTACATAGACAGTGTTGATTTGTACTCTTATCTGTGGAGGCCGCGAGGAGACTATGCACAGACGAGTCGCAGAGGAACACTGAATAATTTTAATCAAACATTCTCAGTACTTTTGAAGTGAAAGTTTGCAAAGGTTTGTAGACCTCAGTGGCAACAGGAACAAAACTCTTCATATGCCTGTGGTGCTTTTGTGTTGCAATTCATTCATTTAAGTTGACAAATTGGTGGCTTTAATCAGTGCATCCTTTTTGGGCACCTGACAGAGCTTTGTTGCAGAAATTTTATTGCACTGTGCTGCAAGGTTTTCACTTAAGCAATAGAAAGAATTTCAGTATTCAGAAGGTTTGAGATCACATAGATGGTGTGTGTATCTATAGAGACTATTTCAACTTTTAAAGGTAGTACTATTCACTATTTATCGGCCATTTGTCCTGGTGGTGACTGCAGGGGCGGTGTTGGGCGGAGCGGAGTGTTCTGCCTTGTGTCAGCAGCCATGAAGGAAATAGCTGCTGGCAATGGCCTCCTGGACATTCTCAGCACTGCTATCAAATTGGCCCAGAGTCGCAAGCTTTGTATCCAGGAAAAAGAACAGTTCAAGTTCTGCCATGACATTGTCCTGTACCATGCACAAGACCTGCTAATAAAAAGTAAGTGTAACCAGACAAAAGAGAGTGTACCAACCTTTTATGTTCTAGTAAAATGTGCTCTCTTGCTTGTCACATGTCTTTTGGTGGCTGTCGCCCGTGGGAATTAGTGCATGCACTTTAAATATGAACCTTCTCATTGAACCTCTTCAGATGCTAGTTTTCTGTTACAGGTTTAGTTTTATTGTATTTCTGCTGCCTATTTTAGTGGATGCCATTTCTTTGCACTTCCTCTGAGGTTTTGCTATTATGATTGCTGCACGTAG
Organism: Amblyomma americanum; assembly: GCF_052857255.1. Classification (NCBI taxonomy): domain Eukaryota; kingdom Metazoa; phylum Arthropoda; class Arachnida; order Ixodida; family Ixodidae; genus Amblyomma; species Amblyomma americanum. Next base: position 23,242,177 of record NC_135497.1, on the reverse strand, counting down.
AATGTTGCCGGCCGCGGCAGTTGCTGTCTAATATCTTAAGCACCCGAGCTGCAGCCAGCAGAGGTGAAAGGGGGAGGATAGCGAGGAGAAGTATAGAAGGGAGCGATAGCAAGAAAGGACGGGAAGGCAGCGCGTGCAGATTATATTTTTTGGCAAATGGCGTTTTATGGCATATGGCTAGTGCCAGTCGGGCTACTATATTTGCGTAGCCAACAACCTTGTGTGGTTCTGGTTCTCAGCAAGAATTCTACTGTGTGCAGGAGGCATCCTAACTAGTACACCAAGCTTTGGGACAAAGGCACACACAGGCACACCTTCACATGTGCGCCACCCTTCAGAAGACTTTATGCTGCGCTCTGGCTCAACTGGTCAGAGAGCAAGCACTGTACCTGATGCACCTGCACCTACAGCTGCAGCTCCTACTACAGCTTCCGACACCTCGGAGCAAGTCACCTCCACTGAGCCAGGATCTACAGAGCCGCCAGTAGCCGCTGAAACGGAACTCTCAACATCTGAAACTCCAAAAGAAATCAGCAACAACCATGCTGCAGAGCAGGTCACATCTGGGATCACTGATGAGCTTCCCTCCACTGCTTCAGCTATGGATGTGGTTCCACCAGCTCCTGAAGGGAAGGACAGTGGGGCGACTGCGGTGGCTGATCTCTTGGATCCTGCAACTTTTACCTTGGACCCTGGCCATGGCACACCAGCCAAACAAAAGATCACACGTGAAAGTTTTATGAATGCCCAGGGTACCCTGTCCCAGAGTAAGCCAGACCCAAAGGATCCCCTCAGCCAGCTGGATCCTCTGTGGTCACTCAAGAAGGGGAAGGAGTAAACACTCAGCTCCTCTCGAGAGATAGCAAGGTCTGCCGTGCAGTCCTTGCCCTCTTATGTGTAGTGGTCCATACCTTTCTTCCTTTTTTGTTGAACAGTGAGGACGAGGCTGCTTAGGTCATTTGGTTCCATTTTGTGCAGGCCGCAAATTGCGTGGCTGTTTCGTTTGGATGTTGTTTCTGCGTGTCGTTTTTATTAGTATTTGCATGAATGAGCATTTCAGCTGTGTTGAGTGAAGTCATAAATGCATTGTTGCAGAGGTTGAACTGACACTCGTTCTTGGGAGTATGGAAGTGAGTTGTCTTTCCGGACCAAACTGTAGCCAATTTTGTGTCCTTTTAATTATGAACTTGTATATTTAAATAAAACACCTTGTAAGTGTTGACTTATTCATGTTATGTTAATGTGCCTTTTGTAACAGTGAATGCAAAAATAAGCATTCCAAACAAAAACTACATGCTGGTGTGTCAATCATGCTTCATAGCCATTCAAGTGAAGGGGATAAAAAATGGGGGCTGGCAAGGTAATCAGCCGAGTCTTAGGCTTTGTTGTACTTGAGTAGTCTTGGGTATCCAGTGTTTCAAAGCATGCTCTTCACAGTGGTTGGCCAATTTCACTTTTTGTTGCTGCATCTCTGTGCAATAAACATGCATCAGTATTATATATGTATATACACCCAAGTGATAAGAAAAGAGGCCGTGGGCATTTTTTGCAGACTTCTTGATGAGCTACCCTGAACCCCAATGAGCCGCCAAAAATTCAGCATCGATTAGATGGAATGAGTTTCCTGTAGCAGTTATGTTTCAGCGACTTTCAACTTGTACTGAAACATGCAGTTCGACACGGTGAGATGTGCTAGGTGCCAGTGCCCATCTTGTTACGCCGCTGCGGTGGCTCAGTGGCTATGTTGCTCAGCTGCTGGCCCAAAAGACACAGGTTCGATCCCAGCCATGGCGGTCGAATTTTGATGGAGGCGAAATGCTAGAGGCCAATGTACTGTGCGATGTCAATGCATGTTAAAGAACCCCAGGTGGTCGTAATTATCCGGAGTCCTCCATTATGGCGTCCCTCATAGCCCAAGTCGCTTTGGGATGTTAAACCCCATAAACCATAACCATCTTGTTTCCGTGACAGAAAATGAGGGTTGCACTTTGTGGTTGGCTGTTCTTTTAGGCCATATGATGACCACAAGATGTGAAGGCACAGCTTTCTGGAGGTTGTCCAAGGCATCATCCTAATAATCATGCTAAGCTGCTCTGAGCAAAAAATATTCTCAAGGTGTAATACATAATCATCAATGGAATGGGGAACATGGTAAATCGACAGAATTTCAAATTAGTACATTTGAAACATTTCTTTGCAGCTTGAGGATATATTCATTTTGGGCACTCTAATTGGTAAGCATGCGATTTTGTTCTACATCAGGTATACTGAGAGGCTCAGGGTTCATGCTGGTTTTAAGATTTTTTGAAATTAAAGCCTTTCAAGGGCTTCCAAGGCCTTGGCAATATTATTTCAAAGACTAACAAACACATTGGCTTTTGAAAGCAACATTTTGTATGCATCGTAAATGTAACCCTCATTGCAGAAGGCAATGAAAACATACAAGCTTTGTTGCTTTTTAGTTTTGGCTTGCACAAAAGGTTGGCTTCCTTTCTTTCTAATGTCTTGTGCCGTTTCTTTATAGGCACACTGAGGACAACTCTGTCCAATTGCTTTCAGCAAAAATAGATTTTGCGGCTCAATCTGACTACGTTCACATTTGTCCAGAAGCAGAATACGCATTTATTGCTAAGAAAATTGCGTTTTAAATTTTTGCCACCACTCGATTCAAACTGGTGACACCTACATCAAAGGACTCTGTGATGTCCTGAAAGTGTAGCCTAGCCTCCGGGATCCATGCCCAAAAATTGACACACCACATCTTGCTCATGGAATTCGCCAGTGGTGGCAACACCTGTATTTAATTTTTTGCCCTTTTCTCTTCATCGTCGGAATGTGGTAATCTGTCGATACAGGCCAACTTTAGCAGCCTTCCTCTGGCAGCTTGATTTTGTGAAGTCATCAGTAGCTTCTGCGTCCTCATCATAAGCATCTGCTGAGGCACCAAGTTTGTCCACAATTCTCTAAGATGGGCTTGATTTTCAGCAGTTCACAATCATCAGCCCAGCAGAGGCGAATTTCGACAGAACTCCAAAGTAGCGGTAGCATCAGGCTGAGTAGCTATACTCGTTCCTCTGATCCCATTTGAACAGTTAAAGTAGCTGAGACAAAAGCAACAGTAGCGAAACATACATGTTCCAGGAGATGTGTATAAAAGGTTTGTTGAAGTGTCTCACAAACAGCTAAAAATCTCGAGCTACAGTGACGTCACTGCACACGACTATTCCCAGTGTTGAGTCACATGGTGAATTCATTCATGGTGGCATAGATTCCATGCCCTGCTCCAAAACCACCAGTGGAATTCTGCATAAGATAAGTTATTTTTTTTTTGTCAAAGAAACATATAGTGGGCAAAAATGTTCTTTTATGGTTGCCCCCTTTAGTACATGTGAAATCCAAGGTTTTCAAGGGCCCGCAGACATTTCAGGCCTCTCGAAAACCCTTGCAAACAGCTTTTTTATATTCAAGAGCTTTTTACGACCTGCATGGACTCTGGGGCTACATGTGCATCTTGCTTGAACTAAATGTCTGCAATAAAACAAAATGGAGGGCAAATGGCACCACTGCTGCAGGTCAATATATTTTTATTCTCAAATATTTAAACATCAAACCTTTATTGATTGGCTTCTTGCTGATGTATAAATTAGGAAGTTGCATAGAAAGAGTGAAAATGCTTGTTTACACCAGCTGGCAACAACCATTTAGTGCACTCGCAAGTACCATGTAAGAAAATTATTCGTATTTTGCAATGGCATCCAGTCTCAAGGACGTAAACAGTTTGCAGCATGTCTTTAGTCAATGACGTACATAAAACTGTCTGGCAAGGTGTGCCAGGAGTCAAAGCCTCTGGTATTTCTATTGCAGTGTATGTTTCAAACCACTACAAACACAGTGCATACGTGCTTATTACTGTGCGATGCCTGGGTTTTGGTCAGGAAACTTGCATGCGACACTATGAAAGAGCTACATATGCCATGCAGAGCAAGAACATAGCACTGGTTAGCACCACAGGAAGGAGCCCCGAGAATATGGCACTAGATGTGGCTAATTGGCTGCTCTGGATCGAGAGAAACTTGAGAAGCATTTGTTTGAATAATGTTTAGAATGCACCACACTGCATCCGCCAGGCGTGCATTTTTCTGCTCTCCGATTTGTGTGTGCAGACACTGACCAAATTTTCTCCATGTGGAAGGGTCTTCGCTGCCGCTGGGATGGCTAGGGCACTCGGCTACCGAGCTGGAGTACTTGGTTTCGAACCCGACCGCGGCGGCTGCATTTCGCGAAAGGCGATGTCCTGTGTGATGTTGGTGCACGTTAAAGATCCTGAGGTGCTCGAAATTACTCCAGAGCCCTCACAACAGCACTTCTTTCTCTCCTTTCCCTCACAGCACAGTTGAAGTGTCCACAAAGAAGGAAGCCAGTTACTGCTACATTTCTTTTCCTCAAAACCACTAATTGGAAGGCTGTGATGGGGTGGCAGCTTACTGTCCTCCATGTGCGAGTGTGGTGCCTCTTATAGTGCCCAGTTCTGTCCCTTTATATTGAACTTGGAAAGAACTTGTTTAATGACATGTAGAAAGCCATCAAAAGATCCTGATGGAATTTTTCTAGTTATCTAGGCATTTTTGGTCATAAAGTGGTTGAAAAAACTTTTATTGGAGATCTCCCAAAATTCTCTGAAAGTTCTAGATTCCTGGGAACAGATGGCAATTAGCATGAAATCATTACTTAGGCAAAATAAATACCACCACAAGTAGCATGTACCTATGTTTGCACAGAGCTGTTTATTTACAACAATGTAACATTTAGCTCTGGCTTCCAGTAGATAACCTGCAGAGCAGGTAGACCACATTCTAGACCTGGAAAAGCTGGATCTGAAATGCCCTGGGAGGTGGAATGTCTAGCATTGTTGCTGCCAGCGATCTATTTGAAGACCAGCTGAACAAATATACTGAAAATGGCACATAATTGGCAGCATCATGCATTTTCTACAGTACGACTGGAAAAGTTAACAGTGCTGTGAAAGAACATGTATAAAAATGGTGTGAGGCTAGGGAACAGGTGCTGAGGGTGGTGCACCAGGCAATTCCAGCAGTCCAGAGATGATGCTGAACTGGTGAAGCATACAAGCACTACAGCCATGAGAAAACCACCACCTTTCATATTAACAGCATTTGAATCGGTTTGCATGGTGACTATAGTGATTATATTTGTTGTGCGACATCATACGTAACTAGTGCAGAAAGCTCACATGCAGCATGGCTGATGTGAAGCCATCAATAAAGTGATGACTGAGCAAATGCAGTAAAGACATATCAGGTGCAGTCAAGAATGAGGCTGTTTAATTCATTCGGTAACAGCAGTTTTCAACAAGTGCGAAATACAAAACACAGACTGTGACCAATGGAATATGTACAAGCCAAGGAATGAATGCTGCGTAAGTACCTTTCTCCTTTGCAAGTCGGTTAAAAAGTATCCGAGGAGCTTGCAATACTGCATTTATTTTCCCTCTCAAAAGAACACCGTAGTATAATAGCTATGGCACACCTGGATATGAAAGTGCAGTGAGGACCTGCTACATTTCCAGGGATACTCCAACAGCAACAGCAAAGTCTTGCATAGAAATTTTTCACTGTTTTATTAGCCGCAATACAAGCTGCAGTGTGCTGTCCAACGGGAATGAACTGAAGAAGGTACCTGTTAAGTGAGCTGCTTTACAGATTTGATGTGCACTGTAACCATGAGACCATGATCTAATGAGCAGCACAAACAGAATGGCAACGTTTTCGGATTACTTTTAGATGCCACGTGGAAAGGGGAAAGCAATAATATTGCACAGCCTCAAAAATAAAAGGTGCAGCGAATGTCCTTGTAAGCTGGGTGCTTGGTGCTAGACTGACGGTGGTTTAAAAAAAAAAATGATGCACCACTGTGTCCCTTCTTGTGCAGAGCAGATGACATAACGTGGGTTCTTCACACACCACCACCATTCTCATCAAAGTCAACGGCTTACATACAATGCACACAAACCGGGTTCTACGCTTACAAGCGTGCTTCTTCCGCAGCCGCACACATCCCTCACCGAAGAAGTCCAAACAAAGCCAGATGGGCATCCAATGACAAGACAGCTGTCAGAGGCTGAATGTCACTTCCACACAGTTTGCCACAAGGGGATAGCGAAGGGATCCTTTGCAAACTCGTTGATGCCGGGGTCGAGTTGAGGCACTGCTACGTGCTGGCAGGTGGATAGCTGTCTTGGAATGCTGGCGTGAAGGCTTGCTGGATACACGAGGAGGGCTGTCCAGAGTGCATTCGATGGAAGCTTGGCCATCTTGGTCAGTGGACGAGCTGAGAAAAGGAGGCACAACACAAGGCAGAACGGCACTGGTATTGGACTGAGCAGGAACAAAGCTGATGCGCTGGGAGCCAAGGCTTGTGCACAACAGCAGCTGATGGCTTGTGTGGGCAACCTTGTGCACAAGTGCTGCTGAACCAAAGAGTGTCAGTGCTGCAGCAACATAGGCAATGGCAGATACGGCTATCACCTGCAAAGGGAGAAAAGCAGTACGGTGTTTACCAAACCTTGAGCTCTGCAACAACACAACACAAAGTGCTGACTGCATGTGCTCCTGAAGGTGCCCATTTCCTTTATAGAATTTATTTTAGCATTTTTGTGCTATAATAGAGGGTGATCTTAAACCGAAAGCACCATCAGATTAATGAAGTCCTACTAGGCTGAATTCAAGTATGAACACTGGCATACATTACTCCTCGAGTGTATAGCACAACACAGATATGTAATGGGCTGATGAGGCTAGAAGTTTTACCTCTGGGCCAAGCTACATGGCGTTACCACACTCCAAACCTCTTGACAGTGACGGGAACAAACTGCACTCACGTCTCCAGAGTTTAGGAGTATAGGAGTGTTACAAGAGCCCCAATGCATGACCCAGTAAAAGACCCGGTAACCTTTACAGGGGTCTACACTACAAATGAGCCTTTATGCAGCAACACTAATCACACTAGTTACTAATTTTAGCTGAATGTGAACAGGCAGGACTGTTCTGTTCATACATGGTGCAAAGTCTGGTTCTGGTCCAAGAGAAAAGCGGAAATGTTTCCTCTGACATTTGAAAGCAGTCGCGAAAGAACACTACCTGGGAATGATTACAAGAAACCTAAAATTAGGAAGAGTCTTCAGCAGTGCCAAACAGCGTCCAAGTTACAGTGCAAAGCAAACCCGTCACAAGCTATCTAATGTGGTTGACTAGTTAACACAGCCTTAGGACAAAACCTGCACTATCACCTGTAAGAATATAGAGGGAAGTGAATGAGATGTGACCCTTATTCTAATATGCTTAGATAAGCCATGCCTTACAACAGCTAACCAGTCCAGAGATTTACTTTACATGCCACCTTCACAAAATTTTGGCTAGGTACGAAGATACCGACAAATTTAAAGAATTTAAAGAAAGTGGTGAACCCACCTTGATCACACCGTCGTAGACTAGTAGCCAGCAGCGCTCAAGTACAGCACCTTTGCCCAGCACGCACACGTCAGTGTAAGTGGTCCAACCTCGCTTTGTGGACTCTAAGTATGCAATCCTGAAAAGGAAAATTCGCTCTAAATTTAAACAGCCCGCCTTCTATGAAACCTGAGCTGCAAAACATTTTTCCAGCTGCTGATCAGAAATTTTAAGTAGAGCTATTTCCTCACCTGGTTTCCAAGCTGTCCAGCACATGTGCAAAAGCTTTGGGTTTCACATATAAGTTCCAGTCCTGGAAACCAAAGGTACTAGTTATCAGCAGTTACGCTTGCTTTGAAATCCCATCCATTCAGAAATAAAAAGACTACAGTTCAGAGAACATTCATGGCAAAAGCAAGCCACTTTACAGACATATATGCATACAAAGAGAGAATGAAAGCAAAGACATCAGATGTATTTACCATTTGAAAAGTAAAAGAACAGACAGGCAAATTATAGTTCTGTGATCAGCAACTAGTATTACTGACCATGGAGAAAAAAAGACAAAAACCTGCTGCAATAAGGTGAATCAAATGAGACCAAGGGCACTGACTCTCTGTTCACTTCCAACGACTTGACAGACGTTAGAAGCAAAATCCTTGGTACCTTAACTCATATGCATAGGTACATACAAGCATGGAACCATATAATTAGCCCACACCCTCTCTAAAGCACCATGCAGCAGTGATTTCTGCAGCCAGTCACAGGACTAAACTGCAAAAACCACCATCACCACATGATATATATACATGGCTAAAAACCTTGCATGTAGTTGAGCACAACAGCTTGCATTTGTTCACAACAACAGACTGATTGGCGAGCAACATGCAGCACATGTATTCACAATACTATTGCTCAGGTGGAGCAATGAGGAAAGCAATATTTGCACTCTGAAGACATTCACTAACCATACACTACAACTACTACAGATAGCTCCCAGAGGCCACATTATGCACACAGCACAGAAGTCTCATGTTGTCATAGATTATAACACGTTCTGCTCCTAACTGCAGCACACGATTGCACACACCACCACCGCTGGCAATAATACCACTACAGTTTATCTTCACTTCAACTATGGCCACACTCTGCTGCACTGCTTACAAGTAACCTACTCAGTGACTACTTGAGCAAGCAAATGCACTAATGCTTACACACACACCCACACACGAAAGAAAAGCATGCTGTGATTCAGCAGAGCTGGTAAGTTGCTTGTACGTACGAGTGCATCCAGAAATTCTCGCTCCAAGACATTCAGGTCCTTCAGCTCCACATTTGCCGATGCAGCCCATTCATTGTTGAAGACCTCATCTTCTTCACCATCATCGTACAGGAATTTTGAAGCCACCATCTGCAGTTTTACCAATAAGTTGTCACCAAGTCAGAAAGGGGACTCCACGTGGCTAGTGCTAAGGTCTCTGAAATCATGCCTCATTGTTTTCAACAAGTTTAAAGAGAAAATAACCCTGTTAGTCTAATATGCCGTGCAAAGAAAAAGGTAGAATAGTGAAAAATTAGTTCCAAGTCTGAAATGCCACTTGCACCGCAAGTATAAAACCTTTGATATTCTGTCTGTCTGGAAGAAGTACTGAACAAGCATGCATCTGCTATTAACACATATGATAAACTTCTGAGCCAATTAACAAACCATTGCAAGATGTGCATCAACAAAACATGCAGCTGATTCACTGAATGGGGACTGACTTGTAAAAATATTTCTATGATGAACTGTAGCAGATCCTCAAATGAATAGTCGCAGACACATGCAAAAAACTCAAGCATCCAATTGTCGCAGGATACTAGAAAAAGGAACAAATAAATGCCCTAATCTAAACCTGACTCACCATAGACACCAGGAACAGATCACAGGAGGAAACGGAAGTTATGTACTGTGGGCTCTTGTGTCGAAGCTGGTCCAAGTAAACCATAGCCAGCATCATGGAGCATGGAGTGATACAGGCCCTCCTAGAATAGTGAACCACACGTCACTGTTGTGGGGGGCATGTAAAAAGTTCCTCACAAGTTGGTCACACAAAAGATAACAGCATTTTTCCACCAGAATGTCCCCTCCCACATTCATTAAGTTAGGACAGTAAACACCTTCTTGCCAACTATGCAAAGAGTCAAAATTAAGTACAGTTCTGCTGCTTTGGTTTTTGCAGAAGGGAACAAACATGTTTTGCAATCAACAGATCAACTTGAACCAAACTGAAATACAAATGACAGAAAATCTTCTAGCTGACTGAAACAACTATAGCCAAGCCTTGTTAATAAAAGAGACCTGACAATATTCCATATAAACCTTTTCCTCAGAAGTGACTAACATGAACATGTGTAGGTGGCTTGCACATGAAGTCATGGGCACCATAGCAGGGCTCAATGCATAGCTTTCAAGGTGTAGGACAGAGCAGGTAGCAAAAAGCAGATTATACAAATGCGTAGCTTTTCACTGTGCTGCTGGCACCCAAACGACCATTGCAAGCCACCAGTATAAAGCATCTTCCTTGCAATGCCAGTCTCGTGCTCCTCTCAGCCATATGGCAAAGACTGTGTGTAGACACTTGGCAATGTCCCCAATGACTAGCTGATGTTTCCAGGTGACCAAATTTGCCACATACCAAGGAAACAAATTGTAGTCCATGTAAAGACTACTTTCAATTCAGCAATAAAATGGCTTTTAGTCAACTACCCAAATTTGAAAACTTCAATTCTTTAATTACCACTCAAACTTTAGACTGCATTACAGCAAAAGGGACAAACATCAAAAGCACCTTTTCAAATGTCTCCTGAATAAATGCATTTATAACACACGAAACTAATACCAGAGTTCTGCAATGCATTGAAGGAGTCTGATAATACTTAAGCCTTTTGTAACCTGGCTCACAAGCCCAGTTCCAAACCGGTGGCAATGGTAGCAAATCCACTGCAGTCATTCAAACTCATTTGGTCTTTAGAGTTGAGGTTGGGAAAGGAGGCCTGTTTCTATAACACAGAACACTTTCAAAGCTAACTTTTGATCTATAATTCAATCCTGAGCAAAGTCGCTGAGATGATGGGCCTAGGTAAACGAATGCAGAGCACTTGCACGGCCGCTCAATGGCAACGCACTTGTGCGTTGCCATTGAGCGGGGTTGGAACTTGCATTGCTTCAATTGTGGCCAGAGGCTACAACAACATGTTTCCATTAATTTCATTCTGTTTTTCAACACTAACTCTTATAAATTTTAATTCACAAATGTTGTACAGTACATACAACTAAGTCAATGAATGGATGTAAGCAAGAAAAGTGTAGTTTATATTTTACGGGGTTTAACGTCCCAAAGCGACTCTGGCTATGAGGGACGCCGTAGTGGAGGGCTCCATGTGATTTCGACCATGATGCACTAGCATTTTAATGTGCACTGGCATTGCACAGTACACGGGTCTCTAGCATTCGGCCTCGACTGAAATGCGACTGCCGCGGCCAGGACTGAGCCCGCGTTTTTCGCGTCAGCAGCCAAGCATCATAACTACTGAGCCACCACGGCAGCTAGAAATGTTTAATATGGTGCCAAACCATGGTGCTATCCACTATCAAGACAAAAAAAGGGCACATATAACTTGTGTGAGCCATGCGAGCTAACATGGCAACATGTTGCACAACAGTGGAGTTGAGCTGTGCAATGCAGACAAGTTAACACAGGTAACATGCAGCTATATTAGTAATTACATATTTACAGCTGCATATCAGTTGTTAATAAAGTTGAGGTTAACTGGAGGAGTCATACAACTACCAACAAGACATTTTGCAAGACATAATGAATGAGAATCCATGACATCATACCTTGACACCGATGCTGCATAATGCATGTCGAGAACTTTAAGCCCATCATTTGGCAGGACCTTAGAGAACATTTCAACAGAGATTCCTGAAATATGCAAAAGCAATGTTATTTTGCATGGTCCCAGCTTAATTCAGTCACAAAGTACAAGTAAAGATAAATTAATGGCCATGGCAAGTGAGTTAGATGAACTGAGTCTTCCTCAAAAGAACATGACAAAAGGAAGTTCAATATATATAATAGGGACTTTTAGAATAGGGGGACCCTATTGGTTAGGGGGATAAGGGAATAGCAGGGCACCAGTGAGCATGCGCAGAACAATAACCCAAGGGGCGTTATTCACAACTTTCATGGGCTACAGGGGTGTCACTGGAAATCCAATATGGCTGCCCAACAGATGATCTGGCAGGTGCATTAGCTTTGTGTGGTGCTGGACTATGTTCCCTGAAGCTACGTTAAAATATTCATGTGGGTGTGCTGCCTTAGGCGAATAAGTTCTCAATGTAAGCCATGCTGTGTGGTCAGGTGCAGAGACTTGCACGGTGTTATCAGCCATTAATCACTGGCTGATAATACCGTGTGTGTCTGTAAGCAGGCATCGCGGGTGTGATAGAAACCACAATGCAGGTGTGGCTGGTCTGGTATTTCGGCGGCTGACGACACGAAGCGCCAGGTGCAACACATACCAAGGCAGCTCTAATCGCACCACAAAGGGTGGCAGAGGAACACTTGACACATGCGCGGAGAGCAAACACTGATACCATGAAAATTTTCAACTTTTATTATCTGATTCACCAGTACTCACGGACTTCAACATTTCAAGATGTCACAGTGTGCATTCATGCACGTAGTACAAATATGCTAAGCTCGCACACAGTGTGGCCCCGTTTTCCACCTCACTTAAGGCGGCATGCAGGTCTTAAACCTATTTTTTTAATTTATGGTTAGATTCTTATCAAACTCACTCTGTAAGTGTGTTAAAATCTAGAGTCCAAATATGCAATTAGAGTGTGAACAGAACAATTTGAATTTTAGCTATAAGCAGTTCTGCGATTTTAATTGAGCTTTTCGCTACAGGGCATTAGCCAGAAAAAGTTTCCAATTAGTTGCAATATTTATGGAACTGAATGACCCATGATGAACTTTGTGTGGTGACATTGTTATTATGCTTGCCTTAGTGAAAATACAATGGTAAAATATCTATGAATAGAACATACAAAACGGGTTGGCTGGTAATTTAGGAATGCACCTAATTAAATTTAATGCATAATGTAAAAGCAAGTCAAAATAGCATCACCACAAAGCTCGACTCTTCCTGAATAAATCGATGCCAAGCTCATTTCAATCACTCCAGGCAAGCCAAAGAAAATGCCCGTAAGGCAGAGACTGTAATTGTAAAATCATGGATAGAGATAAAGAGGTTTGAAGTCTGTTATGGAGCCACAAGGAATGGAGTCGTGGGAAATGCCTCTAGCTTTGGCTGCGCTGATGTGATGCCATCTTAAATGGTGTCAAATGAAAGGGGGTGAAATGAGCTTTCAAACGGTAGCAAACTAGTGGTGATCGGAAAGCAGTTTCGGAATTGCAATCACGCGAAGTGGAACATCATTTCAAATCTCGCGCTTCATTTTTAAGCCATGCGGTGCTCTAAGTATTCACACTCTGTTATCGTTTTGAGCATGAATATTTTGCAGAGATAAAGTTTGAAGTATATTAAGTGCAAAAAACTTTTTCCAAAAATCCACTTTTCCTTAATTCTTTTTGTAGTCTGAAGACTCTCATCACCCCTTGAGAACATACTCCATTGCATCTCAGTCTGCGCGCAACAACAAAGCAAGAGTACAAAGTAACGACAACGATCTGCAGTGCACATTTCAGTGCTGCTGATTTCTTTTAGAGAATCACCAATAAGCAACGAATTTGACTGATGTAAATCGTGAAGAAGCCCTGATAGAAATATTTTTCAGCATAGATTGCTTGACAAGTGATGCAGCTCCAGCTTTAAAAAGAAGCCGTAGCTACTACTTCTTTGGTGCCACAAATGGTGCTAGGTGCTAATGCAGGCTGCAGATGTAGCTTCACGCTTCTGTGAAGTTCAGTACATGCTCAAAATCCCCAGGTGGTCGAAATTATTCTGAAGCCCTCCACTACGGCACCTCTCTCTTCCTTTCTTCTTTCACTCCCTCCTTTATCCTTTCCCTTACTGCGCAGTTCAGGTGTCCAACGATATATGAGACAGATACTGTGCCATTTCCTTCCCCAAAAACCAATTTTAAATTTTTTCTGGCCACTGCTGATTGCGAGCATTGCATACATTTAGTGCCCTTCGTTTTTGGGTTTATTTTCCCATAATTTGGGAGGTAAAAATCTGGCAATATTTGAATAGGGTTATTCAACAAAAACTTCCATAATTCAGGTTTTCTCTAGTCCTTTTTTTGCAGCAAAAGACAGTTTACTAGAAGTGCTCGTTGTGTGGGTTACGAAATTCCAATTTTTGCTCAATATTTCATAAGTTAATGGAAGTGACAGGTTGTGCAGTAAAAAATGTTCATCAAATTAATTTTTCTCATCTATTACAATAAATTCGTCGAGTAAACTGTCAATTTCTCTTACGTAGCACTTCGTGTGCTGCAAGACTTGTACACCGCAAAAAAACAGTCACTGAACACCACACAGGCTATTTTAAATGGGCAGGAGCCCTGGAGCAGGACGACGTTAGCGTGGACAGCACTTGATACATGATGCCGAAGAGATGCCTGGTCAGTACCACTGTTTTGGTGTCTCGCTTCTAAAACGGTGCCTTTGAAAATATCCTCAAATTAAGTAACGTCATGAATAACAAGCACAGAAGAGATTTAAGATCATCAGCTGGACGAACACTCCCCTGGAATAAGCACAGAATATCCACAATTTTCGTAAGGTGTCTTCCGCTTTGTTCAGGAAAACGTTATCTTCTCTATGCCTTTTCATATATATGTACACCTTAAGGAGCCCCCCATTCCCTTGCGTTTGTCTAGAAAGGGCATTTTCTAGGAGAAATTTGGTTTAACCCAATTGCTAAAAATGTGCTCAGTGTGCAAAAATTTGGGTAATATCAGGTTTTACCAAAGAAATAAAAGACCCTACATACACTGAATCACGCGGGAAAAAGCAGCTTTTAATTTCCCAAAAAGTACCTGAACCATGAAGTGGTAGCTGCTCAGAAATGTACCCCTCAAGGGGGTTCCCAATTTATGTCAGTCAAGATGACTTTTCGCAACAGAAATGCGCACTGTAAACCGTCATAGTCTCGGTCACAGGCTTTCTAATGCGAACGTTGATTACGCAGAATATTTAAAGCAGCACAGAAAATGAGACCAACGAAGAAACACAGAACAGCTACAGCGCTATAGTAGAATACAAGTTTAAAAAACTGCAGTTGTTAACACTGGGCCACAGTCCGCGGTGTACTGTATTACTCGGAAGAGCCTGTCACAAAGGTAAACGAAATCAGCTTTTTAATGTTTGACTTTATTAAACAAGCCAGGTACCAAATTCTAGAGCTTATAACTTTTTTTTTCTCTCGTGATTAGCTTCTTGTTTAGCTGACAAGAGAAGTTTTAACAACAGATTACTTTGTCGTGGAGGAATTCTGTGCGCCGGTCCTAAATGTGGGTGAAGCTGCACTGCAGACTTCAGTTGTATCCGACTATAGTACGGCCGTTTGTGTGTTGCTTCTTCATCTTTGCTTTATCATGCTGCTTTATCTTTTCATGGTGAATTACCGAGATTTTAATTAACTTGATTATCCACTCTTTCCTGAGCTTAGAACATTGCGGGAACATGTGCAGATTTATCTCGCCTTTGACACGCACATTTCGAGAACTGTGGTAGATAGAGCATGGGATTGCTTTTATGTTTTCTGCCCCTATTGTGTGCTTAACAAGTGCACATTGCCATTATTCTAGCCTTTTGTTATAGCTGTTTGAAAAACGCAACCCAAACCGCGATTATTAACTAAAAGCTCTGGTGGTCTGCACGAAATATACCGAAGTTGGGCGGGAGACGCCGCATCAAGCCGGGCTGCCGGTATCATCTCAAGGGCGTACCGGAGGCGGCGGTACGTGAAAGTTGCGAATTGTCCTGCGCCTGCACACTGGCGCCACCGCCACGGCGGTCCGCTTGCAACGCGCGAAAACGAAAACTGTACAGTAGACGCGGCTACACAGCAAAAAGCAAAAAGCGCCGCTACAGGTGCGCGCTGCGGTGACGCAGCCTGCTTCAGTCGAAGACCACCGGCGTGTTATGTATGCGACATCCGCTTTGCAGAAGCGGCAACAACCTCGCTGCCGAAGCAATGTTGATCGCTGCTACGCGGCACGCATGACCGAGCGCGCGTGTGACACTGGAAAGCTAACGAAGAAAAAGCGTGCGCGCTGTAGCATGGCTCGGACCTTACCTGTCAATGCCAGGGAAGGTCGATCCGTCGTCGGGAGTTTGCCGTAGTAGAATGTCTTCCTGATCCGGTCACTGAGCTCTACATGGTCTCCAAATATCTAGCAACCGGAAGAGCATATGAATGAATTGAACGAAACGATGACATATGGCGCACAACATATGCAGTGTGTACGCGTTGTTTGAAACGCTTATCTCATCAGTTCACACTATAAGCAAGTACGGTCACCCTCATGACTAGCAAGGGGTCTGATCGGCGCGCGAATGACGCATCCTGAGAGAGTCTACAGCATACCATTTAAGGCAATCCAAGCACAGCGGCCGAAGGCCACGCGCTGCACTGAGCATCAGAAGCGAACATCACTTCACATTCCATAATTTACACGCTACGTAACCTTAGCCAGCAACATAAAGCCAAAAACTCTCCACAAGAAATGTAAACAAGCGAAGTAAAAGCTACGTTATACCTAAAACGTTATACCTATGATACCTGAAGCGGGTTGTTACGTTACCTGGAAATTGCGGTTAAAATCACGGCTTTGCAGTTTTGCCGACCGACAAAAGCATGAAACGAGTTCTTCTACCACTTCAGGTAAGAAAGCGTTTACTGCTCTCCTAGCCGAAACGGTCAAGAAATGAAAACGAAAAGCGTGCAAAAGGGCATTCAACACGGAACCGCAGACGGTGGGCATACCTGTATATCGGCGCCTAAAAGAAGATCCTCCTGATCGTTGTCGAACGAAAGGGCGTGAAACAAGTTCATTTTCGTGAGGTGATCGCAGACGTCGAAAGCATTTACAAAACGGTAAGCAAGAAATCTTTAAAATACGACTTTTGCCCCTAGCCAATCTCGCTATACGCCAGTCGCCCTCGCGCAAGTCGCGCTCGCGCACCGAAGCCCTATTGGCCTGTTCACGCGATAGTTCCAAAGCTGACACAAGCCAAGTGGCGCTAGCTGTAATATAAGTTTTTTCTTAGCTAATGATAAACTTACTTTTATATAAAAATGAGACAAATTTTTAGACTTTAATAGCAACAAACATGGATATTTTATTTAAAATTATAATATTTTGTCGCATTTAAAACAACACCGGCAGAAAAGCGATGAACAATAGTTGCTCTAAATTGAAAAAGTATCTCCAAAACCAATTTTTATTTTCATTTCATTCTGTAAATATTCAGTCTTTCGCAAGAGAATACGCTTTGAATGCTACGCTGTACGCAAAAAAAAAAAAGAAATACGACTTTATGGCTGTCGGCGTTGGCTGATTATTGCTGTTTTGCTGTTGAGCATGAGAGCTGTAGCTGAAACCACTGAAACAATATTGCATGACTCAGTATTAAAAATATTTGGCGCACACGATTATCAATACTCTCGGTCTCATTAGCAACTCATACAAATGCCGACCAAGTTAAAAAAAAAACAACAACTAAGAAGTTTAGCAGCGGTACTG
Organism: Amblyomma americanum; assembly: GCF_052857255.1. Lineage (NCBI taxonomy): Eukaryota > Metazoa > Arthropoda > Arachnida > Ixodida > Ixodidae > Amblyomma > Amblyomma americanum. Next base: position 23,224,942 of record NC_135497.1, on the reverse strand, counting down.
GCGCATACGTATTTTTTTATCTGACAATCAAAGCTGCAATGAGCTGCCGTCGTCACGCATGATTCAAATCCGTTTAAAGCGCGAGAGCCATTGTGCAAAGAGATGCAAACGGGTGTTTCTTTGAATATGCTTCAGAGCAACAAAGCGAACAGTTGATAGCATTGGTTAGCGAAGATTGGTGTACTGCGTCCGTTCGTGAAATAAAACTGATGGTTACGAGCACACTGATCCTGAATTTGCGTCCCGGAAGGTGCTTATGAACGCTGATATCTGGTTGAGCAAAACGCACGCGCGGCCGGCTGCTCATCCCCATCGGCGACGCTCGCGCGGCATCAACTGCGGTGGCGACGCCTAGCGTTAGCTTGCGGAGATGCTCCTGCATCGCATCATCCGACGGGCTTTTGAGAGGTGCGTTTGCGGTGGATGGTCGCGCAGTGCTTTAGGGTGTGGGGTTGTTGTCGGTGTTGTCAAGGGATGCTTTCTGCTCCGTGCACGGGACACCTGCGATCATAATGCGACTCGGCGTAGCCGGAGAAGATTGTTAGTACGTTTCGCGGTGTAAGTCGGAGAGATCAGTCAAATTGAGAACTTTTCATCGTAACATCTACTTATCATGGCTGCGACAGTCGTGTGCTTATGAAAACTCGCACGTACACACGAGCCAGTTGCCCACCATCTTTTCCCACAGTGTGAAGGACGTTGGCCGCCGAAATGGCTCAGGACATCGAGATTGCCAGTCTGCCTCCCGACGTGCGAGAGAAGCTCGCGGAGTTGGAGCTGGAGTTGTCTGAAGGTGAGACAAACCACAAAATCCGTAGGCCTAACAGCGGCAGGGGTTAGCAGACGACTAACATCCCGATGTGTGAACGTAAATTTCTTCGATTTTTCGCATTTATTCACTAGTCCGTCCCTACCCTGACGGCCTGTAAAGACCTATAATTCGTTTGACGTCAGACCGCTCTAGTGCTTACATATATTTAAAGCATGAGCGTCTTTGTAAAAAAAAAAATATATCGGTACATCGGTGATTTATTGCTGCTCCAATATGTATGGCTTAACACAACTTTTCAGCGATGCTCGTCATGGTGAAGGTTTGATGCCTCGGGAAATACTTCATTTCTTTTTTGCAGACAACCATCCCGGTGGTTTTTCAGCTTTAGATTTTAGAGAAACTTGCTTTTTCTTCTATTATTGAGCAGCTATGACCTGTTGGCTTGCAACAGTTCGCAGCAGCTCACTGAACCGTGAAAGCGTCAATCCCTCGTGTGTTATAGTGCGGACGGATCAGAGCCATATCAGGTAATTTCACAGCGCGTTTCGCTTCAGTTCGTAACCTTTTTCGGCTGTGGAAAGGGTCGACGTGAGTGATCAGGTTAATCACCCGTGATGAAAGTGCCAGTTTGTCACGGATTATTTGTAATCCACGCAAAAAGAAAAGAGCAACAAATGTCGAGAGAGTACCGGTGACAGAGCAAATGAATTTCCCTCTCCGTGCGGTAATTCCGGGACGCAATTCATACCGGAGGCCTCGCAGTTTTTGGCGAAATAAGCAGAAAGTAAATGCGCTGTGTAGTCACAATAACCGCTCTTCGCCGGTTATTCGTATCATGCACGCGCGCGGTAAGGTTCGTTCAAGCCATCTGTGTCGCAGCCTTTCGTATTGCCACCACTGTAAATCCGTGTTCCGCGCACTCGGCACTCCGTAGTGCTAAAGCATCGATCCATACTTTTTGATGTTTTTTTTTGTGTGTGTGGACTGTCACTTTGTCTTGGGCCAACTTAGCGGAGCGTGACAGATCACCGACGCACAGTGGGGAAGAGGAAAAGATGATTATTTCACTTGCGGAATGAAGCAGCCTTGAACGGGAACCAAGTCCTGCTCGGAGATGCGTCTGACACTTCTGCCTGTTTTTTTAGGGACGAGAGCTCCGAGCGCACTTGGCTACTGCTTCTACTGTGCGCCGTTGGTGATAGGTGATGGAACCTCTGCTCGGAGAAGGCAGCTGAAACCTCAAGGGTGCTTGTATTTGAGTCGCGGTAGCTTGTAGTTGCGTTGCATGGATAATCGCGTGCTTGGTATTGTCCAACGTTACAAGTGGCCACTGGAGGGCATGAGGGCCTAATACGCCTTCTAATGTAAAATAATTGTATGATATATGCATGCTGCACGTGGGCTTTCGGATTAATTCGGTCCACATGGGGTTATCAGCGTGCGGTGAAATCGTATAGCACATCAATATCGCCAAAGTAAAATGTGTTGCGTTTCTCCGCTGCTGCCTCGCTGGGCAGCCCGAAGGAAATGCACTCGCCGATGATTGCGCAGGCGCTTTTCGCGTGCTTTAATTGGCGTATATGCTTTCTGGGCAAATCTGGCCGCGATTCCTTTTTTTTTTTCCTGCGGTTAGCCGACGGTGTTTCGAAGATGCGAGCTCGCCCCTCGTGAATGTCGCGGCAAGGGCTTGACCACGCCTGCTGCGGCGACGTTTTTGACGATTAATTACAGGCAGGTGGTACTTGTGCGCCCGCTTTCGCAGCGTTCAGTACAGGCGCGCGCACTGTCTCGACCCTGGCCTGGATCTCCCCGCGGCGATGGTTTCGGCTCGTTTTACCCTCGTTAATTCCTCGAGCGTGTGCTTCGTGCAAGGGTGTCCTGGTGCTCGGCGGCCGCGTGCGGGCCTTCTGATTTGAGGATGCGCTTCCTCGTTGGCGTCTGGCGCCAAGGACGCGCCCATCAAGCGGCTGCTGTCGCCGCCCGCCCGTCGAGCTGGGAGTTGGACGTGGCGGCGATCGTTCGAAATGCAGCAGAGCGGCCGGTGCCGAATTTCTGCCTCACTTGGGCCGGTATAGTGTACTGATTTTGTTCCAGACCAGTTTTAGGCGGAGTCTGTGCACAGCGCTGAGTTTAAAGATGTGGCAACTCAGGGTTGCGTTGCGACTGCCAACACGTGACCGTCCGTGCGGCGGACACTGAGAATGCAACAGGTTCGAATGGAAATACCGACACTGCCGGAAAGCTGTGCACTTGGCGCCCGTGTGTGCAGTGCCGCCGAGGGTGGCGGCGGCGGCGGCCTCCGGGCAGCCTTATCTCGGGCGGTTGCGCAGTCGTGCCTCCCATGGAAGGACGCTGATGGATGGGCGACACGCGGTTGTGCAGCGCTCTTCGGCGGCCAAAACGCAGTCTCCCGGAGTTACGGTCGCCCCTGGCTTGGAACGCACTTTGAGTGCCTCTAGGCCCGCAAATTTTTATGAGCTCCTTACCGGATTACGTGTGCGGCTGGGAATGAGATTTGTTTAGTACGAGTCCAGAGCATTCTAGCGCGGAAAGCGCCTTATTATATTTTTGGCGCGAGAACAATTTTTTTTTTTGTATCAGAGAGGGAAAACTACGCCCTATATTGGAAACTAACTTGGTCCGGGTTTTTATTCAAGGTGTTGATGATAAACTCTTTATTTGCTCGCGGCAGGACAGAAGCAGTTGGCGACGTCTCGCGACGTTCCCCGCCAGCGACCTCGGGAATTCAGGCGTTGAGTGGAGCAGTTTTTGCCCAGTGGTTTCCTGGACCGGACAGAGCTTGTACCGAGGGGCTCCCAGTGCGTATCTCGACTCCGACGTGGCCAAGTTTATGGTTAGGGCGCTCGGCTACTGATCCGGAGTGCCCGGGTTCGAACCCCACCGCGGCGGCCGCGCTTCGATGGAGGCGAAACGCAAAAGGTGCGATGTCGGTCTCCAGGTGGTTGAAATTATTCCGGAGCCCTCCACTACGGCACATCATCTTTTATTCAATCCTTTACCCCTTCCCTTACGGCGCGTTTCACGTGTCCACCGAGATGCGAGACAGATACTGCATCATTTCCTTTCTCCAGAATAATAATAATAATAATTGATTTTTGTGCAAAGGAAATGGCGCAGTATCTCTCTCATATATCGTTGGACACCTGAACCGCACCGTAATGGAAGGGATAAAGGAGGGAGTGAAAGAGGTCCCGTAGTGGAGGGCTCCGGTATAATTTCGACCACCTGGAGATCTTAAACGTGCACTGACATCGCACAGCACACGGGCGACTTAGCGTTTCGCCTCCATAAAAACGCAGCCGCCGCATCCCCAGAAACCAATTTTCAAAAAGCCACTTTAGTTGGAGAAGTACTGACCTGGAAGGTCAGGCGGATGCACCTTGTCATGCCGCTGCCTGGAGATTAGCCGTGCACGCGTCTCGGTGCGATATTGCATGCCCCGCACTCTGTGCCCTAAATCTCGGTTCAGGGACCACCCGAACGGGGACAGGCACCGCTCCTTTCCTTTTTTTTTTCATGCTGTAACACATATTTGCGAAATGTTGCCAATATCTCCGCTTAGCTGTGAGCACCAGGGATTGAGCGAAGTACAAAATTTGGCAATCAGAAAAGGCGCCGATTTCTTGGGCGCTGCTCACGAATGCGGTGACATTTTTCACTCCTCCTTTTGCAGTCGGTCCCCAGTTTATTTCTTTTTTTTCCCCCTGTCCTAGTTATGAAAAACTGATCAAGCCGTATGCGTTCAGGGCACGCGGAGGGTCTTGCACTCAGGTTCTGTCCCTCTCTCTTCGAGTTTACCCACGGTCGGCGTCTTTGTCGTTCGACGCGGCGTTCGCTCAATTTTCCACGCTGCGAGAGCGTACGCCTGGGCGCTTCATGGAAAGCAATCTTCGACCTGCGCTGAAGGCAATTTCCCGCCGGAGCCACTTTTCGTCCCACCCCGATCAGAGGATTTCAGCTTTCGACGCTTTAGTTCTCCGTAGGAATACACATCTTTTCGTAGTGTTCGCTGAGTGGTGCAACAAAATGCAGCCCTTCACCATTATTTTATTCCCGTAAAGGGAGATCAATAAGGTCCTGTCTGGAGATTTCGCGCGCTGTGCGATATTAATGCCGGGAGTGCGTCCGGACAGTGCTTTACTCTGCACGTACTAAGTTCACGGCGCGTCTCGCGGCAGGTGTTATTGTATGTGACGAAATATCCTGCGCCCTCTCGTCTCATTTGCAAAACCATCGTGACGTGGCCCGAGCGAACCGGCGTGAAGATTGTGCCGATCGAGTCGCCGAATTGTTTCATGGCTTAGATCCCGACAAGCAGTGTATTTCCGCCCTTCTTGTTCTTGCGTAATGTGATTTCGCAATTACCCTGCTCTGAATGGTGAAGGAAACTGCATGTTATGACAGAATTGTCTGACCCGAGTCGCGACGGTGCGCGCTGGCCTGGCACCGCTACCCAGGATTGGTTGGCAATTGCCCGCCGCAGTGGCTCAGTGGTTAGGCGCTCGGCTACTGATCCGGAGTTTCCGGAGTTCCCGGGTTCGAACCCGACCGCGGCGGCTGTGTTTCGATGGAGGCAAAGCGCTAAGGCGCCCGTGTGCTGCGCGATGTCAGTGCACGTTAAAGATCCCCAGGTGGTCGAAATTATTCCGGAGCCCTCCAATACGGCACCTCTCTCTTCCTTTCTTCTTTCACTCCCTCCTTTACCCTTCCCTTACGGCGCGGTTCAGGTGTCCGCCGATATATGAGACAGATACTGCGCCATTTCCTTTCCCCAAAACCAGTTATTATTATTATTCACCATCGGCCGCATGCGGTACCTCCTTCGGTCGTTGGGGGGGGGGCGTTTCCGCGTTGCCACTGACGTTGAGAGTTAGGCTTGTGCCCTTGTTACCTTTCTGCGTATGCGACGTTTTATGCGCACTGCGCGACCACTTTTCTAGACTTGCCACCTACGGCCGGCTGTCTATCGCTCTTTGTGCAGCTTTCCTCTTGGCAAGGGAGCGAACTTGGCCGTGTTTATCCGGAATAGCAAAGAAGGAATGCAGGGACGGGTACCGGCTGAGGAAACTGCCGCGTATTTGTCGGCCACCATGATCTGCGACCGGCGGAATAAAACGGATATGGTAGGAGGTTAGGCGACAGAAAGTGACGCCAGAAGGGAGCCTCTTAGATCACCCGCAGTCGAAAGTAAATGCTTCATCGTCCGCTTTCCATACATCCTGGAATAGGTGTGTGGAGCTTAACTGCTTTTGCGCAAATTACACATTAAATATCGGTATATATTTCTTGGGTGCAAATATGTATATATTTTTTATAGAGCCGCTGCCCATAACGTTTTGACGCGGCCTTGCGCATTTACTCACATACGCGCGTTCGCACAAAGGAAAGGGAAATCACGGCTATAAATGATAATAATAATAATTGGTTTTTGGGGAAAGGAAATGGCGCAGTATCTGTCTCATATGTCGTTGCACACCTGAATCGCGCCGAATAATAATAATTATAATAATAATAATAATTGTTTTTTTGGAAAGGAAATGGCGCAGTATCTGTCTCTTATATCGTTGGACACCTGAACCGCGCCGTAAGGGAATGCATAAAGGAGGGAGTGAAATGAAAAATGAAGAAAGAGGTGCCGTAGTGGAGAGCTCCGGAATAATTTCGACCACCTGGGGATCTTTAACGTGCACTGACATCGCACA